>NC_136620.1:40781611-41274111 GCF_933228915.1 Telmatherina bonti | reverse complement strand
ACATCTAGACAGAAATCATCTAGACAGTCAACATCTAGACAGAAATCATCTAGACAGTCAACATCTAGACAGAAATCATCTAGACAGTAAACATCTAGACAGAAATCATCTAGACAGTAAACATCTAGACAGAAATCATCTAGACAGAAATCATCTAGACAGAAATCATCTAGACAGTAAACATCTAGACAGAAATCATCTAGACAATAAACATCTAGACAAATCATCTAGACAGTAAACATCTAGACAGAAATCATCTAGACAGTAAACATCTAGACAGTAAACATCTAGAGTCTAGATGATTTCTGTCTAGATGTTTACTGTCTCGATTCTAGACAGTAAACATCTGGAAAGAAATCATCTAGACAGTAATCATCTAGACAGTAAACATCTAGACAATAAACATCTAGACAGAAATCATCTAGACAAATCATCTAGACAGTAAACATCTAGACAGAAATCATCTAGACAATAAACATCTAGACAAATCATCTAGACAGTAAACATCTATACAGTAAACATCTATACAGTAAACATCTAGACAGAAATCATCTAGACAGTAAACATCTAGACAGTAAACATCTAGAGTCTAGATGATTTCTGTCTAGATGTTTACTGTCTCGATTCTAGACAGTAAACATCTAGACAGAAATCATCTAGACAGTAATCATCTAGACAGTGAACATCTAGAGTCTAGATGATTTCTGTCTAGATGTTTACTGTCTAGAATCTAGACAGTAAACATCTAGACAGAAATCATCTAGACAGTAAACATCTAGACAGAAATCATCTAGACAGAAATCATCTAGACAGTAAACATCTAGACAGTATACATCTAGACAGTAAACATCTAGACAGAAATCATCTAGACAGTAAACATCTAGACAATAAACATCTAGACAGAAATCATCTAGACAAATCATCTAGACAGTAAACATCTAGACAGAAATCATCTAGACAGAAATCATCTAGACAGTAAACATCTAGACAGAAATCATCTAGACAGTAAACATCTAGACAATAAACATCTAGACAGAAATCATCTAGACAAATCATCTAGACAGTCAACATCTAGACAGAAATCATCTAGACAGTAAACATCTAGACAGTAAACGTCTAGACAGTAAACATCTAGACAGAAATCATCTGGACAGTAAACATCTAGACAGTAAACATCTAGACAGTAAACATCTAGACAGTAAACATCTAGACAGTAAACATCTAGACAGAAATCATCTAGACAGAAATCATCTAGACAATAAACATCTAGACAGAAATCATCTAGACAAATCATCTAGACAGTAAACATCTAGACAATAAACATCTAGACAGAAATCATCTAGACAGTAAACATCTAGACAGAAATCATCTAGACAGAAATCATCTAGACAGAAATCATCTAGACAGTAAACATCTAGACAGAAATCATCTAGACAATAAACATCTAGACAAATCATCTAGACAGTAAACATCTAGACAGAAATCATCTAGACAGTAAACATCTAGACAGTAAACATCTAGAGTCTAGATGATTTCTGTCTAGATGTTTACTGTCTCGATTCTAGACAGTAAACATCTGGAAAGAAATCATCTAGACAGTAATCATCTAGACAGTAAACATCTAGACAATAAACATCTAGACAGAAATCATCTAGACAAATCATCTAGACAGTAAACATCTAGACAGAAATCATCTAGACAATAAACATCTAGACAAATCATCTAGACAGTAAACATCTATACAGTAAACATCTATACAGTAAACATCTAGACAGAAATCATCTAGACAGTAAACATCTAGACAGTAAACATCTAGAGTCTAGATGATTTCTGTCTAGATGTTTACTGTCTCGATTCTAGACAGTAAACATCTAGACAGAAATCATCTAGACAGTAATCATCTAGACAGTGAACATCTAGAGTCTAGATGATTTCTGTCTAGATGTTTACTGTCTAGAATCTAGACAGTAAACATCTAGACAGAAATCATCTAGACAGTAAACATCTAGACAGAAATCATCTAGACAGAAATCATCTAGACAGTAAACATCTAGACAGTATACATCTAGACAGTAAACATCTAGACAGAAATCATCTAGACAGTAAACATCTAGACAATAAACATCTAGACAGAAATCATCTAGACAAATCATCTAGACAGTAAACATCTAGACAGAAATCATCTAGACAGAAATCATCTAGACAGTAAACATCTAGACAGAAATCATCTAGACAGTAAACATCTAGACAATAAACATCTAGACAGAAATCATCTAGACAAATCATCTAGACAGTCAACATCTAGACAGAAATCATCTAGACAGTAAACATCTAGACAGTAAACGTCTAGACAGTAAACATCTAGACAGAAATCATCTGGACAGTAAACATCTAGACAGTAAACATCTAGACAGTAAACATCTAGACAGTAAACATCTAGACAGAAATCATCTAGACAGAAATCATCTAGACAATAAACATCTAGACAGAAATCATCTAGACAAATCATCTAGACAGTAAACATCTAGACAATAAACATCTAGACAGAAATCATCTAGACAGTAAACATCTAGACAGTAAACATCTAGACAGTAAACATCTAGACAGTAAACATCTAGAGTCTAGATGATTTCTGTCTAGATGTTTACTGTCTCGATTCTAGACAGTAAACATCTAGACAGAAATCATCTAGACAGTAATCATCTAGACAGTAAACATCTAGAGTCTAGATGATTTCTGTCTAGATGTTTACTGTCTAGATTCTAGACAGTAAACATCTAGACTTAAATCATCTAGAAAGTAAACATCTAGACAGAAATCATCTAGACAGTAAACATCTAGACAGAAATCATCTAGACAGTAAACATCTAGACAGTAAACATCTAGACAGTAAACATCTAGACAGTAAACATCTAGACAGAAATCATCTAGACAGTAAACATCTAGACAGTAAACATCTAGACAGTATACATCTAGACAGTAAACATCTAGACAGAAATCATCTAGACAGTAAACATCTAGACAATAAACATCTAGACAGAAATCATCTAGACAAATCATCTAGACAGTAAACATCTAGACAGAAATCATCTAGACAGTAAACATCTAGACAGAAATCATCTAGACAGTAAACATCTAGACAGAAATCATCTAGACAGTAAACATCTAGACAATAAACATCTAGACAGAAATCATCTAGACAAATCATCTAGACAGTCAACATCTAGACAGAAATCATCTAGACAGTAAACATCTAGACAGTAAACATCTAGACAGAAATCATCTAGACAGTAAACATCTAGACAGAAATCATCTAGACAGTAAACATCTAGACAGAAATCATCTAGACAGTAAACATCTAGACAAAAATCATCTAGACAGTAAACATCTAGACAGAAATCATCTAGACAGTCAACATCTAGACAGAAATCATCTAGACAGTCAACATCTAGACAGAAATCATCTAGACAGTAAACATCTAGACAATAAACATCTAGACAGAAATCATCTAGACAGTAAACATCTAGACAGAAATCATCTAGACAGTAAACATCTAGACAGAAATCATCTAGACAGTAAACATCTAGACAGAAATCATCTAGACAGTAAACATCTAGACAATAAACATCTAGACAGAAATCATCTAGACAAATCATCTAGACAGTCAACATCTAGACAGAAATCATCTAGACAGTAAACATCTAGACAGAAATCATCTAGACAGTAAACATCTAGACAATAAACATCTAGACAGAAATCATCTAGACAAATCTAGACAGTAAACATCTAGACAGAAATCATCTAGACAGTAAACATCTAGACAGAAATCATGTAGACAGAAATCATGTAGACAATAAACATCTAGACAGAAATCATCTAGACAAATCATCTAGACAGTGAACATCTAGACAGAAATCATCTAGACAGTAAACATCTAGACAGAAATCATCTAGACAGTAAACATCTAGACAGTAAACATCTAGACAGTAAACATCTAGACAGAAATCATCTAGACAATAAACATCTAGACAGTAAACATCTAGACAATAAACATCTAGACAGTAAACATCTAGACAGTAAACATCTAGACAGTAAACATCTAGAGTCTAGATGATTTCTGTCTAGATGTTTACTGTCTCGATTCTAGACAGTAAACATCTAGACAGAAATCATCTAGACAGTAATCATCTAGACAGTAAACATCTAGAGTCTAGATGATTTCTGTCTAGATGTTTACTGTCTCGATTCTAGACAGTAAACATCTAGACAGAAATCATCTAGACAGAAATCATCTAGACAGTAAACATCTAGACAGTAAACATCTAGACAGTAAACATCTAGACAGAAATCATCTAGACAGAAATCATCTAGACAGTAAACATCTAGACAGTAAACATCTAGACAGTAAACATCTAGACAGTAAACATCTAGACAGAAATCATCTAGACAGTAAACATCTAGACAATAAACATCTAGACAGAAATCATCTAGACAAATCGTCTAGACAGTAAACATCTAGACAGTAAACATCTAGACAGAAATCATCTAGACAGTAAACATCTAGACAGAAATCATCTAGACAGTAAACATCTAGACAGAAATCATCTAGACAGTAAACATCTAGACAATAAACATCTAGACAGAAATCATCTAGACAAATCATCTAGACAGTCAACATCTAGACAGTAAACATCTAGACAATAAACATCTAGACAGTAAACATCTAGACAGAAATCATCTAGACAGTAAACATCTAGACAGAAATCATCTAGACAGTCAACATCTAGACAGAAATCATCTAGACAGTAAACATCTAGACAATAAACATCTAGACAGAAATCATCTAGACAAATCATCTAGACAGTAAACATCTAGACAGAAATCATCTAGACAGTAAACATCTAGACAGAAATCATCTAGACAGTAAACATCTAGACAGAAATCATCTAGACAGTAAACATCTAGACAATCAACATCTAGACAGAAATCATCTAGACAAATCATCTAGACAGTCAACATCTAGACAGAAATCATCTAGACAGTAAACATCTAGACAGAAATCATCTAGACAGTAAACATCTAGACAGAAATCATCTAGACAATAAACATCTAGACAGAAATCATGTAGACAGAAATCATGTAGACAATAAACATCTAGACAGAAATCAACTAGACAAATCATCTAGACAGTGAACATCTAGACAGAAATCATCTAGACAGTAAACATCTAGACAATCAACATCTAGACAGAAATCATCTAGACAAATCATCTAGACAGTCAACATCTAGACAGAAATCATCTAGACAGTAAACATCTAGACAGTAAACATCTAGACAGTAAACATCTAGACAGTAAACATCTAGACAGAAATCTAGACAGTAAACATCTAGACAGTAAACATCTAGAGTCTAGATGATTTCTGTCTAGATGTTTACTGTCTCGATTCTAGACAGTAAACATCTAGACAGAAATCATCTAGACAGTAATCATCTAGACAGTAAACATCTAGAGTCTAGATGATTTCTGTCTAGATGTTTACTGTCTAGATTCTAGACAGTAAACATCTAGACAGAAATCATCTAGAAAGTAAACATCTAGACAGAAATCATCTAGACAGTAAACATCTAGACAGAAATCATCTAGACAGTAAACATCTAGACAGTAAACATCTAGACAGAAATCATCTAGACAGAAATCATCTAGACAGTAAACATCTAGACAGTATACATCTAGACAGTAAACATCTAGACAGTATACATCTAGACAGTAAACATCTAGACAGAAATCATCTAGACAGTAAACATCTAGACAATAAACATCTAGACAGAAATCATCTAGACAAATCGTCTAGACAGTAAACATCTAGACAGTAAACATCTAGACAGAAATCATCTAGACAGTCAACATCTAGACAGAAATCATCTAGACAGTAAACATCTAGACAGAAATCATCTAGACAGTAAACATCTAGACAATAAACATCTAGACAGAAATCATCTAGACAATAAACATCTAGACAGTAAACATCTAGACAGTAAACATCTAGACAGAAATCATCTAGACAGTAATCATCTAGACAGTAAACATCTAGAGTCTAGATGATTTCTGTCTAGATGTTTACTGTCTAGATTCTAGACAGTAAACATCTAGACAGAAATCATCTAGAAAGTAAACATCTAGACAGAAATCATCTAGACAGAAATCATCTAGACAGTAAACATCTAGACAGAAATCATCTAGACAGTAAACATCTAGACAGTAAACATCTAGACAGAAATCATCTAGACAGAAATCATCTAGACAGTAAACATCTAGACAGTAAACATCTAGACAGAAATCATCTAGACAAATCATCTAGACAGAAATCATCTAGACAGTAAACATCTAGACAGAAATCATCTAGACAGTAAACATCTAGACAGAAAACATCTAGACAGTAAACATCTAGACAATCAACATCTAGACAGAAATCATCTAGACAAATCATCTAGACAGTCAACATCTAGACAGAAATCATCTAGACAGTAAACATCTAGACAGAAATCATCTAGACAGTCAACATCTAGACAGAAATCATCTAGACAGTAAACATCTAGACAGAAATCATCTAGACAGTAAACATCTAGACAATAAACATCTAGACAATAAACATCTAGACAGTAAACATCTAGACAGTAAACATCTAGACAGAAATCATCTACACAGTAAACATCTAGACAGAAATCATCTAGACAATAAACATCTAGACAGAAATCATCTAGACAGTCAACATCTAGACAGAAATCATCTAGACAGAAATCATCTAGACAATAAACATCTAGACAGTAAACATCTAGACAGAAATCATCTACACAGTAAACATCTAGACAGAAATCATCTAGACAAAAAACATCTAGACAGAAATCATCTAGACAGTCAACATCTAGACAGAAATCATCTAGACAGTAAACATCTAGACAATAAACATCTAGACAGAAATCATCTAGACAAATCATCTAGACAGTAAACATCTAGACAGAAATCATCTAGACAATAAACATCTAGACAGAAATCATCTAGACAAATCATCTAGACAGTCAACATCTAGACAGAAATCTAGACAGTAAACATCTAGACAGAAATCATCTAGACAGTAAACATCTAGACAATAAACATCTAGACAGAAATCATCTAGACAAATCATCTAGACAGTAAACATCTAGACAGGAATCATCTAGACAGTAAACATCTAGACAGAAATCATCTAGACAGAAATCATGTAGACAATAAACATCTAGACAGAAATCATCTAGACAAATCATCTAGACAGTGAACATCTAGACAGAAATCATCTAGACAGTAAACATCTAGACAATAAACATCTAGACAGAAATCATCTAGACAGAAATCATCTAGACAGTAAACATCTAGACAGTAAACATCTAGACAGTAAACATCTAGACAATAAACATCTAGACAGTAAACATCTAGACAATAAACATCTAGACAAATCATCTAGACAGTAAACATCTAGACAGTAAACATCTAGACAGAAATCTAGACAGTAAACATCTAGACAGTAAACATCTAGAGTCTAGATGATTTCTGTCTAGATGTTTACTGTCTCGATTCTAGACAGTAAACATCTAGACAGAAATCTAGACAGTAAACATCTAGACAGTAAACATCTAGAGTCTAGATGATTTCTGTCTAGATGTTTACTGTCTCGATTCTAGACAGTAAACATCTAGACAGAAATCATCTAGACAGAAATCATCTAGACAGTAATCATCTAGACAGAAATCATCTAGACAGAAATCATCTAGACAGTAAACATCTAGACAGTAAACATCTAGACAGAAATCATCTAGACAGAAATCATCTAGACAGTAAACATCTAGACAGTATACATCTAGACAGTAAACATCTAGACAGAAATCATCTAGACAGTAAACATCTAGACAAACATCTAGACAGAAATCATCTAGACAAATCGTCTAGACAGTAAACATCTAGACAGTAAACATCTAGACAGAAATCATCTAGACAGTAAACATCTAGACAGAAATCATCTAGACAGTAAACATCTAGACAGAAATCATCTAGACAGTAAACATCTAGACAATAAACATCTAGACAGAAATCATCTAGACAAATCATCTAGACAGTCAACATCTAGACAGAAATCATCTAGACAGTAAACATCTAGACAATAAACATCTAGACAGTAAACATCTAGACAGTAAACATCTAGACAGAAATCATCTAGACAGTAAACATCTAGACAGAAATCATCTAGACAATAAACATCTAGACAGAAATCATCTAGACACAAATCATCTAGACAGTAAACATCTAGACAGAAATCATCTAGACAGAAATCATCTAGACAGAAATCATCTAGACAGTCAACATCTAGACAGTAAACATCTAGACAGAAATCATCTAGACAATAAACATCTAGACAGAAATCATCTAGACAAATCATCTAGACAGTAAACATCTAGACAGTAAACATCTAGACAGTAAACATCTAGACAGAAATCATCTAGACAGTAAACATCTAGACAGAAATCATCTAGACAGTAAACATCTAGACAGTAAACATCTAGAGTCTAGATGATTTCTGTCTAGATGTTTACTGTCTCGATTCTAGACAGTAAACATCTAGACAGAAATCATCTAGACAGTAATCATCTAGACAGTAAACATCTAGAGTCTAGATGATTTCTGTCTAGATGTTTACTGTCTAGATTCTAGACAGTAAACATCTAGACAGAAATCATCTAGAAAGTAAACATCTAGACAGAAATCATCTAGACAGAAATCATCTAGACAGTAAACATCTAGACAGTTAACATCTAGACAGTAAACATCTAGACAGTGAACATCTAGACAGAAATCATCTAGACAGAAATCATCTAGACAGTAAACATCTAGACAGAAATCATCTAGACAAATCATCTAGACAGAAATCATCTAGACAAATCATCTAGACAGAAATCATCTAGACAGTAAACATCTAGACAGAAATCATCTAGACAGTAAACATCTAGACAATAAACATCTAGACAGAAATCATCTAGACAGTCAACATCTAGACAGAAATCATCTAGACAGTAAACATCTAGACAATAAACATCTAGACAGTAATCATCTAGACAAATCATCTAGACAGTCAACATCTAGACAGAAATCATCTAGACAGTAAACATCTAGACAGAAATCATCTAGACAGTAAACATCTAGACAGAAATCATCTAGACAGTAAACATCTAGACAGTAAACATCTAGACAGAAATCATCTAGACAGTAAACATCTAGACAGAAATCATCTAGACAGTCAACATCTAGACAGAAATCATCTAGACAGTCAACATCTAGACAGAAATCATCTAGACAGTCAACATCTAGACAGAAATCATCTAGACAGTGAACATCTAGACAATAAACATCTAGACAGAAATCATCTAGACATCATCTAGACAGTAAACATCTAGACAGTAAACATCTAGACAGTAAACATCTAGACAATAAACATCTAGACAGTAAACATCTAGACAATAAACATCTAGACAAATCATCTAGACAGTAAACATCTAGACAGTAAACATCTAGACAGTAAACATCTAGACAGAAATCTAGACAGTAAACATCTAGACAGTAAACATCTAGAGTCTAGATGATTTCTGTCTAGATGTTTACTGTCTAGATTCTAGACAGTAAACATCTAGACAGAAATCATCTAGAAAGTAAACATCTAGACAGAAATCATCTAGACAGAAATCATCTAGACAGTAAACATCTAGACAGTAAACATCTAGACAGAAATCATCTAGACAGAAATCATCTAGACAGTAAACATCTAGACAGTAAACATCTAGACAGTATACATCTAGACAGTAAACATCTAGACAGAAATCATCTAGAC
Organism: Telmatherina bonti; assembly: GCF_933228915.1. NCBI lineage: Eukaryota > Metazoa > Chordata > Actinopteri > Atheriniformes > Telmatherinidae > Telmatherina > Telmatherina bonti. The sequence goes on along the minus strand of NC_136620.1, from coordinate 41,264,200 downwards.
AGTAAACATCTAGACAGAAATCATCTAGACAGTAAACATCTAGACAAAAATCATCTAGACAGTAAACATCTAGACAGAAATCATCTAGACAGTCAACATCTAGACAGAAATCATCTAGACAGTAAACATCTAGACAAAAATCATCTAGACAGTAAACATCTAGACAGAAATCATCTAGACAGTCAACATCTAGACAGAAATCATCTAGACAGTCAACATCTAGACAGAAATCATCTAGACAGTAAACATCTAGACAATAAACATCTAGACAGAAATCATCTAGACAGTAAACATCTAGACAGAAATCATCTAGACAGTAAACATCTAGACAGAAATCATCTAGACAGTAAACATCTAGACAATAAACATCTAGACAGAAATCATCTAGACAAATCATCTAGACAGTCAACATCTAGACAGAAATCTAGACAGTAAACATCTAGACAGAAATCATCTAGACAGTAAACATCTAGACAATAAACATCTAGACAGAAATCATCTAGACAAATCATCTAGACAGTAAACATCTAGACAGGAATCATCTAGACAGTAAACATCTAGACAGAAATCATCTAGACAGAAATCATGTAGACAATAAACATCTAGACAAAAATCATCTAGACAAATCATCTAGACAGTGAACATCTAGACAGAAATCATCTAGACAGTAAACATCTAGACAATAAACATCTAGACAGAAATCATCTAGACAGAAATCATCTAGACAGTAAACATCTAGACAGTAAACATCTAGACAGTAAACATCTAGACAATAAACATCTAGACAGTAAACATCTAGACAGTAAACATCTAGACAATAAACATCTAGACAAATCATCTAGACAGTAAACATCTAGACAGTAAACATCTAGACAGAAATCTAGACAGTAAACATCTAGACAGTAAACATCTAGAGTCTAGATGATTTCTGTCTAGATGTTTACTGTCTCGATTCTAGACAGTAAACATCTAGACAGAAATCTAGACAGTAAACATCTAGACAGTAAACATCTAGAGTCTAGATGATTTCTGTCTAGATGTTTACTGTCTCGATTCTAGACAGTAAACATCTAGACAGAAATCATCTAGACAGTAATCATCTAGACAGAAATCATCTAGACAATAAACATCTAGACAGTAAACATCTAGACAGAAATCATCTACACAGTAAACATCTAGACAGAAATCATCTAGACAAAAAACATCTAGACAGAAATCATCTAGACAGTCAACATCTAGACAGAAATCATCTAGACAGTAAACATCTAGACAATAAACATCTAGACAGAAATCATCTAGACAAATCATCTAGACAGTAAACATCTAGACAGAAATCATCTAGACAGTAAACATCTAGACAGAAATCATCTAGACAGTAAACATCTAGACAGAAATCATCTAGACAGTAAACATCTAGACAATAAACATCTAGACAGAAATCATCTAGACAAATCATCTAGACAGTCAACATCTAGACAGAAATCTAGACAGTAAACATCTAGACAGAAATCATCTAGACAGTAAACATCTAGACAATAAACATCTAGACAGAAATCATCTAGACAAATCATCTAGACAGTAAACATCTAGACAGGAATCATCTAGACAGTAAACATCTAGACAGAAATCATCTAGACAGAAATCATGTAGACAATAAACATCTAGACAGAAATCATCTAGACAAATCATCTAGACAGTGAACATCTAGACAGAAATCATCTAGACAGTAAACATCTAGACAATAAACATCTAGACAGAAATCATCTAGACAGAAATCATCTAGACAGTAAACATCTAGACAGTAAACATCTAGACAGTAAACATCTAGACAATAAACATCTAGACAGTAAACATCTAGACAATAAACATCTAGACAAATCATCTAGACAGTAAACATCTAGACAGTAAACATCTAGACAGAAATCTAGACAGTAAACATCTAGACAGTAAACATCTAGAGTCTAGATGATTTCTGTCTAGATGTTTACTGTCTCGATTCTAGACAGTAAACATCTAGACAGAAATCATCTAGACAGAAATCATCTAGACAGTAATCATCTAGACAGAAATCATCTAGACAGAAATCATCTAGACAGTAAACATCTAGACAGTAAACATCTAGACAGAAATCATCTAGACAGAAATCATCTAGACAGTAAACATCTAGACAGTATACATCTAGACAGTAAACATCTAGACAGAAATCATCTAGACAGTAAACATCTAGACAAACATCTAGACAGAAATCATCTAGACAAATCGTCTAGACAGTAAACATCTAGACAGTAAACATCTAGACAGAAATCATCTAGACAGTAAACATCTAGACAGAAATCATCTAGACAGTAAACATCTAGACAGAAATCATCTAGACAGTAAACATCTAGACAATAAACATCTAGACAGAAATCATCTAGACAAATCATCTAGACAGTCAACATCTAGACAGAAATCATCTAGACAGTAAACATCTAGACAATAAACATCTAGACAGTAAACATCTAGACAGTAAACATCTAGACAGAAATCATCTAGACAGTAAACATCTAGACAGAAATCATCTAGACAATAAACATCTAGACAGAAATCATCTAGACACAAATCATCTAGACAGTAAACATCTAGACAGAAATCATCTAGACAGAAATCATCTAGACAGAAATCATCTAGACAGTCAACATCTAGACAGTAAACATCTAGACAGAAATCATCTAGACAATAAACATCTAGACAGAAATCATCTAGACAAATCATCTAGACAGTAAACATCTAGACAGTAAACATCTAGACAGTAAACATCTAGACAGAAATCATCTAGACAGTAAACATCTAGACAGAAATCATCTAGACAGTAAACATCTAGACAGTAAACATCTAGAGTCTAGATGATTTCTGTCTAGATGTTTACTGTCTCGATTCTAGACAGTAAACATCTAGACAGAAATCATCTAGACAGTAATCATCTAGACAGTAAACATCTAGAGTCTAGATGATTTCTGTCTAGATGTTTACTGTCTAGATTCTAGACAGTAAACATCTAGACAGAAATCATCTAGAAAGTAAACATCTAGACAGAAATCATCTAGACAGTAAACATCTAGACAGTTAACATCTAGACAGTAAACATCTAGACAGTGAACATCTAGACAGAAATCATCTAGACAGAAATCATCTAGACAGTAAACATCTAGACAGAAATCATCTAGACAAATCATCTAGACAGAAATCATCTAGACAAATCATCTAGACAGAAATCATCTAGACAGTAAACATCTAGACAGAAATCATCTAGACAGTAAACATCTAGACAATAAACATCTAGACAGAAATCATCTAGACAGTCAACATCTAGACAGAAATCATCTAGACAGTAAACATCTAGACAATAAACATCTAGACAGTAATCATCTAGACAAATCATCTAGACAGTCAACATCTAGACAGAAATCATCTAGACAGTAAACATCTAGAAAGAAATCATCTAGACAGTAAACATCTAGACAGAAATCATCTAGACAGTAAACATCTAGACAGTAAACATCTAGACAGAAATCATCTAGACAGTAAACATCTAGACAGAAATCATCTAGACAGTCAACATCTAGACAGAAATCATCTAGACAGTCAACATCTAGACAGAAATCATCTAGACAGTCAACATCTAGACAGAAATCATCTAGACAGTGAACATCTAGACAATAAACATCTAGACAGAAATCATCTAGACATCATCTAGACAGTAAACATCTAGACAGAAATCATCTAGACAGTAAACATCTAGACAGTAAACATCTAGACAGTAAACATCTAGACAATAAACATCTAGACAGTAAACATCTAGACAATAAACATCTAGACAAATCATCTAGACAGTAAACATCTAGACAGTAAACATCTAGACAGTAAACATCTAGACAGAAATCTAGACAGTAAACATCTAGACAGTAAACATCTAGAGTCTAGATGATTTCTGTCTAGATGTTTACTGTCTAGATTCTAGACAGTAAACATCTAGACAGAAATCATCTAGAAAGTAAACATCTAGACAGAAATCATCTAGACAGAAATCATCTAGACAGTAAACATCTAGACAGTAAACATCTAGACAGAAATCATCTAGACAGAAATCATCTAGACAGTAAACATCTAGACAGTAAACATCTAGACAGTATACATCTAGACAGTAAACATCTAGACAGAAATCATCTAGACAGTAAACATCTAGACAGAAATCATCTAGACAGTAAACATCTAGACAAAAATCATCTAGACAGTAAACATCTAGACAGAAATCATCTAGACAGTCAACATCTAGACAGAAATCATCTAGACAGTAAACATCTAGACAAAAATCATCTAGACAGTAAACATCTAGACAGAAATCATCTAGACAGTCAACATCTAGACAGAAATCATCTAGACAGTCAACATCTAGACAGAAATCATCTAGACAGTAAACATCTAGACAATAAACATCTAGACAGAAATCATCTAGACAGTAAACATCTAGACAGAAATCATCTAGACAGTAAACATCTAGACAGAAATCATCTAGACAGTAAACATCTAGACAATAAACATCTAGACAGAAATCATCTAGACAAATCATCTAGACAGTCAACATCTAGACAGAAATCTAGACAGTAAACATCTAGACAGAAATCATCTAGACAGTAAACATCTAGACAATAAACATCTAGACAGAAATCATCTAGACAAATCATCTAGACAGTAAACATCTAGACAGGAATCATCTAGACAGTAAACATCTAGACAGAAATCATCTAGACAGAAATCATGTAGACAATAAACATCTAGACAGAAATCATCTAGACAAATCATCTAGACAGTGAACATCTAGACAGAAATCATCTAGACAGTAAACATCTAGACAATAAACATCTAGACAGAAATCATCTAGACAGAAATCATCTAGACAGTAAACATCTAGACAGTAAACATCTAGACAGTAAACATCTAGACAATAAACATCTAGACAGTAAACATCTAGACAGTAAACATCTAGACAATAAACATCTAGACAAATCATCTAGACAGTAAACATCTAGACAGTAAACATCTAGACAGAAATCTAGACAGTAAACATCTAGACAGTAAACATCTAGAGTCTAGATGATTTCTGTCTAGATGTTTACTGTCTCGATTCTAGACAGTAAACATCTAGACAGAAATCTAGACAGTAAACATCTAGACAGTAAACATCTAGAGTCTAGATGATTTCTGTCTAGATGTTTACTGTCTCGATTCTAGACAGTAAACATCTAGACAGAAATCATCTAGACAGTAATCATCTAGACAGAAATCATCTAGACAGAAATCATCTAGACAGTAAACATCTAGACAGAAATCATCTAGACAGAAATCATCTAGACAGTAAACATCTAGACAGTATACATCTAGACAGTAAACATCTAGACAGAAATCATCTAGACAGTAAACATCTAGACAAACATCTAGACAGAAATCATCTAGACAGTAAACATCTAGACAGAAATCATCTAGACAGTAAACATCTAGACAGAAATCATCTAGACAGTAAACATCTAGACAATAAACATCTAGACAGAAATCATCTAGACAAATCATCTAGACAGTCAACATCTAGACAGAAATCATCTAGACAGTAAACATCTAGACAATAAACATCTAGACAGTAAACATCTAGACAGTAAACATCTAGACAGTAAACATCTAGACAGAAATCATCTAGACAGTAAACATCTAGACAGAAATCATCTAGACAATAAACATCTAGACAGAAATCATCTAGACACAAATCATCTAGACAGTAAACATCTAGACAGAAATCATCTAGACAGAAATCATCTAGACAGAAATCATCTAGACAGTCAACATCTAGACAGTAAACATCTAGACAGAAATCATCTAGACAATAAACATCTAGACAGAAATCATCTAGACAAATCATCTAGACAGTAAACATCTAGACAGAAATCATCTAGACAGTAAACATCTAGACAGTAAACATCTAGACAGAAATCATCTAGACAGTAAACATCTAGACAGTAAACATCTAGAGTCTAGATGATTTCTGTCTAGATGTTTACTGTCTCGATTCTAGACAGTAAACATCTAGACAGAAATCATCTAGACAGTAATCATCTAGACAGTAAACATCTAGAGTCTAGATGATTTCTGTCTAGATGTTTACTGTCTAGATTCTAGACAGTAAACATCTAGACAGAAATCATCTAGAAAGTAAACATCTAGACAGAAATCATCTATAAAGTAAACATCTAGACAGAAATCATCTAGACAGTAAACATCTAGACAGTTAACATCTAGACAGTAAACATCTAGACAGTGAACATCTAGACAGAAATCATCTAGAAAGAAATCATCTAGACAAATCATCTAGACAGAAATCATCTAGACAAATCATCTAGACAGAAATCATCTAGACAGTAAACATCTAGACAGAAATCATCTAGACAGTAAACATCTAGACAATAAACATCTAGACAGAAATCATCTAGACAGTCAACATCTAGACAGAAATCATCTAGACAGTAAACATCTAGACAATAAACATCTAGACAGTAATCATCTAGACAAATCATCTAGACAGTCAACATCTAGACAGAAATCATCTAGACAGTAAACATCTAGACAGAAATCATCTAGACAGTAAACATCTAGACAGAAATCATCTAGACAGTAAACATCTAGACAGTAAACATCTAGACAGAAATCATCTAGACAGTAAACATCTAGACAGAAATCATCTAGACAGTCAACATCTAGACAGAAATCATCTAGACAGTCAACATCTAGACAGAAATCATCTAGACAGTCAACATCTAGACAATAAACATCTAGACAGAAATCATCTAGACATCATCTAGACAGTAAACATCTAGACAGAAATCATCTAGACAGTAAACATCTAGACAGTAAACATCTAGACAGAAATCATCTAGACAATAAACATCTAGACAGAAACCATCTAGACAGTAAACATCTAGACAATAAACATCTAGACAGAAATCATCTAGACAAATCATCTAGACAGTCAACATCTAGACAGAAATCATCTAGACAGTAAACATCTAGACAGAAATCATCTAGACAGTAAACATCTAGACAATAAACATCTAGACAGAAATCATCTAGACAAATCATCTAGACAGTAAACATCTAGACAGAAATCATCTAGACAGTAAACATCTAGACAGTAAACATCTAGACAGTAAACATCTAGACAATAAACATCTAGACAGTAAACATCTAGACAATAAACATCTAGACAAATCATCTAGACAGTAAACATCTAGACAGTAAACATCTAGACAGTAAACATCTAGACAGAAATCTAGACAGTAAACATCTAGACAGTAAACATCTAGAGTCTAGATGATTTCTGTCTAGATGTTTACTGTCTAGATTCTAGACAGTAAACATCTAGACAGAAATCATCTAGAAAGTAAACATCTAGACAGAAATCATGTAGACAGAAATCATCTAGACAGTAAACATCTAGACAGTAAACATCTAGACAGAAATCATCTAGACAGAAATCATCTAGACAGTAAACATCTAGACAGTAAACATCTAGACAGTATACATCTAGACAGTAAACATCTAGACAGAAATCATCTAGACAGTAAACATCTAGACAAACATCTAGACAGAAATCATCTAGACAAATCGTCTAGACAGTAAACATCTAGACAGTAAACATCTAGACAGAAATCATCTAGACAGTAAACATCTAGACAGAAATCATCTAGACAGTAAACATCTAGACAGAAATCATCTAGACAGTAAACATCTAGACAGAAATCATCTAGACAGTAAACATCTAGACAATAAACATCTAGACAGAAATCATCTAGACAGAAATCATCTAGACAGTCAACATCTAGACAGAAATCATCTAGACAGTAAACATCTAGACAATAAACATCTAGACAGTAAACATCTAGACAGTAAACATCTAGACAGAAATCATCTAGACAGTAAACATCTAGACAGAAATCATCTAGACAATAAACATCTAGACAGAAATCATCTAGACACAAATCATCTAGACAGTAAACATCTAGACAGAAATCATCTAGACAGAAATCATCTAGACAGAAATCATCTAGACAGTAAACATCTAGACAGTAAACATCTAGACAGAAATCATCTAGACAATAAACATCTAGACAGAAATCATCTAGACAAATCATCTAGACAAATCATCTAGACAGTAAACATCTAGACAGTAAACATCTAGACAGAAATCATCTAGACAGTAAACATCTAGACAGTAAACATCTAGAGTCTAGATGATTTCTGTCTAGATGTTTACTGTCTCGATTCTAGACAGTAAACATCTAGACAGAAATCATCTAGACAGTAAACATCTAGAGTCTAGATGATTTCTGTCTAGATGTTTACTGTCTAGATGATTTCTGTCTAGATGTTTACTGTCTAGATGTTTACTGTCTAGATGATTTCTGTCTAGATGTTTACTGTCTAGATGATTTCTGTCTAGATGTTTACTGTCTAGATGATTTCTGTCTAGATGTTGACTGTCTAGATGATTTCTCTAGATGATTACTGTCTAGATGTTTATTGTCTAGATGTTTACTGTCTAGATGATTTCTGTCTAGATGTTGACTGTCTAGATGATTTCTGTCTAGATGTTTATTGTCTAGATGTTTACTGTCTAGATGATTTCTGTCTAGATGTTTACTGTCTAGATTCTAGACAGTAAACATCTAGACAGAAATCATCTAGAAAGTAAACATCTAGACAGAAATCATCTAGACAGTAAACATCTAGACAGAAATCATCTAGACAGTAAACATCTAGACAGTAAACATCTAGACAGAAATCATCTAGACAAATCATCTAGACAGAAATCATCTAGACAGTAAACATCTAGACAGAAATCATCTAGACAGTAAACATCTAGACAGAAATCATCTAGACAGTAAACATCTAGACAATCAACATCTAGACAGAAATCATCTAGACAAATCATCTAGACAGTCAACATCTAGACAGAAATCATCTAGACAGTAAACATCTAGACAGAAATCATCTAGACAGTCAACATCTAGACAGAAATCATCTAGACAGTAAACTTCTAGACAGAAATCATCTAGACAGTCAACATCTAGACAGAAATCATCTAGACAGTAAACATCTAGACAATAAACATCTAGACAAATCATCTAGACAAATCATCTAGACAGTCAACATCTAGACAGAAATCATCTAGACAGTAAACATCTAGACAGAAATCATCTAGACAGTAAACATCTAGACAGTAAACATCTAGACAGAAATCATCTAGACAGTAAACATCTAGACAGAAATCATCTAGACAGTCAACATCTAGACAGAAATCATCTAGACAGTCAACATCTAGACAGAAATCATCTAGACAGTAAACATCTAGACAATAAACATCTAGACAGAAATCATCTAGACATCATCTAGACAGTAAACATCTAGACAGAAATCATCTAGACAGTAAACATCTAGACAGAAATCATCTAGACAGTAAACATCTAGACAGAAATCATCTAGACAGTAAACATCTAGACAGAAACCATCTAGACAGTAAACATCTAGACAATAAACATCTAGACAGAAATCATCTAGACAAATCATCTAGACAGTCAACATCTAGACAGAAATCATCTAGACAGTAAACATCTAGACAGAAATCATCTAGACAGTAAACATCTAGACAATAAACATCTAGACAGAAATCATCTAGACAAATCATCTAGACAGTAAACATCTAGACAGAAATCATCTAGACAGAAATCATCTAGACAGTAAACATCTAGACAGTAAACATCTAGACAGAAATCATCTAGACAGAAATCATCTAGACAAATCATCTAGACAGTAAACATCTAGACAGAAATCATCTAGACACAAATCATCTAGACAGTAAACATCTAGACAGAAATCATCTAGACAGAAATCATCTAGACAATAAACATCTAGACAGAAATCATCTAGACAAATCATCTAGACAGTAAACATCTAGACAATAAACATCTAGACAGAAATCATCTAGACAGAAATCATCTAGACAGAAATCATCTAGACAGTAAACATCTAGACAGAAATCATCTAGACAGTAATCATCTAGACAGTAAACATCTAGAGTCTAGATGATTTCTGTCTAGATGTTTACTGTCTAGATTCTAGACAGTAAACATCTAGACAGAAATCATCTAGAAAGTAAACATCTAGACAGAAATCATCTAGACAGTAAACATCTAGACAGTAAACATCTAGACAGAAATCATCTAGACAGAAATCATCTAGACAGTAAACATCTAGACAGTAAACATCTAGACAGTATACATCTAGACAGTAAACATCTAGACAAACATCTAGACAGAAATCATCTAGACAAATCGTCTAGACAGTAAACATCTAGACAGTAAACATCTAGACAGAAATCATCTAGACAGTAAACATCTAGACAGAAATCATCTAGACAGTAAACATCTAGACAGAAATCATCTAGACAGTAAACATCTAGACAATAAACATCTAGACAATAAACATCTAGACAGAAATCATCTAGACAAATCATCTAGACAGTCAACATCTAGACAGAAATCATCTAGACAGTAAACATCTAGACAGTAAACATCTAGACAGTAAACATCTAGACAGAAATCATCTAGACAGTAAACATCTAGACAGAAATCATCTAGACAATAAACATCTAGACAGAAATCATCTAGACACAAATCATCTAGACAGTAAACATCTAGACAGAAATCATCTAGACAGAAATCATCTAGACAGTAAACATCTAGACAGAAATCATCTAGACAGAAATCATCTAGACAGTAAACATCTAGACAGTAAACATCTAGACAGTAAACATCTAGACAGAAATCATCTAGACAATAAACATCTAGACAGAAATCATCTAGACAAATCATCTAGACAGTAAACATCTAGACAGAAATCATCTAGACAGTAAACATCTAGACAGTAAACATCTAGACAGTAAACATCTAGACAGAAATCATCTAGACAGTAAACATCTAGACAGTAAACATCTAGAGTCTAGATGATTTCTGTCTAGATGTTTACTGTCTCGATTCTAGACAGTAAACATCTAGACAGAAATCATCTAGACAGTAATCATCTAGACAGTAAACATCTAGAGTCTAGATGATTTCTGTCTAGATGTTTACTGTCTAGATTCTAGACAGTAAACATCTAGACAGAAATCATCTAGAAAGTAAACATCTAGACAGAAATCATCTAGACAGTAAACATCTAGACAGAAATCATCTAGACAGTAAACATCTAGACAGTAAACATCTAGACAGAAATCATCTAGACAGTAAACATCTAGACAGTAAACATCTAGACAGAAATCATCTAGACAAATCATCTAGACAGAAATCATCTAGACAGTAAACATCTAGACAGAAATCATCTAGACAGTAAACATCTAGACAGAAATCATCTAGACAGAAATCATCTAGACAGTAAACATCTAGACAGTAAACATCTAGACAGTAAACATCTAGACAGAAATCATCTAGACAATAAACATCTAGACAGAAATCATCTAGACAAATCATCTAGACAGTAAACATCTAGACAGAAATCATCTAGACAGTAAACATCTAGACAGTAAACATCTAGACAGTAAACATCTAGACAGAAATCATCTAGACAGTAAACATCTAGACAGTAAACATCTAGAGTCTAGATGATTTCTGTCTAGATGTTTACTGTCTCGATTCTAGACAGTAAACATCTAGACAGAAATCATCTAGACAGTAATCATCTAGACAGTAAACATCTAGAGTCTAGATGATTTCTGTCTAGATGTTTACTGTCTAGATTCTAGACAGTAAACATCTAGACAGAAATCATCTAGAAAGTAAACATCTAGACAGAAATCATCTAGACAGTAAACATCTAGACAGAAATCATCTAGACAGTAAACATCTAGACAGTAAACATCTAGACAGAAATCATCTAGACAGTAAACATCTAGACAGTAAACATCTAGACAGAAATCATCTAGACAAATCATCTAGACAGAAATCATCTAGACAGTAAACATCTAGACAGAAATCATCTAGACAGTAAACATCTAGACAGAAATCATCTAGACAGTAAACATCTAGACAATCAACATCTAGACAGAAATCATCTAGACAAATCATCTAGACAGTCAACATCTAGACAGAAATCATCTAGACAGTAAACATCTAGACAGTCAACATCTAGACAGAAATCATCTAGACAGTAAACATCTAGACAGAAATCATCTAGACAGTCAACATCTAGACAGAAATCATCTAGACAGTAAACATCTAGACAATAAACATCTAGACAGAAATAATCTAGACAAATCATCTAGACAGTCAACATCTAGACAGAAATCATCTAGACAGTAAACATCTAGACAGAAATCATCTAGACAGTAAACATCTAGACAGAAATCATCTAGACAGTAAACATCTAGACAGTAAACATCTAGACAGAAATCATCTAGACAGTAAACATCTAGACAGAAATCATCTAGACAGTCAACATCTAGACAGAAATCATCTAGACAGTCAACATCTAGACAGAAATCATCTAGACAGTAAACATCTAGACAATAAACATCTAGACAGAAATCATCTAGACAAATCATCTAGACAGTAAACATCTAGACAGAAATCATCTAGACAGTAAACATCTAGACAGAAATCATCTAGACAGTAAACATCTAGACAGAAATCATCTAGACAACATCTAGACAGAAATCATCTAGACACAAATCATCTAGACAGTAAACATCTAGACAGTAAACATCTAGACAGAAATCATCTAGACAGAAATCATCTAGACAGTAAACATCTAGACAGAAATCATCTAGACAGTCAACATCTAGACAGAAATCATCTAGACAGAAATCATCTAGACAATAAACATCTAGACAGAAATCATCTAGACAAATCATCTAGACAGTAAACATCTAGACAGTAAACATCTAGACAGAAATCATCTAGACAGTAAACATCTAGACAGTAAACATCTAGACAGAAATCATCTAGACAGTAAACATCTAGACAGTAAACATCTAGAGTCTAGATGATTTCTGTCTAGATGTTTACTGTCTCGATTCTAGACAGTAAACATCTAGACAGAAATCATCTAGACAGTAATCATCTAGACAGTAAACATCTAGAGTCTAGATGATTTCTGTCTAGATGTTTACTGTCTAGATTCTAGACAGTAAACATCTAGACAGAAATCATCTAGAAAGTAAACATCTAGACAGAAATCATCTAGACAGTAAACATCTAGACAGAAATCATCTAGACAGTAAACATCTAGACAGTAAACATCTAGACAGAAATCATCTAGACAATAAACATCTAGACAGAAATCATCTAGACAAATCATCTAGACAGTAAACATCTAGACAGTAAACATCTAGACAGAAATCATCTAGACAGTAAACATCTAGACAGTAAACATCTAGACAGAAATCATCTAGACAGTAAACATCTAGACAGTAAACATCTAGAGTCTAGATGATTTCTGTCTAGATGTTTACTGTCTCGATTCTAGACAGTAAACATCTAGACAGAAATCATCTAGACAGTAATCATCTAGACAGTAAACATCTAGAGTCTAGATGATTTCTGTCTAGATGTTTACTGTCTAGATTCTAGACAGTAAACATCTAGACAGAAATCATCTAGAAAGTAAACATCTAGACAGAAATCATCTAGACAGTAAACATCTAGACAGAAATCATCTAGACAGTAAACATCTAGACAGTAAACATCTAGACAGAAATCATCTAGACAGAAATCATCTAGACAGTAAACATCTAGACAGTAAACATCTAGACAGAAATCATCTAGACAAATCATCTAGACAGAAATCATCTAGACAGTAAACATCTAGACAGAAATCATCTAGACAGTAAACATCTAGACAGAAATCATCTAGACAGTAAACATCTAGACAATCAACATCTAGACAGAAATCATCTAGACAAATCATCTAGACAGTCAACATCTAGACAGAAATCATCTAGACAGTAAACATCTAGACAGTCAACATCTAGACAGAAATCATCTAGACAGTAAACATCTAGACAGAAATCATCTAGACAGTCAACATCTAGACAGAAATCATCTAGACAGTAAACATCTAGACAATAAACATCTAGACAGAAATAATCTAGACAAATCATCTAGACAGTCAACATCTAGACAGAAATCATCTAGACAGTAAACATCTAGACAGAAATCATCTAGACAGTAAACATCTAGACAGAAATCATCTAGACAGTAAACATCTAGACAGTAAACATCTAGACAGAAATCATCTAGACAGTAAACATCTAGACAGAAATCATCTAGACAGTCAACATCTAGACAGAAATCATCTAGACAGTCAACATCTAGACAGAAATCATCTAGACAGTAAACATCTAGACAATAAACATCTAGACAGAAATCATCTAGACAAATCATCTAGACAGTAAACATCTAGACAGAAATCATCTAGACAGTAAACATCTAGACAGAAATCATCTAGACAGTAAACATCTAGACAGAAATCATCTAGACAATAAACATCTAGACAGAAATCATCTAGACACAAATCATCTAGACAGTAAACATCTAGACAGAAATCATCTAGACAGAAATCATCTAGACAGTAAACATCTAGACAGAAATCATCTAGACAGTCAACATCTAGACAGAAATCATCTAGACAGTAAACATCTAGACAGTAAACATCTAGACAGAAATCATCTAGACAATAAACATCTAGACAGAAATCATCTAGACAAATCATCTAGACAGTAAACATCTAGACAGTAAACATCTAGACAGAAATCATCTAGACAGTAAACATCTAGACAGTAAACATCTAGACAGAAATCATCTAGACAGTAAACATCTAGACAGTAAACATCTAGAGTCTAGATGATTTCTGTCTAGATGTTTACTGTCTCGATTCTAGACAGTAAACATCTAGACAGAAATCATCTAGACAGTAATCATCTAGACAGTAAACATCTAGAGTCTAGATGATTTCTGTCTAGATGTTTACTGTCTAGATTCTAGACAGTAAACATCTAGACAGAAATCATCTAGAAAGTAAACATCTAGACAGAAATCATCTAGACAGTAAACATCTAGACAGAAATCATCTAGACAGTAAACATCTAGACAGTAAACATCTAGACAGAAATCATCTAGACAGAAATCATCTAGACAGTAAACATCTAGACAGTAAACATCTAGACAGAAATCATCTAGACAGAAATCATCTAGACAGTAAACATCTAGACAGAAATCATCTAGGCAGTAAACATCTAGACAGAAATCATCTAGACAGTAAACATCTAGACAATCAACATCTAGACAGAAATCATCTAGACAAATCATCTAGACAGTCAACATCTAGACAGAAATCATCTAGACAGTAAACATCTAGACAGTCAACATCTAGACAGAAATCATCTAGACAGTAAACATCTAGACAGAAATCATCTAGACAGTCAACATCTAGACAGAAATCATCTAGACAGTAAACATCTAGACAATAAACATCTAGACAGAAATAATCTAGACAAATCATCTAGACAGTCAACATCTAGACAGAAATCATCTAGACAGTAAACATCTAGACAGAAATCATCTAGACAGTCAACATCTAGACAGAAATCATCTAGACAGTAAACATCTAGACAATAAACATCTAGACAGAAATCATCTAGACAAATCATCTAGACAGTAAACATCTAGACAGAAATCATCTAGACAGTAAACATCTAGACAGAAATCATCTAGACAGTAAACATCTAGACAGAAATCATCTAGACAATAAACATCTAGACAGAAATCATCTAGACACAAATCATCTAGACAGTAAACATCTAGACAGTAAACATCTAGACAGAAATCATCTAGACAGAAATCATCTAGACAGTAAACATCTAGACAGAAATCATCTAGACAGTCAACATCTAGACAGAAATCATCTAGACAGTAAACATCTAGACAGTAAACATCTAGACAGAAATCATCTAGACAATAAACATCTAGACAGAAATCATCTAGACAAATCATCTAGACAGTAAACATCTAGACAGTAAACATCTAGACAGAAATCATCTAGACAGTAAACATCTAGACAGTAAACATCTAGACAGAAATCATCTAGACAGTAAACATCTAGACAGTAAACATCTAGAGTCTAGATGATTTCTGTCTAGATGTTTACTGTCTCGATTCTAGACAGTAAACATCTAGACAGAAATCATCTAGACAGTAATCATCTAGACAGTAAACATCTAGAGTCTAGATGATTTCTGTCTAGATGTTTACTGTCTAGATTCTAGACAGTAAACATCTAGACAGAAATCATCTAGAAAGTAAACATCTAGACAGAAATCATCTAGACAGTAAACATCTAGACAGAAATCATCTAGACAGTAAACATCTAGACAGTAAACATCTAGACAGAAATCATCTAGACAATAAACATCTAGACAGAAATCATCTAGACAAATCATCTAGACAGTAAACATCTAGACAGTAAACATCTAGACAGAAATCATCTAGACAGTAAACATCTAGACAGTAAACATCTAGACAGAAATCATCTAGACAGTAAACATCTAGACAGTAAACATCTAGAGTCTGGATGATTTCTGTCTAGATGTTTACTGTCTCGATTCTAGACAGTAAACATCTAGACAGAAATCATCTAGACAGTAATCATCTAGACAGTAAACATCTAGAGTCTAGATGATTTCTGTCTAGATGTTTACTGTCTAGATTCTAGACAGTAAACATCTAGACAGAAATCATCTAGAAAGTAAACATCTAGACAGAAATCATCTAGACAGTAAACATCTAGACAGAAATCATCTAGACAGTAAACATCTAGACAGTAAACATCTAGACAGAAATCATCTAGACAGAAATCATCTAGACAGTAAACATCTAGACAGTAAACATCTAGACAGAAATCATTTAGACAAATCATCTAGACAGAAATCATCTAGACAGTAAACATCTAGACAGAAATCATCTAGACAGTAAACATCTAGACAGAAATCATCTAGACAGTAAACATCTAGACAATCAACATCTAGACAGAAATCATCTAGACAAATCATCTAGACAGTCAACATCTAGACAGAAATCATCTAGACAGTAAACATCTAGACAGTCAACATCTAGACAGAAATCATCTAGACAGTAAACATCTAGACAGAAATCATCTAGACAGTCAACATCTAGACAGAAATCATCTAGACAGTAAACATCTAGACAATAAACATCTAGACAGAAATAATCTAGACAAATCATCTAGACAGTCAACATCTAGACAGAAATCATCTAGACAGTAAACATCTAGACAGAAATCATCTAGACAGTAAACATCTAGACAGAAATCATCTAGACAGTAAACATCTAGACAGTAAACATCTAGACAGAAATCATCTAGACAGTAAACATCTAGACAGAAATCATCTAGACAGTCAACATCTAGACAGAAATCATCTAGACAGTCAACATCTAGACAGAAATCATCTAGACAGTAAACATCTAGACAATAAACATCTAGACAGAAATCATCTAGACAAATCATCTAGACAGTAAACATCTAGACAGAAATCATCTAGACAGTAAACATCTAGACAGAAATCATCTAGACAGTAAACATCTAGACAGAAATCATCTAGACAATAAACATCTAGACAGAAATCATCTAGACACAAATCATCTAGACAGTAAACATCTAGACAGAAATCATCTAGACAGTAAACATCTAGACAGAAATCATCTAGACAGTCAACATCTAGACAAATCATCTAGACAGTAAACATCTAGACAGTAAACATCTAGACAGTAAACATCTAGACAGAAATCATCTAGACAATAAACATCTAGACAGAAATCATCTAGACAAATCATCTAGACAGTAAACATCTAGACAGTAAACATCTAGACAGAAATCATCTAGACAGTAAACATCTAGACAGTAAACATCTAGACAGAAATCATCTAGACAGTAAACATCTAGACAGTAAACATCTAGAGTCTAGATGATTTCTGTCTAGATGTTTACTGTCTCGATTCTAGACAGTAAACATCTAGACAGAAATCATCTAGACAGTAATCATCTAGACAGTAAACATCTAGAGTCTAGATGATTTCTGTCTAGATGTTTACTGTCTAGATTCTAGACAGTAAACATCTAGACAGAAATCATCTAGAAAGTAAACATCTAGACAGAAATCATCTAGACAGTAAACATCTAGACAGAAATCATCTAGACAGTAAACATCTAGACAGTAAACATCTAGACAGAAATCATCTAGACAGAAATCATCTAGACAGTAAACATCTAGACAGTAAACATCTAGACAGAAATCATCTAGACAGTAAACATCTAGACAGAAATCATCTAGACAGTCAACATCTAGACAGAAATCATCTAGACAGTAAACATCTAGACAATAAACATCTAGACAGAAATCATCTAGACAAATCATCTAGACAGTAAACATCTAGACAGAAATCATCTAGACAGTAAACATCTAGACAGAAATCATCTAGACAGTAAACATCTAGACAGAAATCATCTAGACAATAAACATCTAGACAGAAATCATCTAGACACAAATCATCTAGACAGTAAACATCTAGACAGTAAACATCTAGACAGAAATCATCTAGACAGAAATCATCTAGACAGTAAACATCTAGACAGAAATCATCTAGACAGTCAACATCTAGACAGAAATCATCTAGACAGAAATCATCTAGACAATAAACATCTAGACAGAAATCATCTAGACAAATCATCTAGACAGTAAACATCTAGACAGTAAACATCTAGACAGAAATCATCTAGACAGTAAACATCTAGACAGTAAACATCTAGACAGAAATCATCTAGACAGTAAACATCTAGACAGTAAACATCTAGAGTCTAGATGATTTCTGTCTAGATGTTTACTGTCTCGATTCTAGACAGTAAACATCTAGACAGAAATCATCTAGACAGTAATCATCTAGACAGTAAACATCTAGAGTCTAGATGATTTCTGTCTAGATGTTTACTGTCTAGATTCTAGACAGTAAACATCTAGACAGAAATCATCTAGAAAGTAAACATCTAGACAGAATTCATCTAGACAGTAAACATCTAGACAGAAATCATCTAGACAGTAAACATCTAGACAGTAAACATCTAGACAGAAATCATCTAGACAATAAACATCTAGACAGAAATCATCTAGACAAATCATCTAGACAGTAAACATCTAGACAGTAAACATCTAGACAGAAATCATCTAGACAGTAAACATCTAGACAGTAAACATCTAGACAGTAAACATCTAGACAGTAAACATCTAGAGTCTGGATGATTTCTGTCTAGATGTTTACTGTCTCGATTCTAGACAGTAAACATCTAGACAGAAATCATCTAGACAGTAATCATCTAGACAGTAAACATCTAGAGTCTAGATGATTTCTGTCTAGATGTTTACTGAGTAGATTCTAGACAGTAAACATCTAGACAGAAATCATCTAGAAAGTAAACATCTAGACAGAAATCATCTAGACAGTAAACATCTAGACAGAAATCATCTAGACAGTAAACATCTAGACAGTAAACATCTAGACAGAAATCATCTAGACAGAAATCATCTAGACAGTAAACATCTAGACAGTAAACATCTAGACAGAAATCATCTAGACAAATCATCTAGACAGAAATCATCTAGACAGTAAACATCTAGACAGAAATCATCTAGACAGTAAACATCTAGACAGAAATCATCTAGACAGTAAACATCTAGACAATCAACATCTAGACAGAAATCATCTAGACAAATCATCTAGACAGTCAACATCTAGACAGAAATCATCTAGACAGTAAACATCTAGACAGTCAACATCTAGACAGAAATCATCTAGACAGTCAACATCTAGACAGAAATCATCTAGACAGTCAACATCTAGACAGAAATCATCTAGACAGTAAACATCTAGACAATAAACATCTAGACAGAAATAATCTAGACAAATCATCTAGACAGTCAACATCTAGACAGAAATCATCTAGACAGTAAACATCTAGACAGAAATCATCTAGACAGTAAACATCTAGACAGAAATCATCTAGACAGTAAACATCTAGACAGTAAACATCTAGACAGAAATCATCTAGACAGTAAACATCTAGACAGAAATCATCTAGACAGTCAACATCTAGACAGAAATCATCTAGACAATAAACATCTAGACAGAAATCATCTAGACACAAATCATCTAGACAGTAAACATCTAGACAGAAATCATCTAGACAGTAAACATCTAGACAGAAATCATCTAGACAGTAAACATCTAGACAGAAATCATCTAGACAGTCAACATCTAGACAAATCATCTAGACAGTAAACATCTAGACAGTAAACATCTAGACAGAAATCATCTAGACAATAAACATCTAGACAGAAATCATCTAGACAAATCATCTAGACAGTAAACATCTAGACAGTAAACATCTAGACAGAAATCATCTAGACAGTAAACATCTAGACAGTAAACATCTAGACAGAAATCATCTAGACAGTAAACATCTAGACAGTAAACATCTAGAGTCTAGATGATTTCTGTCTAGATGTTTACTGTCTCGATTCTAGACAGTAAACATCTAGACAGAAATCATCTAGACAGTAATCATCTAGACAGTAAACATCTAGAGTCTAGATGATTTCTGTCTAGATGTTTACTGTCTAGATTCTAGACAGTAAACATCTAGACAGAAATCATCTAGAAAGTAAACATCTAGACAGAAATCATCTAGACAGTAAACATCTAGACAGAAATCATCTAGACAGTAAACATCTAGACAGTAAACATCTAGACAGAAATCATCTAGACAGAAATCATCTAGACAGTAAACATCTAGACAGTAAACATCTAGACAGAAATCATCTAGACAGTAAACATCTAGACAGAAATCATCTAGACAGTAAACATCTAGACAGAAATCATCTAGACAGTAAACATCTAGACAATCAACATCTAGACAGAAATCATCTAGACAAATCATCTAGACAGTCAACATCTAGACAGTAAACATCTAGACAGTCAACATCTAGACAGAAATCATCTAGACAGTAAACATCTAGACAGAAATCATCTAGACAGTCAACATCTAGACAGAAATCATCTAGACAGTAAACATCTAGACAATAAACATCTAGACAGAAATAATCTAGACAAATCATCTAGACAGTCAACATCTAGACAGAAATCATCTAGACAGTAAACATCTAGACAGAAATCATCTAGACAGTAAACATCTAGACAGAAATCATCTAGACAGTAAACATCTAGACAGTAAACATCTAGACAGAAATCATCTAGACAGTAAACATCTAGACAGAAATCATCTAGACAGTCAACATCTAGACAGAAATCATCTAGACAGTCAACATCTAGACAGAAATCATCTAGACAGTAAACATCTAGACAATAAACATCTAGACAGAAATCATCTAGACAAATCATCTAGACAGTAAACATCTAGACAGAAATCATCTAGACAGTAAACATCTAGACAGAAATCATCTAGACAATAAACATCTAGACAGAAATCATCTAGACAATAAACATCTAGACAGAAATCATCTAGACAGTCAACATCTAGACAGAAATCATCTAGACAGTAAACATCTAGACAAT
Organism: Telmatherina bonti; assembly: GCF_933228915.1. Classification (NCBI taxonomy): domain Eukaryota; kingdom Metazoa; phylum Chordata; class Actinopteri; order Atheriniformes; family Telmatherinidae; genus Telmatherina; species Telmatherina bonti. The sequence goes on along the minus strand of NC_136620.1, from coordinate 41,242,427 downwards.
AAACATCTAGACAGTAAACATCTAGACAGTAAACATCTAGACAGTAAACATCTAGACAGAAATCATCTAGACAGTAAACATCTAGACAGAAATCATCTAGACAATAAACATCTAGACAGAAATCATCTAGACAAATCATCTAGACAGTAAACATCTAGACACAAATCATCTAGACAGTAAACATCTAGACAGAAATCATCTAGACAGAAATCATCTAGACAGTAAACATCTAGACAGAAATCATCTAGACAGTCAACATCTAGACAGAAATCATCTAGACAGTAAACATCTAGACAATAAACATCTAGACAGAAATCATCTAGACAAATCATCTAGACAGTAAACATCTAGACAGTAAACATCTAGACAGAAATCATCTAGACAGTAAACATCTAGACAGTAAACATCTAGACAGAAATCATCTAGACAGTAAACATCTAGACAGTAAACATCTAGAGTCTAGATGATTTCTGTCTAGATGTTTACTGTCTAGATTCTAGACAGTAAACATCTAGACAGAAATCATCTAGACAGTAATCATCTAGACAGTAAACATCTAGAGTCTAGATGATTTCTGTCTAGATGTTTACTGTCTAGATTCTAGACAGTAAACATCTAGACAGAAATCATCTAGAAAGTAAACATCTAGACAGAAATCATCTAGACAGTAAACATCTAGACAGAAATCATCTAGACAGTAAACATCTAGACAGTAAACATCTAGACAGAAATCATCTAGACAGAAATCATCTAGACAGAAATCATCTAGACAGTAAACATCTAGACAGTAAACATCTAGACAGAAATCATCTAGACAGAAATCATCTAGACAGTAAACATCTAGACAGAAATCATCTAGACAGTAAACATCTAGACAATCAACATCTAGACAGAAATCATCTAGACAAATCATCTAGACAGTCAACATCTAGACAGAAATCATCTAGACAGTAAACATCTAGACAGAAATCATCTAGACAGTCAACATCTAGACAGAAATCATCTAGACAGTCAACATCTAGACAGAAATCATCTAGACAGTCAACATCTAGACAGAAATCATCTAGACAGTAAACATCTAGACAATAAACATCTAGACAGAAATCATCTAGACAAATCATCTAGACAGTCAACATCTAGACAGAAATCATCTAGACAGTAAACATCTAGACAGAAATCATCTAGACAGTAAACATCTAGACAGTAAACCTCTAGACAGTAAACATCTAGACAGAAATCATCTAGACAGTCAACATCTAGACAGAAATCATCTAGACAGTCAACATCTAGACAGAAATCATCTAGACAGTCAACATCTAGACAGAAATCATCTAGACAGTAAACATCTAGACAATAAACATCTAGACAAATCATCTAGACAGTAAACATCTAGACAGAAATCATCTAGACAGTAAACATCTAGACAGAAATCATCTAGACAGTAAAAATCTAGACAGAAATCATCTAGACAGTAAACATCTAGACAGAAACCATCTAGACAGTAAACATCTAGACAATAAACATCTAGACACAAATCATCTAGACAAATCATCTAGACAGTCAACATCTAGACAGAAATCATCTAGACAGTAAACATCTAGACAGAAATCATCTAGACAGTAAACATCTAGACAATAAACATCTAGACAGAAATCATCTAGACAAATCATCTAGACAGTAAACATCTAGACAGAAATCATCTAGACAGTAAACATCTAGACAGAAATCATCTAGACAATAAACATCTAGACAGAAATCATCTAGACAGTAAACATCTAGACAATAAACATCTAGACAGAACTCATCTAGACAGTAAACATCTAGACAGAAATCATCTAGAAAGTAAACATCTAGACAGAAATCATCTAGACAGTAAACATCTAGACAGAAATCATCTAGACAGTAAACATCTAGACAGTAAACATCTAGACAGTAAACATCTAGACAGAAATCATCTAGACAATAAACATCTAGACAGAAATCATCTAGACAAATCATCTAGACAGTAAACATCTAGACAGTAAACATCTAGACAGAAATCATCTAGACAGTAAACATCTAGACAGTAAACATCTAGACAGAAATCATCTAGACAGTAAACATCTAGACAGTAAACATCTAGAGTCTGGATGATTTCTGTCTAGATGTTTACTGTCTCGATTCTAGACAGTAAACATCTAGACAGAAATCATCTAGACAGTAATCATCTAGACAGTAAACATCTAGAGTCTAGATGATTTCTGTCTAGATGTTTACTGTCTAGATTCTAGACAGTAAACATCTAGACAGAAATCATCTAGAAAGTAAACATCTAGACAGAAATCATCTAGACAGTAAACATCTAGACAGAAATCATCTAGACAGTAAACATCTAGACAGTAAACATCTAGACAGAAATCATCTAGACAGAAATCATCTAGACAGTAAACATCTAGACAGTAAACATCTAGACAGAAATCATCTAGACAAATCATCTAGACAGAAATCATCTAGACAGTAAACATCTAGACAGAAATCATCTAGACAGTAAACATCTAGACAGAAATCATCTAGACAGTAAACATCTAGACAATCAACATCTAGACAGAAATCATCTAGACAAATCATCTAGACAGTCAACATCTAGACAGAAATCATCTAGACAGTAAACATCTAGACAGTCAACATCTAGACAGTAAACATCTAGACAGAAATCATCTAGACAGTCAACATCTAGACAGAAATCATCTAGACAGTAAACATCTAGACAATAAACATCTAGACAGAAATAATCTAGACAAATCATCTAGACAGTCAACATCTAGACAGAAATCATCTAGACAGTAAACATCTAGACAGAAATCATCTAGACAGTAAACATCTAGACAGAAATCATCTAGACAGTAAACATCTAGACAGTAAACATCTAGACAGAAATCATCTAGACAGTAAACATCTAGACAGAAATCATCTAGACAGTCAACATCTAGACAGAAATCATCTAGACAGTCAACATCTAGACAGAAATCATCTAGACAGTAAACATCTAGACAATAAACATCTAGACAGTAAACATCTAGACAGTAAACATCTAGACAGTAAACATCTAGACAGAAATCATCTAGACAGTAAACATCTAGACAGAAATCATCTAGACAATAAACATCTAGACAGAAATCATCTAGACAAATCATCTAGACAGTAAACATCTAGACACAAATCATCTAGACAGTAAACATCTAGACAGAAATCATCTAGACAGAAATCATCTAGACAGTAAACATCTAGACAGAAATCATCTAGACAGTCAACATCTAGACAGAAATCATCTAGACAGTAAACATCTAGACAGTAAACATCTAGACAGAAATCATCTAGACAATAAACATCTAGACAGAAATCATCTAGACAAATCATCTAGACAGTAAACATCTAGACAGTAAACATCTAGACAGAAATCATCTAGACAGTAAACATCTAGACAGTAAACATCTAGACAGAAATCATCTAGACAGTAAACATCTAGACAGTAAACATCTAGAGTCTAGATGATTTCTGTCTAGATGTTTACTGTCTAGATTCTAGACAGTAAACATCTAGACAGAAATCATCTAGACAAATCATCTAGACAGTCAACATCTAGACAGAAATCATCTAGACAGTAAACATCTAGACAGAAATCATCTAGACAGTCAACATCTAGACAGAAATCATCTAGACAGTCAACATCTAGACAGAAATCATCTAGACAGTCAACATCTAGACAGAAATCATCTAGACAGTAAACATCTAGACAATAAACATCTAGACAGAAATCATCTAGACAAATCATCTAGACAGTCAACATCTAGACAGAAATCATCTAGACAGTAAACATCTAGACAGAAATCATCTAGACAGTAAACATCTAGACAGTAAACCTCTAGACAGTAAACATCTAGACAGAAATCATCTAGACAGTCAACATCTAGACAGAAATCATCTAGACAGTCAACATCTAGACAGAAATCATCTAGACAGTCAACATCTAGACAGAAATCATCTAGACAGTAAACATCTAGACAATAAACATCTAGACAAATCATCTAGACAGTAAACATCTAGACAGAAATCATCTAGACAGTAAACATCTAGACAGAAATCATCTAGACAGTAAACATCTAGACAGAAATCATCTAGACAGTAAACATCTAGACAGAAACCATCTAGACAGTAAACATCTAGACAATAAACATCTAGACACAAATCATCTAGACAAATCATCTAGACAGTCAACATCTAGACAGAAATCATCTAGACAGTAAACATCTAGACAGAAATCATCTAGACAGTAAACATCTAGACAATAAACATCTAGACAGAAATCATCTAGACAAATCATCTAGACAGTAAACATCTAGACAGAAATCATCTAGACAGTAAACATCTAGACAGAAATCATCTAGACAATAAACATCTAGACAGAAATCATCTAGACAGTAAACATCTAGACAATAAACATCTAGACAGAACTCATCTAGACAGTAAACATCTAGACAGAAATCATCTAGAAAGTAAACATCTAGACAGAAATCATCTAGACAGTAAACATCTAGACAGAAATCATCTAGACAGTAAACATCTAGACAGTAAACATCTAGACAGAAATCATCTAGACAAATCATCTAGACAGTAAACATCTAGACAGTAAACATCTAGACAGAAATCATCTAGACAGTAAACATCTAGACAGTAAACATCTAGACAGAAATCATCTAGACAGTAAACATCTAGACAGTAAACATCTAGAGTCTGGATGATTTCTGTCTAGATGTTTACTGTCTCGATTCTAGACAGTAAACATCTAGACAGAAATCATCTAGACAGTAATCATCTAGACAGTAAACATCTAGAGTCTAGATGATTTCTGTCTAGATGTTTACTGTCTAGATTCTAGACAGTAAACATCTAGACAGAAATCATCTAGAAAGTAAACATCTAGACAGAAATCATCTAGACAGTAAACATCTAGACAGAAATCATCTAGACAGTAAACATCTAGACAGTAAACATCTAGACAGAAATCATCTAGACAGAAATCATCTAGACAGTAAACATCTAGACAGTAAACATCTAGACAGAAATCATCTAGACAAATCATCTAGACAGAAATCATCTAGACAGTAAACATCTAGACAGAAATCATCTAGACAGTAAACATCTAGACAGAAATCATCTAGACAGTAAACATCTAGACAATCAACATCTAGACAGAAATCATCTAGACAAATCATCTAGACAGTCAACATCTAGACAGAAATCATCTAGACAGTAAACATCTAGACAGTCAACATCTAGACAGTAAACATCTAGACAGAAATCATCTAGACAGTCAACATCTAGACAGAAATCATCTAGACAGTAAACATCTAGACAATAAACATCTAGACAGAAATAATCTAGACAAATCATCTAGACAGTCAACATCTAGACAGAAATCATCTAGACAGTAAACATCTAGACAGAAATCATCTAGACAGTAAACATCTAGACAGAAATCATCTAGACAGTAAACATCTAGACAGTAAACATCTAGACAGAAATCATCTAGACAGTAAACATCTAGACAGAAATCATCTAGACAGTCAACATCTAGACAGAAATCATCTAGACAGTCAACATCTAGACAGAAATCATCTAGACAGTAAACATCTAGACAATAAACATCTAGACAGAAATCATCTAGACAAATCATCTAGACAGTAAACATCTAGACAGAAATCATCTAGACAGTAAACATCTAGACAGAAATCATCTAGACAGTAAACATCTAGACAGAAATCATCTAGACAATAAACATCTAGACAGAAATCATCTAGACACAAATCATCTAGACAGTAAACATCTAGACAGAAATCATCTAGACAGAAATCATCTAGACAGTCAACATCTAGACAGAAATCATCTAGACAGTCAACATCTAGACAGAAATCATCTAGACAGTCAACATCTAGACAGAAATCATCTAGACAGTAAACATCTAGACAATAAACATCTAGACAGAAATCGTCTAGACAAATCATCTAGACAGTCAACATCTAGACAGAAATCATCTAGACAGTAAACATCTAGACAGAAATCATCTAGACAGTAAACATCTAGACAGTAAACCTCTAGACAGTAAACATCTAGACAGAAATCATCTAGACAGTCAACATCTAGACAGAAATCATCTAGACAGTCAACATCTAGACAGAAATCATCTAGACAGTCAACATCTAGACAGAAATCATCTAGACAGTAAACATCTAGACAATAAACATCTAGACAAATCATCTAGACAGTAAACATCTAGACAGAAATCATCTAGACAGTAAACATCTAGACAGAAATCATCTAGACAGTAAACATCTAGACAGAAATCATCTAGACAGTAAACATCTAGACAGAAACCATCTAGACAGTAAACATCTAGACAATAAACATCTAGACACAAATCATCTAGACAAATCATCTAGACAGTCAACATCTAGACAGAAATCATCTAGACAGTAAACATCTAGACAGAAATCATCTAGACAGTAAACATCTAGACAATAAACATCTAGACAGAAATCATCTAGACAAATCATCTAGACAGTAAACATCTAGACAGAAATCATCTAGACAGTAAACATCTAGACAGAAATCATCTAGACAATAAACATCTAGACAGAAATCATCTAGACAGTAAACATCTAGACAATTAACATCTAGACAGAACTCATCTAGACAGTAAACATCTAGACAGAAATCATCTAGAAAGTAAACATCTAGACAGAAATCATCTAGACAGTAAACATCTAGACAGAAATCATCTAGACAGTAAACATCTAGACAGTAAACATCTAGACAGAAATCATCTAGACAATAAACATCTAGACAGAAATCATCTAGACAAATCATCTAGACAGTAAACATCTAGACAGTAAACATCTAGACAGAAATCATCTAGACAGTAAACATCTAGACAGTAAACATCTAGACAGAAATCATCTAGACAGTAAACATCTAGACAGTAAACATCTAGAGTCTGGATGATTTCTGTCTAGATGTTTACTGTCTCGATTCTAGACAGTAAACATCTAGACAGAAATCATCTAGACAGTAATCATCTAGACAGTAAACATCTAGAGTCTAGATGATTTCTGTCTAGATGTTTACTGTCTAGATTCTAGACAGTAAACATCTAGACAGAAATCATCTAGAAAGTAAACATCTAGACAGAAATCATCTAGACAGTAAACATCTAGACAGAAATCATCTAGACAGTAAACATCTAGACAGTAAACATCTAGACAGAAATCATCTAGACAGAAATCATCTAGACAGTAAACATCTAGACAGTAAACATCTAGACAGAAATCATCTAGACAAATCATCTAGACAGAAATCATCTAGACAGTAAACATCTAGACAGAAATCATCTAGACAGTAAACATCTAGACAGAAATCATCTAGACAGTAAACATCTAGACAGAAATCATCTAGACAGTAAACATCTTGACAGAAATCATCTAGACAGTAAACATCTAGACAGAAATCATCTAGACAGTAAACATCTAGACAGAAATCATCTAGACAGTCAACATCTAGACAGAAATCATCTAGACAGTCAACATCTAGACAGAAATCATCTAGACAGTAAACATCTAGACAATAAACATCTAGACAGAACTCATCTAGACAAATCATCTAGACAGTAAACATCTAGACAGAAATCATCTAGACAGTAAACATCTAGACAGAAATCATCTAGACAGTAAACATCTAGACAGAAATCATCTAGACAGTAAACATCTAGACAATAAACATCTAGACAGAAATCATCTAGACAAATCATCTAGACAGTCAACATCTAGACAGAAATCATCTAGACAGTAAACATCTAGACAGAAATCATCTAGACAGTAAACATCTAGACAATAAACATCTAGACAGACATCATCTAGACAAATCATCTAGACAGTAAACATCTAGACAGAAATCATCTAGACAGTAAACATCTAGACAGAAATCATCTAGACAGAAATCATCTAGACAGTAAACATCTAGACAGTAAACATCTAGACAGAAATCATCTAGACAATAAACATCTAGACAGTAAACATCTAGACAATAAACATCTAGACAGTAAACATCTAGACAGTAAACATCTAGACAGAAATCATCTAGACAGTAAACATCTAGACAGTAAACATCTAGAGTCTAGATGATTTCTGTCTAGATGTTTACTGTCTAGATACTAGACAGTAAACATCTAGACAGAAATCATCTAGAAAGTAAACATCTAGACAATAAACATCTAGACAGAAATCATCTAGACAGTAAACATCTAGACAGTAAACATCTAGACAGAAATCATCTAGACAGTAAACATCTAGACAGTAAACATCTAGACAGAAATCATCTAGACAGAAATCATCTATACAGTAAACATCTAGACAGTAAACGACTAGACAGTAAACATCTAGACAGTATACATCTAGACAGAAATCATCTAGACAGTAAACATCTAGACAATAAACATCTAGACAGAAATCATCTAGACAAATCGTCTAGACAGTAAACATCTAGACAGAAATCATCTAGACAGTAAACATCTAGACAGAAATCATCTAGACAGTAAACATCTAGACAGAAATCATGTAGACAGTAAACATCTAGACAATAAACATCTAGACAAATCATCTAGACAGTCAACATCTAGACAGAAATCATCTAGACAGTAAACATCTAGACAATAAACATCTAGACAGAAATCATCTAGACAAATCATCTAGACAGTAAACATCTAGACAGAAATCATCTAGACAGTAAACATCTAGACAGAAATCATCTAGACAATAAACATCTAGACAGAAATCATCTAGACAGTAAACATCTAGACAATAAACATCTAGACAGAACTCATCTAGACAGTAAACATCTAGACAGAAATCATCTAGAAAGTAAACATCTAGACAGAAATCATCTAGACAGTAAACATCTAGACAGAAATCATCTAGACAGTAAACATCTAGACAGTAAACATCTAGACAGAAATCATCTAGACAAATCATCTAGACAGTAAACATCTAGACAGTAAACATCTAGACAGAAATCATCTAGACAGTAAACATCTAGACAGTAAACATCTAGACAGAAATCATCTAGACAGTAAACATCTAGACAGTAAACATCTAGAGTCTGGATGATTTCTGTCTAGATGTTTACTGTCTCGATTCTAGACAGTAAACATCTAGACAGAAATCATCTAGACAGTAATCATCTAGACAGTAAACATCTAGAGTCTAGATGATTTCTGTCTAGATGTTTACTGTCTAGATTCTAGACAGTAAACATCTAGACAGAAATCATCTAGAAAGTAAACATCTAGACAGAAATCATCTAGACAGTAAACATCTAGACAGAAATCATCTAGACAGTAAACATCTAGACAGTAAACATCTAGACAGAAATCATCTAGACAGTAAACATCTAGACAGTAAACATCTAGACAGAAATCATCTAGACAAATCATCTAGACAGAAATCATCTAGACAGTAAACATCTAGACAGAAATCATCTAGACAGTAAACATCTAGACAGAAATCATCTAGACAGTAAACATCTAGACAATCAACATCTAGACAGAAATCATCTAGACAAATCATCTAGACAGTCAACATCTAGACAGAAATCATCTAGACAGTAAACATCTAGACAGTCAACATCTAGACAGTAAACATCTAGACAGAAATCATCTAGACAGTCAACATCTAGACAGAAATCATCTAGACAGTAAACATCTAGACAATAAACATCTAGACAGAAATAATCTAGACAAATCATCTAGACAGTCAACATCTAGACAGAAATCATCTAGACAGTAAACATCTAGACAGAAATCATCTAGACAGTAAACATCTAGACAGAAATCATCTAGACAGTAAACATCTAGACAGTAAACATCTAGACAGAAATCATCTAGACAGTAAACATCTAGACAGAAATCATCTAGACAGTCAACATCTAGACAGAAATCATCTAGACAGTCAACATCTAGACAGAAATCATCTAGACAGTAAACATCTAGACAATAAACATCTAGACAGAAATCATCTAGACAAATCATCTAGACAGTAAACATCTAGACAGAAATCATCTAGACAGTAAACATCTAGACAGAAATCATCTAGACAGTAAACATCTAGACAGAAATCATCTAGACAATAAACATCTAGACAGAAATCATCTAGACACAAATCATCTAGACAGTAAACATCTAGACAGAAATCATCTAGACAGAAATCATCTAGACAGAAATCATCTAGACAGTCAACATCTAGACAGAAATCATCTAGACAGTCAACATCTAGACAGAAATCATCTAGACAGTAAACATCTAGACAATAAACATCTAGACAGAAATCGTCTAGACAAATCATCTAGACAGTCAACATCTAGACAGAAATCATCTAGACAGTAAACATCTAGACAGAAATCATCTAGACAGTAAACATCTAGACAGTAAACCTCTAGACAGTAAACATCTAGACAGAAATCATCTAGACAGTCAACATCTAGACAGAAATCATCTAGACAGTCAACATCTAGACAGAAATCATCTAGACAGTCAACATCTAGACAGAAATCATCTAGACAGTAAACATCTAGACAATAAACATCTAGACAAATCATCTAGACAGTAAACATCTAGACAGAAATCATCTAGACAGTAAACATCTAGACAGAAATCATCTAGACAGTAAACATCTAGACAGAAATCATCTAGACAGTAAACATCTAGACAGAAACCATCTAGACAGTAAACATCTAGACAATAAACATCTAGACACAAATCATCTAGACAAATCATCTAGACAGTCAACATCTAGACAGAAATCATCTAGACAGTAAACATCTAGACAGAAATCATCTAGACAGTAAACATCTAGACAATAAACATCTAGACAGAAATCATCTAGACAAATCATCTAGACAGTAAACATCTAGACAGAAATCATCTAGACAGTAAACATCTAGACAGAAATCATCTAGACAATAAACATCTAGACAGAAATCATCTAGACAGTAAACATCTAGACAATAAACATCTAGACAGAACTCATCTAGACAGTAAACATCTAGACAGAAATCATCTAGAAAGTAAACATCTAGACAGAAATCATCTAGACAGTAAACATCTAGACAGAAATCATCTAGACAGTAAACATCTAGACAGTAAACATCTAGACAGAAATCATCTAGACAATAAACATCTAGACAGAAATCATCTAGACAAATCATCTAGACAGTAAACATCTAGACAGTAAACATCTAGACAGAAATCATCTAGACAGTAAACATCTAGACAGTAAACATCTAGACAGAAATCATCTAGACAGTAAACATCTAGACAGTAAACATCTAGAGTCTGGATGATTTCTGTCTAGATGTTTACTGTCTCGATTCTAGACAGTAAACATCTAGACAGAAATCATCTAGACAGTAATCATCTAGACAGTAAACATCTAGAGTCTAGATGATTTCTGTCTAGATGTTTACTGTCTAGATTCTAGACAGTAAACATCTAGACAGAAATCATCTAGAAAGTAAACATCTAGACAGAAATCATCTAGACAGTAAACATCTAGACAGAAATCATCTAGACAGTAAACATCTAGACAGTAAACATCTAGACAGAAATCATCTAGACAGAAATCATCTAGACAGTAAACATCTAGACAGTAAACATCTAGACAGAAATCATCTAGACAAATCATCTAGACAGAAATCATCTAGACAGTAAACATCTAGACAGAAATCATCTAGACAGTAAACATCTAGACAGAAATCATCTAGACAGTAAACATCTAGACAGAAATCATCTAGACAGTAAACATCTTGACAGAAATCATCTAGACAGTAAACATCTAGACAGAAATCATCTAGACAGTAAACATCTAGACAGAAATCATCTAGACAGTCAACATCTAGACAGAAATCATCTAGACAGTCAACATCTAGACAGAAATCATCTAGACAGTAAACATCTAGACAATAAACATCTAGACAGAACTCATCTAGACAAATCATCTAGACAGTAAACATCTAGACAGAAATCATCTAGACAGTAAACATCTAGACAGAAATCATCTAGACAGTAAACATCTAGACAGAAATCATCTAGACAGTAAACATCTAGACAATAAACATCTAGACAGAAATCATCTAGACAAATCATCTAGACAGTCAACATCTAGACAGAAATCATCTAGACAGTAAACATCTAGACAGAAATCATCTAGACAGTAAACATCTAGACAATAAACATCTAGACAGACATCATCTAGACAAATCATCTAGACAGTAAACATCTAGACAGAAATCATCTAGACAGTAAACATCTAGACAGAAATCATCTAGACAGAAATCATCTAGACAGTAAACATCTAGACAGTAAACATCTAGACAGAAATCATCTAGACAATAAACATCTAGACAGTAAACATCTAGACAATAAACATCTAGACAGTAAACATCTAGACAGTAAACATCTAGACAGAAATCATCTAGACAGTAAACATCTAGACAGTAAACATCTAGAGTCTAGATGATTTCTGTCTAGATGTTTACTGTCTAGATACTAGACAGTAAACATCTAGACAGAAATCATCTAGAAAGTAAACATCTAGACAATAAACATCTAGACAGAAATCATCTAGACAGTAAACATCTAGACAGTAAACATCTAGACAGAAATCATCTAGACAGTAAACATCTAGACAGTAAACATCTAGACAGAAATCATCTAGACAGAAATCATCTATACAGTAAACATCTAGACAGTAAACGACTAGACAGTAAACATCTAGACAGTATACATCTAGACAGAAATCATCTAGACAGTAAACATCTAGACAATAAACATCTAGACAGAAATCATCTAGACAAATCGTCTAGACAGTAAACATCTAGACAGAAATCATCTAGACAGTAAACATCTAGACAGAAATCATCTAGACAGTAAACATCTAGACAGAAATCATGTAGACAGTAAACATCTAGACAATAAACATCTAGACAAATCATCTAGACAGTCAACATCTAGACAGAAATCATCTAGACAGTAAACATCTAGACAATAAACATCTAGACAGTAAACATCTAGACAGTAAACATCTAGACAGAAATCATCTAGACAGTAAACATCTAGACAGTAAACATCTAGACAGAAATCATCTAGACAATAAACATCTAGACAGAAATCATCTAGACAGTAAACATCTAGACAATAAACATCTAGACAGAAATCATCTAGACAGAAATCATCTAGACAGTAAACATCTAGACAATAAACATCTAGACAAATCATCTAGACAGTCAACATCTAGACAGAAATCATCTAGACAGTAAACATCTAGACAATAAACATCTAGACAGTAAACATCTAGACAGTAAACATCTAGACAGAAATCATCTAGACAATAAACATCTAGACAGAAATCATCTAGACAGTAAACATCTAGACAATAAACATCTAGACAGAAATCATCTAGACAGTAAACATCTAGACAGAAATCATCTAGACAGTAAACATCTAGACAGAAATCATCTAGACAGTAAACATCTAGACAGAAATCATCTAGACAGTAAACATCTTGACAGAAATCATCTAGACAGTAAACATCTAGACAGAAATCATCTAGACAGTAAACATCTAGACAGAAATCATCTAGACAGTCAACATCTAGACAGAAATCATCTAGACAGTAAACATCTAGACAATAAACATCTAGACAGAACTCATCTAGACAAATCATCTAGACAGTAAACATCTAGACAGTAAACATCTAGACAGAAATCATCTAGACAGTAAACATCTAGAGTGAAATCATCTAGACAGTAAACATCTAGACAGAAATCATCTAGACAGTAAACATCTAGACAATAAACATCTAGACAGAAATCATCTAGACAAATCATCTAGACAGTCAACATCTAGACAGAAATCATCTAGACAGTAAACATCTAGACAGAAATCATCTAGACAGTAAACATCTAGACAATAAACATCTAGACAGACATCATCTAGACAAATCATCTAGACAGTAAACATCTAGACAGAAATCATCTAGACAGTAAACATCTAGACAGAAATCATCTAGACAGAAATCATCTAGACAGTAAACATCTAGACAGTAAACATCTAGACAGAAATCATCTAGACAATAAACATCTAGACAGTAAACATCTAGACAATAAACATCTAGACAGTAAACATCTAGACAGTAAACATCTAGACAGTAAACATCTAGACAGTAAACATCTAGAGTCTAGATGATTTCTGTCTAGATGTTTACTGTCTAGATTCTAGACAGTAAACATCTAGACAGAAATCATCTAGAAAGTAAACATCTAGACAATAAACATCTAGACAGAAATCATCTAGACAGTAAACATCTAGACAGTAAACATCTAGACAGTAAACATCTAGACAGAAATCATCTAGACAGTAAACATCTAGACAGTAAACATCTAGACAGAAATCATCTAGACAGAAATCATCTAGACAGTAAACATCTAGACAGTAAACGACTAGACAGTAAACATCTAGACAGTATACATCTAGACAGAAATCATCTAGACAGTAAACATCTAGACAATGAACATCTAGACAGAAATCATCTAGACAAATCGTCTAGACAGTAAACATCTAGACAGAAATCATCTAGACAGTAAACATCTAGACAGAAATCATCTAGACAGTAAACATCTAGACAGAAATCATCTAGACAGTAAACATCTAGACAATAAACATCTAGACAAATCATCTAGACAGTCAACATCTAGACAGAAATCATCTAGACAGTAAACATCTAGACAATAAACATCTAGACAGTAAACATCTAGACAGTAAACATCTAGACAGAAATCATCTAGACAGTAAACATCTAGACAGAAATCATCTAGACAATAAACATCTGGACAGAAATCATCTAGACAGAAATCATCTAGACAGTAAACATCTAGACAGTAAACATCTAGACAGAAATCATCTAGACAGAAATCATCTAGACAGTAAACATCTAGACAGAAATCATCTAGACAGAAATCATCTAGACAGTAAACATCTAGACAGTAAACATCTAGACAGAAATCATCTAGACAGTAAACATCTAGACAGTAAACATCTAGAGTCTAGATGATTTCTGTCTAGATGTTTACTGTCTCGATTCTAGACAGTAAACATCTAGACAGAAATCATCTAGACTCTAGATGTTTACTGTCTAGATGATTACTGTCTAGATGATTTCTGTCTAGATGTTTACTGTCTAGAATCGAGACAGTAAACATCTAGACAGAAATCATCTAGACTCTAGATGTTTACTGTCTAGATGTTTACTGTCTAGATGATTTCTGTCTAGATGTTTACTGTCTAGATGTTTACTGTCTAGATGATTTCTGTCTAGATGTTTACTGTCTAGATGTTTACTGTCTAGATGATTTCTGTCTAGATGATTTCTGTCCAGATGTTTATTGTCTAGATGATTTCTGTCTAGATGTTTACTGTCTAGATGATTTCTGTCTAGATGTTTACTGTCTAGATGTTTACTGTCTAGATGTTTACTGTCTAGATGATTTCTGTCTAGATGTTTACTGTCTAGATGTTTACTGTCTAGATGTTTATTGTCTAGATGTTTACTGTCTAGATGATTTCTGTCTAGATGTTGACTGTCTAGATGATTTCTGTCTAGATGTTGACTGTCTAGATGATTTGTCTAGATGATTTCTGTCTAGATGTTTATTGTCTAGATGTTTACTGTCTAGATGGTTTCTGTCTAGATGTTTACTGTCTAGATGATTTCTGTCTAGATGTTTACTGTCTAGATGATTTCTGTCTAGATGAGTTCTGTCTAGATGTTTATTGTCTAGATGTTTACTGTCTAGATGATTTGTCTAGATGATTTCTGTCTAGATGTTTATTGTCTAGATGATTTCTGTCTAGATGTTTACTGTCTAGATGATTTCTGTCTAGATGTTTACTGTCTAGATGTTTACTGTCTAGATGTTTACTGTCTAGATTCTAGACAGTAAACATCTAGACAGAAATCATCTAGAAAGTAAACATCTAGACAGAAATCATCTAGACAGTAAACATCTAGACAGTAAACATCTAGACAGTAAACATCTAGACAGTAAACATCTAGACAGAAATCATCTAGACAGTAAACATCTAGACAGTAAACATCTAGACAGTAAACATCTAGACAGAAATCATCTAGACAGTAAACATCTAGACAATAAACATCTAGACAGAAATCATCTAGACAAATCATCTAGACAAATCATCTAGACAGAAATCATCTAGACAATAAACATCTAGACAATAAACATCTAGACAGTAAACATCTAGACAGAAATCATCTAGACAGTAAACATCTAGATAGTAAACATCTAGACAGAAATCATCTAGACAGTCAACATCTAGACAGAAATCATCTAGACAGTAAACATCTAGACAATAAACATCTAGACAGAAATCATCTAGACAGTCAACATCTAGACAGAAATCATCTAGACAGAAATCATCTAGACAGTAAACATCTAGACAGTAAACATCTAGACAGAAATCATCTAGACAGTAAACATCTAGACAGAAATCATCTAGACAGAAATCATCTAGACAGAAATCATCTAGACAGTCAACATCTAGACAGAAATCATCTAGACAGTAAACATCTAGACAGAAATCATCTAGACAGTAAACATCTAGACAATAAACATCTAGACAGAAATCATCTAGACAAATCATCTAGACAGTAAACATCTAGACAGAAATCATCTAGACAGTAAACATCTAGACAGAAACCATCTAGACAGTAAACATCTAGACAATAAACATCTAGACAGAAATCATCTAGACAAATCATCTAGACAGTAAACATCTAGACAGAAATCATCTAGACAGTAAACATCTAGACAGAAATCATCTAGACAGTAAACATCTAGACAGAAATCATCTAGACAGTAAACATCTAGACAGAAACCATCTAGACAGTAAACATCTAGACAATAAACATCTAGACAGAAATCATCTAGACAAATCATCTAGACAGTCAACATCTAGACAGAAATCTAGACAGTAAACATCTAGACAGAAATCATCTAGACAGTAAACATCTAGACAATAAACATCTAGACAGAAATCATCTAGACAAATCATCTAGACAGTAAACATCTAGACAGAAATCATCTAGACAGTAAACATCTAGACAGAAATCATGTAGACAATAAACATCTAGACAGAAATCATCTAGACAAATCATCTAGACAGTAAACATCTAGACAATAAACATCTAGACAGAAATCATCTAGACAGAAATCATCTAGACAGTAAACATCTAGACAGAAATCATCTAGACAGTAAACATCTAGACAGAAATCATCTAGACAGTAAACATCTAGACAGTAAACATCTAGACAGTAAACATCTAGACAGAAATCATCTAGACAGAAATCATCTAGACAATAAACATCTAGACAGTAAACATCTAGACAAATCATCTAGACAGTAAACATCTAGACAGAAATCATCTAGACAGTAAACATCTAGACAGTAAACATCTAGAGTCTAGATGATTTCTGTCTAGATGTTTACTGTCTCGATTCTAGACAGTAAACATCTAGACAGAAATCATCTAGACAGTAATCATCTAGACAGTAAACATCTAGAGTCTAGATGATTTCTGTCTAGATGTTTACTGTCTAGATTCTAGACAGTAAACATCTAGACAGAAATTATCTAGAAAGTAAACATCTAGACAGAAATCATCTAGACAGTAAACATCTAGACAGAAATCATCTAGACAGTAAACATCTAGACAGAAATCATCTAGACAGTAAACATCTAGACAGTAAACATCTAGAGTCTAGATGATTTCTGTCTAGATGTTTACTGTCTAGATTCTAGACAGTAAACATCTAGACAGAAATCATCTAGAAAGTAAACATCTAGACAATAAACATCTAGACAGAAATCATCTAGACAGTAAACATCTAGACAGTAAACATCTAGACAGAAATCATCTAGACAGTAAACATCTAGACAGTAAACATCTAGACAGAAATCATCTAGACAGAAATCATCTAGACAGTAAACATCTAGACAGTAAACGACTAGACAGTAAACGACTAGACAGTAAACATCTAGACAGTATACATCTAGACAGAAATCATCTAGACAGTAAACATCTAGACAATGAACATCTAGACAGAAATCATCTAGACAAATCGTCTAGACAGTAAACATCTAGACAGAAATCATCTAGACAGTAAACATCTAGACAGAAATCATCTAGACAGTAAACATCTAGACAATAAACATCTAGACAGAACTCATCTAGACAGAAATCATCTAGACAGTAAACATCTAGACAGAAATCATCTAGACAATGAACATCTAGACAGAAATCTAGACAAATCGTCTAGACAGTAAACATCTAGACAGAAATCATCTAGACAGTAAACATCTAGACAGAAATCATCTAGACAGTAAACATCTAGACAGAAATCATCTAGACAGTAAACATCTAGACAATAAACATCTAGACAAATCATCTAGACAGTCAACATCTAGACAGAAATCATCTAGACAGTAAACATCTAGACAATAAACATCTAGACAGTAAACATCTAGACAGTAAACATCTAGACAGAAATCATCTAGACAATAAACATCTGGACAGAAATCATCTAGACAGTCAACATCTAGACAGAAATCATCTAGACAGTAAACATCTAGACAATGAACATCTAGACAGAAATCATCTAGACAGTAAACATCTAGACTGTAAACATCTAGACAGAAATCATCTAGACAGAAATAATCTAGACAGTAAACATCTAGACAGTAAACATCTAGACAGAAATCATCTAGACAGTAAACATCTAGACAGTAAACATCTAGAGTCTAGATGATTTCTGTCTAGATGTTTACTGTCTCGATTCTAGACAGTAAACATCTAGACAGAAATCATCTAGACTCTAGATGTTTACTGTCTAGATGATTACTGTCTAGATGATTTCTGTCTAGATGTTTACTGTCTAGAATCGAGACAGTAAACATCTAGACAGAAATCATCTAGACTCTAGATGTTTACTGTCTAGATGTTTACTGTCTAGATGATTTCTGTCTAGATGTTGACTGTCTAGATGATTTCTGTCTAGATGTTTACTGTCTAGATGATTTCTGTCTAGATGAGTTCTGTCTAGATGTTTATTGTCTAGATGTTTACTGTCTAGATGATTTGTCTAGATGATTTCTGTCTAGATGTTTATTGTCTAGATGATTTCTGTCTAGATGTTTACTGTCTAGATGATTTCTGTCTAGATGTTTACTGTCTAGATGATTTCTGTCTAGATGTTTACTGTCTAGATGTTTACTGTCTAGATGTTTACTGTCTAGATTCTAGACAGTAAACATCTAGACAGTAAACATCTAGACAGTAAACATCTAGACAGTAAACATCTAGACAGAAATCATCTAGACAGTAAACATCTAGACAGTAAACATCTAGACAGAAATCATCTAGACAGTAAACATCTAGACAATAAACATCTAGACAGAAATCATCTAGACAGTAAACATCTAGACAGTAAACATCTAGACAGTAAACATCTAGACAGTAAACATCTAGACAGAAATCATCTAGACAGTAAACATCTAGACAGTAAACATCTAGACAGAAATCATCTAGACAGTAAACATCTAGACAATAAACATCTAGACAGAAATCATCTAGACAAAACATCTAGACAAATCATCTAGACAGAAATCATCTAGACAATAAACATCTAGACAATAAACATCTAGACAGAAATCATCTAGACAAATCATCTAGACAGTCAACATCTAGACAGAAATCATCTAGACAGTAAACATCTAGACAGTAAACATCTAGACAGAAATCATCTAGACAGTAAACATCTAGACAGAAATCATCTAGACAGTAAACATCTAGATAGTAAACATCTAGACAGTCAACATCTAGACAGTCAACATCTAGACAGAAATCATCTAGACAGTAAACATCTAGACAATAAACATCTAGACAGAAATCATCTAGACAAATCATCTAGACAGTCAACATCTAGACAGAAATCATCTAGACAGAAATCATCTAGACAGTAAACATCTAGACAGTAAACATCTAGACAGAAATCATCTAGACAGTAAACATCTAGACAGAAATCATCTAGACAGAAATCATCTAGACAGTCAACATCTAGACAGAAATCATCTAGACAGTAAACATCTAGACAGAAATCATCTAGACAAATCATCTAGACAGTAAACATCTAGACAGAAATCATCTAGACAGTAAACATCTAGACAGAAATCATCTAGACAATAAACATCTAGACAGAACTCATCTAGACAAATCATCTAGACAGTAAACATCTAGACAGAAATCATCTAGACAGTAAACATCTAGACAGAAATCATCTAGACAGTAAACATCTAGACAGAAATCATCTAGACAGTAAACATCTAGACAATAAACATCTAGACAGAAATCATCTAGACAAATCATCTAGACAGTCAACATCTAGACAGAAATCATCTAGACAGTAAACATCTAGACAGAAATCATCTAGACAGTAAACATCTAGACAATAAACATCTAGACAGACATCATCTAGACAAATCATCTAGACAGTAAACATCTAGACAGAAATCATCTAGACAGTAAACATCTAGACAGAAATCATCTAGACAGAAATCATCTAGACAGTAAACATCTAGACAGTAAACATCTAGACAGAAATCATCTAGACAATAAACATCTAGACAGTAAACATCTAGACAATAAACATCTAGACAGTAAACATCTAGACAGTAAACATCTAGACAGAAATCATCTAGACAGTAAACATCTAGACAGTAAACATCTAGAGTCTAGATGATTTCTGGCTAGATGTTTACTGTCTAGATACTAGACAGTAAACATCTAGACAGAAATCATCTAGAAAGTAAACATCTAGACAATAAACATCTAGACAGAAATCATCTAGACAGTAAACATCTAGACAGTAAACATCTAGACAGAAATCATCTAGACAGTAAACATCTAGACAGTAAACATCTAGACAGAAATCATCTAGACAGAAATCATCTAGACAGTAAACATCTAGACAGTAAACGACTAGACAGTAAACATCTAGACAGTATACATCTAGACAGAAATCATCTAGACAGTAAACATCTAGACAATAAACATCTAGACAGAAATCATCTAGACAAATCGTCTAGACAGTAAACATCTAGACAGAAATCATCTAGACAGTAAACATCTAGACAGAAATCATCTAGACAGTAAACATCTAGACAGAAATCATGTAGACAGTAAACATCTAGACAATAAACATCTAGACAAATCATCTAGACAGTCAACATCTAGACAGAAATCATCTAGACAGTAAACATCTAGACAATAAACATCTAGACAGTAAACATCTAGACAGTAAACATCTAGACAGAAATCATCTAGACAGTAAACATCTAGACAGTAAACATCTAGACAGAAATCATCTAGACAATAAACATCTAGACAGAAATCATCTAGACAGTAAACATCTAGACAATAAACATCTAGACAGAAATCATCTAGACAGAAATCATCTAGACAGTAAACATCTAGACAATAAACATCTAGACAAATCATCTAGACAGTCAACATCTAGACAGAAATCATCTAGACAGTAAACATCTAGACAATAAACATCTAGACAGTAAACATCTAGACAGTAAACATCTAGACAGAAATCATCTAGACAATAAACATCTAGACAGAAATCATCTAGACAGTAAACATCTAGACAATAAACATCTAGACAGAAATCATCTAGACAGTAAACATCTAGACAGAAATCATCTAGACAGTAAACATCTAGACAGAAATCATCTAGACAGTAAACATCTAGACAGAAATCATCTAGACAGTAAACATCTTGACAGAAATCATCTAGACAGTAAACATCTAGACAGAAATCATCTAGACAGTAAACATCTAGACAGAAATCATCTAGACAGTCAACATCTAGACAGAAATCATCTAGACAGTAAACATCTAGACAATAAACATCTAGACAGAACTCATCTAGACAAATCATCTAGACAGTAAACATCTAGACAGAAATCATCTAGACAGTAAACATCTAGACAGAAATCATCTAGACAGTAAACATCTAGACAGAAATCATCTAGACAGTAAACATCTAGACAATAAACATCTAGACAGAAATCATCTAGACAAATCATCTAGACAGTCAACATCTAGACAGAAATCATCTAGACAGTAAACATCTAGACAGAAATCATCTAGACAGTAAACATCTAGACAATAAACATCTAGACAGACATCATCTAGACAAATCATCTAGACAGTAAACATCTAGACAGAAATCATCTAGACAGTAAACATCTAGACAGAAATCATCTAGACAGAAATCATCTAGACAGTAAACATCTAGACAGTAAACATCTAGACAGAAATCATCTAGACAATAAACATCTAGACAGTAAACATCTAGACAATAAACATCTAGACAGTAAACATCTAGACAGTAAACATCTAGACAGTAAACATCTAGACAGTAAACATCTAGAGTCTAGATGATTTCTGTCTAGATGTTTACTGTCTAGATTCTAGACAGTAAACATCTAGACAGAAATCATCTAGAAAGTAAACATCTAGACAATAAACATCTAGACAGAAATCATCTAGACAGTAAACATCTAGACAGTAAACATCTAGACAGAAATCATCTAGACAGTAAACATCTAGACAGTAAACATCTAGACAGAAATCATCTAGACAGAAATCATCTAGACAGTAAACATCTAGACAGTAAACGACTAGACAGTAAACATCTAGACAGTATACATCTAGACAGAAATCATCTAGACAGTAAACATCTAGACAATGAACATCTAGACAGAAATCATCTAGACAAATCGTCTAGACAGTAAACATCTAGACAGAAATCATCTAGACAGTAAACATCTAGACAGAAATCATCTAGACAGTAAACATCTAGACAGAAATCATCTAGACAGTAAACATCTAGACAATAAACATCTAGACAAATCATCTAGACAGTCAACATCTAGACAGAAATCATCTAGACAGTAAACATCTAGACAATAAACATCTAGACAGTAAACATCTAGACAGTAAACATCTAGACAGAAATCATCTAGACAGTAAACATCTAGACAGAAATCATCTAGACAATAAACATCTGGACAGAAATCATCTAGACAGAAATCATCTAGACAGTAAACATCTAGACAGTAAACATCTAGACAGAAATCATCTAGACAGAAATCATCTAGACAGTAAACATCTAGACAGAAATCATCTAGACAGAAATCATCTAGACAGTAAACATCTAGACAGAAATCATCTAGACAGTAAACATCTAGACAATAAACATCTAGACAGAAATCATCTAGACAAATCATCTAGACAGTCAACATCTAGACAGAAATCATCTAGACAGTAAACATCTAGACAGAAATCATCTAGACAGTAAACATCTAGACAATAAACATCTAGACAGACATCATCTAGACAAATCATCTAGACAGTAAACATCTAGACAGAAATCATCTAGACAGTAAACATCTAGACAGAAATCATCTAGACAGAAATCATCTAGACAGTAAACATCTAGACAGTAAACATCTAGACAGAAATCATCTAGACAATAAACATCTAGACAGTAAACATCTAGACAATAAACATCTAGACAGTAAACATCTAGACAGTAAACATCTAGACAGAAATCATCTAGACAGTAAACATCTAGACAGTAAACATCTAGAGTCTAGATGATTTCTGTCTAGATGTTTACTGTCTAGATACTAGACAGTAAACATCTAGACAGAAATCATCTAGAAAGTAAACATCTAGACAATAAACATCTAGACAGAAATCATCTAGACAGTAAACATCTAGACAGTAAACATCTAGACAGAAATCATCTAGACAGTAAACATCTAGACAGTAAACATCTAGACAGAAATCATCTAGACAGAAATCATCTAGACAGTAAACATCTAGACAGTAAACGACTAGACAGTAAACATCTAGACAGTATACATCTAGACAGAAATCATCTAGACAGTAAACATCTAGACAATAAACATCTAGACAGAAATCATCTAGACAAATTGTCTAGACAGTAAACATCTAGACAGAAATCATCTAGACAGTAAACATCTAGACAGAAATCATCTAGACAGTAAACATCTAGACAGAAATCATGTAGACAGTAAACATCTAGACAATAAACATCTAGACAAATCATCTAGACAGTCAACATCTAGACAGACATCATCTAGACAGTAAACATCTAGACAATAAACATCTAGACAGTAAACATCTAGACAGTAAACATCTAGACAGAAATCATCTAGACAGTAAACATCTAGACAGTAAACATCTAGACAGAAATCATCTAGACAATAAACATCTAGACAGAAATCATCTAGACAGTAAACATCTAGACAATAAACATCTAGACAGAAATCATCTAGACAGAAATCATCTAGACAGTAAACATCTAGACAATAAACATCTAGACAAATCATCTAGACAGTCAACATCTAGACAGAAATCATCTAGACAGTAAACATCTAGACAATAAACATCTAGACAGTAAACATCTAGACAGTAAACATCTAGACAGAAATCATCTAGACAATAAACATCTAGACAGAAATCATCTAGACAGTAAACATCTAGACAATAAACATCTAGACAGAAATCATCTAGACAGTAAACATCTAGACAGAAATCATCTAGACAGTAAACATCTAGACAGAAATCATCTAGACAGTAAACATCTAGACAGAAATCATCTAGACAGTAAACATCTTGACAGAAATCATCTAGACAGTAAACATCTAGACAGAAATCATCTAGACAGTAAACATCTAGACAGAAATCATCTAGACAGTCAACATCTAGACAGAAATCATCTAGACAGTAAACATCTAGACAATAAACATCTAGACAGAACTCATCTAGACAAATCATCTAGACAGTAAACATCTAGACAGTAAACATCTAGACAGAAATCATCTAGACAGTAAACATCTAGACAGAAATCATCTAGACAGTAAACATCTACACAGAAATCATCTAGACAGTAAACATCTAGACAGTAAACATCTAGACAGAAATCATCTAGACAGTAAACATCTAGACAGAAATCATCTAGACAGTAAACATCTAGACAGTAAACATCTAGACAGAAATCATCTAGACAGAAATCATCTAGACAATAAACATCTAGACAGAAATCATCTAGACAGTAAACATCTAGACAATAAACATCTAGACAGAAATCATCTAGACAAATCATCTAGACAGTCAACATCTAGACAGAAATCATCTAGACAGTAAACATCTAGACAGAAATCATCTAGACAGTAAACATCTAGACAATAAACATCTAGACAGACATCATCTAGACAAATCATCTAGACAGTAAACATCTAGACAGAAATCATCTAGACAGTAAACATCTAGACAGTAAACATCTAGACAGAAATCATCTAGACAGTAAACATCTAGACAGTAAACATCTAGACAGAAATCATCTAGACAGAAATCATCTAGACAATAAACATCTAGACAGAAATCATCTAGACAGTAAACATCTAGACAGTAAACATCTAGACAGAAATCATCTAGACAGTAAACATCTAGACAGTAAACATCTAGACAGAAATCATCTAGACAGAAATCATCTAGACAGTAAACATCTAGACAGTAAACGACTAGACAGTAAACGACTAGACAGTAAACATCTAGACAGTATACATCTAGACAGAAATCATCTAGACAGTAAACATCTAGACAATGAACATCTAGACAGAAATCATCTAGACAAATCGTCTAGACAGTAAACATCTAGACAGAAATCATCTAGACAGTAAACATCTAGACAGAAATCATCTAGACAGTAAACATCTAGACAATAAACATCTAGACAGAACTCATCTAGACAGAAATCATCTAGACAGTAAACATCTAGACAGAAATCATCTAGACAATGAACATCTAGACAGAAATCATCTAGACAAATCGTCTAGACAGTAAACATCTAGACAGAAATCATCTAGACAGTAAACATCTAGACAGAAATCATCTAGACAGTAAACATCTAGACAGAAATCATCTAGACAGTAAACATCTAGACAATAAACATCTAGACAGTAAACATCTAGACAGAAATCATCTAGACAATAAACATCTAGACAGTAAACATCTAGACAATAAACATCTAGACAGTAAACATCTAGACAGTAAACATCTAGACAGAAATCATCTAGACAGTAAACATCTAGACAGTAAACATCTAGAGTCTAGATGATTTCTGTCTAGATGTTTACTGTCTAGATTCTAGACAGTAAACATCTAGACAGAAATCATCTAGAAAGTAAACATCTAGACAATAAACATCTAGACAGAAATCATCTAGACAGTAAACATCTAGACAGTAAACATCTAGACAGAAATCATCTAGACAGTAAACATCTAGACAGTAAACATCTAGACAGAAATCATCTAGACAGAAATCATCTAGACAGTAAACATCTAGACAGTAAACGACTAGACAGTAAACGACTAGACAGTAAACATCTAGACAGTATACATCTAGACAGAAATCATCTAGACAGTAAACATCTAGACAATGAACATCTAGACAGAAATCATCTAGACAAATCGTCTAGACAGTAAACATCTAGACAGAAATCATCTAGACAGTAAACATCTAGACAGAAATCATCTAGACAGTAAACATCTAGACAATAAACATCTAGACAGAACTCATCTAGACAGAAATCATCTAGACAGTAAACATCTAGACAGAAATCATCTAGACAATGAACATCTAGACAGAAATCATCTAGACAAATCGTCTGGACAGTAAACATCTAGACAGAAATCATCTAGACAGTAAACATCTAGACAGAAATCATCTAGACAGTAAACATCTAGACAGAAATCATCTAGACAGTAAACATCTAGACAATAAACATCTAGACAAATCATCTAGACAGTCAACATCTAGACAGAAATCATCTAGACAGTAAACATCTAGACAGTAAACATCTAGACAGTAAACATCTAGACAGAAATCATCTAGACAATAAACATCTGGACAGAAATCATCTAGACAGTCAACATCTAGACAGAAATCATCTAGACAGAAATCATCTAGACAATGAACATCTAGACAGAAATCATCTAGACAGAAATCATCTAGACAGTAAACATCTAGACAGTAAACATCTAGACAGAAATCATCTAGACAGTAAACATCTAGACAGTAAACATCTAGAGTCTAGATGATTTCTGTCTAGATGTTTACTGTCTCGATTCTAGACAGTAAACATCTAGACAGAAATCATCTAGACTCTAGATGTTTACTGTCTAGATGATTACTGTCTAGATGATTTCTGTCTAGATGTTTACTGTCTAGAATCGAGACAGTAAACATCTAGACAGAAATCATCTAGACTCTAGATGTTTACTGTCTAGATGTTTACTGTCTAGATGATTTCTGTCTAGATGTTGACTGTCTAGATGATTTCTGTCTAGATGTTTACTGTCTAGATGATTTCTGTCTAGATGAGTTCTGTCTAGATGTTTATTGTCTAGATGTTTACTGTCTAGATGATTTGTCTAGATGATTTCTGTCTAGATGTTTATTGTCTAGATGATTTCTGTCTAGATGTTTACTGTCTAGATGATTTCTGTCTAGATGTTTACTGTCTAGATGATTTCTGTCTAGATGTTTACTGTCTAGATGTTTACTGTCTAGATGTTTACTGTCTAGATTCTAGACAGTAAACATCTAGACAGTAAACATCTAGACAGTAAACATCTAGACAGTAAACATCTAGACAGAAATCATCTAGACAGTAAACATCTAGACAGTAAACATCTAGACAGAAATCATCTAGACAGTAAACATCTAGACAATAAACATCTAGACAGAAATCATCTAGACAGTGAACATCTAGACAGTAAACATCTAGACAGTAAACATCTAGACAGAAATCATCTAGACAGTAAACATCTAGACAGTAAACATCTAGACAGAAATCATCTAGACAGTAAACATCTAGACAATAAACATCTAGACAGAAATCATCTAGACAAATCATCTAGACAGTCAACATCTAGACAGAAATCATCTAGACAGTAAACATCTAGACAGAAATCATCTAGACAGTAAACATCTAGACAGAAATCATCTAGACAGTAAACATCTAGATAGTAAACATCTAGACAGAAATCATCTAGACAGTCAACATCTAGACAGAAATCATCTAGACAGTAAACATCTAGACAATAAACATCTAGACAGAAATCATCTAGACAAATCATCTAGACAGTCAACATCTAGACAGAAATCATCTAGACAGAAATCATCTAGACAGTAAACATCTAGACAGTAAACATCTAGACAGAAATCATCTAGACAGTAAACATCTAGACAGAAATCATCTAGACAGAAATCATCTAGACAGAAATCATCTAGACAGTCAACATCTAGACAGAAATCATCTAGACAGTAAACATCTAGACAGAAATCATCTAGACAAATCATCTAGACAGTAAACATCTAGACAGAAATCATCTAGACAGTAAACATCTAGACAGAAATCATCTAGACAGAAATCATCTAGACAATAAACATCTAGACAGAACTCATCTAGACAAATCATCTAGACAGTAAACATCTAGACAGAAATCATCTAGACAGTAAACATCTAGACAGAAATCATCTAGACAGTAAACATCTAGACAGAAATCATCTAGACAGTAAACATCTAGACAATAAACATCTAGACAGAAATCATCTAGACAAATCATCTAGACAGTCAACATCTAGACAGAAATCATCTAGACAGTAAACATCTAGACAGAAATCATCTAGACAGTAAACATCTAGACAATAAACATCTAGACAGACATCATCTAGACAAATCATCTAGACAGTAAACATCTAGACAGAAATCATCTAGACAGTAAACATCTAGACAGAAATCATCTAGACAGAAATCATCTAGACAGTAAACATCTAGACAGAAATCATCTAGACAATAAACATCTAGACAGTAAACATCTAGACAATAAACATCTAGACAGTAAACATCTAGACAGTAAACATCTAGACAGAAATCATCTAGACAGTAAACATCTAGACAGTAAACATCTAGAGTCTAGATGATTTCTGTCTAGATGTTTACTGTCTAGATACTAGACAGTAAACATCTAGACAGAAATCATCTAGAAAGTAAACATCTAGACAATAAACATCTAGACAGAAATCATCTAGACAGTAAACATCTAGACAGTAAACATCTAGACAGAAATCATCTAGACAGTAAACATCTAGACAGTAAACATCTAGACAGAAATCATCTAGACAGAAATCATCTAGACAGTAAACATCTAGACAGTAAACGACTAGACAGTAAACATCTAGACAGTATACATCTAGACAGAAATCATCTAGACAGTAAACATCTAGACAGAAATCATCTAGACAGTAAACATCTAGACAGAAATCATGTAGACAGTAAACATCTAGACAATAAACATCTAGACAAATCATCTAGACAGTCAACATCTAGACAGAAATCATCTAGACAGTAAACATCTAGACAATAAACATCTAGACAGTAAACATCTAGACAGTAAACATCTAGACAGAAATCATCTAGACAG
Source organism: Telmatherina bonti (assembly GCF_933228915.1). Lineage (NCBI taxonomy): Eukaryota > Metazoa > Chordata > Actinopteri > Atheriniformes > Telmatherinidae > Telmatherina > Telmatherina bonti. The sequence goes on along the minus strand of NC_136620.1, from coordinate 41,212,623 downwards.
TAAACATCTAGACAGTAAACATCTAGACAGAAATCATCTAGACAATAAACATCTAGACAGAAATCATCTAGACAGTAAACATCTAGACAATAAACATCTAGACAGAAATCATCTAGACAGAAATCATCTAGACAGTAAACATCTAGACAATAAACATCTAGACAAATCATCTAGACAGTCAACATCTAGACAGAAATCATCTAGACAGTAAACATCTAGACAATAAACATCTAGACAGTAAACATCTAGACAGAAATCATCTAGACAATAAACATCTAGACAGAAATCATCTAGACAGTAAACATCTAGACAATAAACATCTAGACAGAAATCATCTAGACAGTAAACATCTAGACAGAAATCATCTAGACAGTAAACATCTAGACAGAAATCATCTAGACAGTAAACATCTAGACAGAAATCATCTAGACAGTAAACATCTTGACAGAAATCATCTAGACAGTAAACATCTAGACAGAAATCATCTAGACAGTAAACATCTAGACAGAAATCATCTAGACAGTCAACATCTAGACAGAAATCATCTAGACAGTAAACATCTAGACAATAAACATCTAGACAGAACTCATCTAGACAAATCATCTAGACAGTAAACATCTAGACAGTAAACATCTAGACAGAAATCATCTAGACAGTAAACACCTAGAAAGAAATCATCTAGACAGTAAACATCTAGACAGAAATCATCTAGACAGTAAACATCTAGACAATAAACATCTAGACAGAAATCATCTAGACAAATCATCTAGACAGTCAACATCTAGACAGAAATCATCTAGACAGTAAACATCTAGACAGAAATCATCTAGACAGTAAACATCTAGACAATAAACATCTAGACAGACATCATCTAGACAAATCATCTAGACAGTAAACATCTAGACAGAAATCATCTAGACAGTAAACATCTAGACAGAAATCATCTAGACAGAAATCATCTAGACAGTAAACATCTAGACAGTAAACATCTAGACAGAAATCATCTAGACAATAAACATCTAGACAGTAAACATCTAGACAATAAACATCTAGACAGTAAACATCTAGACAGTAAACATCTAGACAGTAAACATCTAGAGTCTAGATGATTTCTGTCTAGATGTTTACTGTCAAGATTCTAGACAGTAAACATCTAGACAGAAATCATCTAGAAAGTAAACATCTAGACAATAAACATCTAGACAGTAAACGACTAGACAGTAAACATCTAGACAGTATACATCTAGACAGAAATCATCTAGACAGTAAACATCTAGACAATGAACATCTAGACAGAAATCATCTAGACAAATCGTCTAGACAGTAAACATCTAGACAGAAATCATCTAGACAGTAAACATCTAGACAGAAATCATCTAGACAGTAAACATCTAGACAGAAATCATCTAGACAGTAAACATCTAGACAATAAACATCTAGACAAATCATCTAGACAGTCAACATCTAGACAGAAATCATCTAGACAGTAAACATCTAGACAATAAACATCTAGACAGTAAACATCTAGACAGTAAACATCTAGACAGAAATCATCTAGACAGTAAACATCTAGACAGAAATCATCTAGACAATAAACATCTGGACAGAAATCATCTAGACAGAAATCATCTAGACAGTAAACATCTAGACAGTAAACATCTAGACAGAAATCATCTAGACAGAAATCATCTAGACAGTAAACATCTAGACAGAAATCATCTAGACAGAAATCATCTAGACAGTAAACATCTAGACAGAAATCATCTAGACAGTAAACATCTAGACAATAAACATCTAGACAGAAATCATCTAGACAAATCATCTAGACAGTCAACATCTAGACAGAAATCATCTAGACAGTAAACATCTAGACAGAAATCATCTAGACAGTAAACATCTAGACAATAAACATCTAGACAGACATCATCTAGACAAATCATCTAGACAGTAAACATCTAGACAGAAATCATCTAGACAGTAAACATCTAGACAGAAATCATCTAGACAGAAATCATCTAGACAGTAAACATCTAGACAGTAAACATCTAGACAGAAATCATCTAGACAATAAACATCTAGACAGTAAACATCTAGACAATAAACATCTAGACAGTAAACATCTAGACAGTAAACATCTAGACAGAAATCATCTAGACAGTAAACATCTAGACAGTAAACATCTAGAGTCTAGATGATTTCTGTCTAGATGTTTACTGTCTAGATACTAGACAGTAAACATCTAGACAGAAATCATCTAGAAAGTAAACATCTAGACAATAAACATCTAGACAGAAATCATCTAGACAGTAAACATCTAGACAGTAAACATCTAGACAGAAATCATCTAGACAGTAAACATCTAGACAGTAAACATCTAGACAGAAATCATCTAGACAGAAATCATCTAGACAGTAAACATCTAGACAGTAAACGACTAGACAGTAAACATCTAGACAGTATACATCTAGACAGAAATCATCTAGACAGTAAACATCTAGACAATAAACATCTAGACAGAAATCATCTAGACAAATCGTCTAGACAGTAAACATCTAGACAGAAATCATCTAGACAGTAAACATCTAGACAGAAATCATCTAGACAGTAAACATCTAGACAGAAATCATGTAGACAGTAAACATCTAGACAATAAACATCTAGACAAATCATCTAGACAGTCAACATCTAGACAGACATCATCTAGACAGTAAACATCTAGACAATAAACATCTAGACAGTAAACATCTAGACAGTAAACATCTAGACAGAAATCATCTAGACAGTAAACATCTAGACAGTAAACATCTAGACAGAAATCATCTAGACAATAAACATCTAGACAGAAATCATCTAGACAGTAAACATCTAGACAATAAACATCTAGACAGAAATCATCTAGACAGAAATCATCTAGACAGTAAACATCTAGACAATAAACATCTAGACAAATCATCTAGAAAGTCAACATCTAGACAGAAATCATCTAGACAGTAAACATCTAGACAATAAACATCTAGACAGTAAACATCTAGACAGTAAACATCTAGACAGAAATCATCTAGACAATAAACATCTAGACAGAAATCATCTAGACAGTAAACATCTAGACAATAAACATCTAGACAGAAATCATCTAGACAGTAAACATCTAGACAGAAATCATCTAGACAGTAAACATCTAGACAGAAATCATCTAGACAGTAAACATCTAGACAGAAATCATCTAGACAGTAAACATCTTGACAGAAATCATCTAGACAGTAAACATCTAGACAGAAATCATCTAGACAGTAAACATCTAGACAGAAATCATCTAGACAGTCAACATCTAGACAGAAATCATCTAGACAGTAAACATCTAGACAATAAACATCTAGACAGAACTCATCTAGACAAATCATCTAGACAGTAAACATCTAGACAGTAAACATCTAGACAGAAATCATCTAGACAGTAAACATCTAGACAGAAATCATCTAGACAGTAAACATCTAGACAGAAATCATCTAGACAGTAAACATCTAGACAATAAACATCTAGACAGAAATCATCTAGACAAATCATCTAGACAGTCAACATCTAGACAGAAATCATCTAGACAGTAAACATCTAGACAGAAATCATCTAGACAGTAAACATCTAGACAATAAACATCTAGACAGACATCATCTAGACAAATCATCTAGACAGTAAACATCTAGACAGAAATCATCTAGACAGTAAACATCTAGACAGAAATCATCTAGACAGAAATCATCTAGACAGTAAACATCTAGACAGTAAACATCTAGACAGAAATCATCTAGACAATAAACATCTAGACAGTAAACATCTAGACAATAAACATCTAGACAGTAAACATCTAGACAGTAAACATCTAGACAGTAAACATCTAGAGTCTAGATGATTTCTGTCTAGATGTTTACTGTCTAGATTCTAGACAGTAAACATCTAGACAGAAATCATCTAGAAAGTAAACATCTAGACAATAAACATCTAGACAGAAATCATCTAGACAGTAAACATCTAGACAGTAAACATCTAGACAGAAATCATCTAGACAGTAAACATCTAGACAGTAAACATCTAGACAGAAATCATCTAGACAGAAATCATCTAGACAGTAAACATCTAGACAGTAAACGACTAGACAGTAAACATCTAGACAGTATACATCTAGACAGAAATCATCTAGACAGTAAACATCTAGACAATGAACATCTAGACAGAAATCATCTAGACAAATCGTCTAGACAGTAAACATCTAGACAGAAATCATCTAGACAGTAAACATCTAGACAGAAATCATCTAGACAGTAAACATCTAGACAGAAATCATCTAGACAGTAAACATCTAGACAATAAACATCTAGACAAATCATCTAGACAGTCAACATCTAGACAGAAATCATCTAGACAGTAAACATCTAGACAATAAACATCTAGACAGTAAACATCTAGACAGTAAACATCTAGACAGAAATCATCTAGACAGTAAACATCTAGACAGAAATCATCTAGACAATAAACATCTGGACAGAAATCATCTAGACAGAAATCATCTAGACAGTAAACATCTAGACAGTAAACATCTAGACAGAAATCATCTAGACAGAAATCATCTAGACAGTAAACATCTAGACAGAAATCATCTAGACAGAAATCATCTAGACAGTAAACATCTAGACAGTAAACATCTAGACAGAAATCATCTAGACAGTAAACATCTAGACAGTAAACATCTAGAGTCTAGATGATTTCTGTCTAGATGTTTACTGTCTCGATTCTAGACAGTAAACATCTAGACAGAAATCATCTAGACTCTAGATGTTTACTGTCTAGATGATTACTGTCTAGATGATTTCTGTCTAGATGTTTACTGTCTAGAATCGAGACAGTAAACATCTAGACAGAAATCATCTAGACTCTAGATGTTTACTGTCTAGATGTTTACTGTCTAGATGATTTCTGTCTAGATGTTGACTGTCTAGATGATTTCTGTCTAGATGTTTACTGTCTAGATGATTTCTGTCTAGATGAGTTCTGTCTAGATGTTTATTGTCTAGATGTTTACTGTCTAGATGATTTGTCTAGATGATTTCTGTCTAGATGTTTATTGTCTAGATGATTTCTGTCTAGATGTTTACTGTCTAGATGATTTCTGTCTAGATGTTTACTGTCTAGATGTTTACTGTCTAGATTCTAGACAGTAAACATCTAGACAGAAATCATCTAGACAATGAACATCTAGACAGAAATCATCTAGACAAATCGTCTAGACAGTAAACATCTAGACAGAAATCATCTAGACAGTAAACATCTAGACAGAAATCATCTAGACAGTAAACATCTAGACAATAAACATCTAGACAAATCATCTAGACAGTCAACATCTAGACAGAAATCATCTAGACAGTAAACATCTAGACAATAAACATCTAGACAGTAAACATCTAGACAGTAAACATCTAGACAGAAATCATCTAGACAATAAACATCTGGACAGAAATCATCTAGACAGTCAACATCTAGACAGAAATCATCTAGACAGTAAACATCTAGACAATGAACATCTAGACAGAAATCATCTAGACAGTAAACATCTAGACAGTAAACATCTAGACAGAAATCATCTAGACCGAAATCATCTAGACAGTAAACATCTAGACAGTAAACATCTAGACAGAAATCATCTAGACAGTAAACATCTAGACAGTAAACATCTAGAGTCTAGATGATTTCTGTCTAGATTTTTACTGTCTCGATTCTAGACAGTAAACATCTAGACAGAAATCATCTAGACTCTAGATGTTTACTGTCTAGATGATTACTGTCTAGATGATTTCTGTCTAGATGTTTACTGTCTAGAATCGAGACAGTAAACATCTAGACAGAAATCATCTAGACTCTAGATGTTTACTGTCTAGATGTTTACTGTCTAGATGATTTCTGTCTAGATGTTGACTGTCTAGATGATTTCTGTCTAGATGTTTACTGTCTAGATGATTTCTGTCTAGATGAGTTCTGTCTAGATGTTTATTGTCTAGATGTTTACTGTCTAGATGATTTGTCTAGATGATTTCTGTCTAGATGTTTACTGTCTCGATTCTAGACAGAAATCATCTAGACAAATCATCTAGACAAATCATCTAGACAGAAATCATCTAGACAGTAAACATCTAGACAGTAAACATCTAGACAGTAAACATCTAGACAGTAAACATCTAGACAGAAATCATCTAGACAGTAAACATCTAGACAGTAAACATCTAGACAGAAATCATCTAGACAGTAAACATCTAGACAATAAACATCTAGACAGAAATCATCTAGACAAATCATCTAGACAAATCATCTAGACAGAAATCATCTAGACAATAAACATCTAGACAATAAACATCTAGACAGAAATCATCTAGACAAATCATCTAGACAGTCAACATCTAGACAGAAATCATCTAGACAGTAAACATCTAGACAGAAATCATCTAGACAGTAAACATCTAGACAGAAATCATCTAGACAGTAAACATCTAGATAGTAAACATCTAGACAGAAATCATCTAGACAGTCAACATCTAGACAGAAATCATCTAGACAGTAAACATCTAGACAATAAACATCTAGACAGAAATCATCTAGACAAATCATCTAGACAGTCAACATCTAGACAGAAATCATCTAGACAGAAATCATCTAGACAGTAAACATCTAGACAGTAAACATCTAGACAGAAATCATCTAGACAGTAAACATCTAGACAGAAATCATCTAGACAGAAATCATCTAGACAGAAATCATCTAGACAGTCAACATCTAGACAGAAATCATCTAGACAGTAAACATCTAGACAGAAATCATCTAGACAGTAAACATCTAGACAATAAACATCTAGACAGAAATCATCTAGACAAATCATCTAGACAGTAAACATCTAGACAGAAATCATCTAGACAGTAAACATCTAGACAGAAATCATCTAGACAGTAAACATCTAGACAATAAACATCTAGACAGAAATCATCTAGACAAATCATCTAGACAGTCAACATCTAGACAGAAATCATCTAGACAGTAAACATCTAGACAGTAAACATCTAGACAGTAAACATCTAGACAGAAATCATCTAGACAGTAAACATCTAGACAGAAATCATCTAGACAAACATCTAGACAGAAATCATCTAGACAAATCATCTAGACAGTAAACATCTAGACAGAACTCATCTAGACAGAAATCATCTAGACAGTAAACATCTAGACAGAAATCATCTAGACAGTCAACATCTAGACAGAAATCATCTAGACAGTAAACATCTAGACAGTAAACATCTAGAGTCTAGATGATTTCTGTCTAGATGTTTACTGTCTCGATTCTAGACAGTAAACATCTAGACAGAAATCATCTAGACAGTAATCATCTAGACAGTAAACATCTAGAGTCTAGATGATTTCTGTCTAGATGTTTACTGTCTAGATTCTAGACAGAAATCATCTAGACAGAAATCATCTAGACAGTAAACATCTAGACAGTAAACATCTAGACAGAAATCATCTAGACAGAAATCATCTAGACAGTAAACATCTAGACAGTATACATCTAGACAGAAATCATCTAGACAGTAAACATCTAGACAGTAAACATCTAGACAGAAATCATCTAGACAGTAAACATCTGAAAGATGGCAAAATGACAAAAGGTTTAATAATCCTAAAAGGTAGACTATTAGGTTCCTCGCCATACGAAGTATGGCAGGGCCCTATTGTTGTTAAAATGTTTATTATTCTCGTTCTTATTCTAAGCACAACTCACTCAATTTTGACCCCCTTAGCCCCCATGAAAAGTTGCGAAACTTGGCACACACCTTAGACCCGGTGAAAATTTTAATAATTTGGTGTTTGCACGCCAATGCAAAACTGCCTCGACAGCGCCCCCTTGAAACGCCAAAAATGGCCCCTAAAATGGGCCAAAAAAAGTTTAGTTTGACGTAGGACAACGAAATTCGGTACACATGTCTACCACCTCAGGACGAGTAAAAATAGTCAATCATACACCTGTTGCCATGACAACAGGGTGTCCGCCATCTTGGCGTTTACAACCATTTATTTGCCCGTTTTTGTCAATTTGGGCGCATCGTATTTGAACGAACTAGTCTGAGGCAATTCATGCTATTGGCTCCACATTCGCCATGGAGCTTCGTGACAAGATGGGGACCAAAAGTTATTCAAATCTTTTTGATAGGAGAAAGCGTGTTACCGTGGCAACCCATGGAAAAAAGTGTTCTCGCCATGAAACACGGTTCACTCATATCTTTGCAGAAATACATCCGATCGGAACCAAAATTAAAACATTTCATATTTGGTAGGTCCTTCACGCATTGTCATATGTACACATTTTTTGGGCACATTTTTTGGGGGGGCCCTAGTGGCCCTTATTGTCTACTTTGAGCTAGGGCAACGAAATTTGGTAGACATGTATAAGTAACCAAGACGAGCAAACAACTCAATTAACCACCTGTTACCATGGCAACGGGTTGTCCGCCATCTTGGCGTTTCTGCCTTTTTTTATCACTTTAAGCGCATCGTATCTGAACGAACTAGTCTGAGGGTTTTCATGCAATTGACTCCATACTCAGCAGGAAGCTTCATTACAAGATGGGGACCAAAAGTTATTGAAATCTTTTCAATATGAGAAAGCGTGTTACCGTGGCAACCCATGGAAAAAAGCCTTCTCGCCATGAAAGACGGTTTGCTTATATCTCTGCAGAAATGCATGTGATCTGCACCAAAAATGTAAGCTTTCATATTTGGTAGGTCCTTGACATATTGTAACATGTATTGTGGGGGGGGCACTTTTTGGGGGGGTCCCGAGGGTCTGGAACGTCTACTTTGAGCTAGGACTACAAAATTCGGCACACGTGTAACATCCCAAGACGTGCTAAAAAGTCAATGAAACGTGTTGCCATGGCAACGGGGAGTCCGCCATCTTGGCGTTTACACCCAATTGTTTCTCTTTATGTGATTTGTATTTCTCCATTAAAATGAGCTGGCTCTGTGGGTCCTTAACATGTTGCATTACGAGAAAAAGGACTTGGGTGGAGGTTTCGGCATGAGGTGAGGACCCGATGGATGCCGCTTGCGGCTTTAATTAATCTTATTCTCATTATGGCAAAATTTTATATTCATCAAAGTAAATTTGCTGGCCTAAAACCCTGATTTAATGTATTCCAGTGTGAACTTAGTCAATATATTTGCTCCATCAAACATTCTTCGAACAAAAAGCTACTAAAACTGTAACTGCTTGGAACACTTTTCAGCTACAATCTCCATTGGTTCCTTTATTCGATAGAAGGAAATGCTATGTTGTGTTTAACACCCCCTGGTAATTTTTTTTTCCCATTATAGTATCATTATCTGTGTTATTTAGTTTTGTATTGTGTCTATCAATGGCCTGAATCAGGATCACTTTGTAAACACCAACTTGTCAGACAATGGATTGAGTAGTTTGTGCTTGTTTGGTTGAATAAAGGTTGGGGGGAAAAATAGCATCAGCTGGCATCTTCAGGATGCTTCAGTAAGATGTAGCCATGAAAAGGCTTTGCAGTCGGCTTGTTAGAAGTAGCAACATCTGGGAAATAAAAGCTTCCAGTTAAAACGAAGCATATTTGTCATAAGCATCTGTTAAAACACCAACTTCTAAAGGGATTTGAGTAAAATGTGATTGTTCAGACCAAAGTCTGGAGTGTTTTAGCAAGACGTGAACCTAAAAGCAAAAGATGGATGTTTTTAGACTGGCTGTCCTGCTGTTGGTCAGGAAACATTAAATCTGGGATTATAAAGATGAATATAAATAACATGTCTGATCAAGAGAACTGGTGTTTTAAAGTAAACACGGGTTTCCGTTGGGATAAAGTGGATTTATCTTCTCTCCTCACCACTTCTGATCCCGTCTGTCCCTTTGCAGAGCGAGCTGCCAGAGGCGGAGCAGGACAACGGAGGATCCACAGAATCAGTGAAAGAACAGGAGATGAAGTGGACCGACCTGGCCCTGCAGAGCCTGCACGAGAACACACCGAGCAGTGGAAGCTGAGAGACCGAAGCCTCAGGATTTCACCTCTCTTTCTTTATTTTATTGTGTCTTCAACAGACTGAAAAGGTTTTAGCTGCATAAAAATACTCGTCTCTATCAGCACACTTCATCATTAAAAAAACTCTTTCCAGCTTGTCTTTTATGCATCAATCTTGGCTTAAAACTGTTCTCACTTCATGAGACTAGGATAAATCAAAGCTTCGCCAAGGCAGCCGGGGGATGTGGACCCAGTGGGACAAGTTCTACCATTTTGTCCAGTCAGCTCACCAACTAATTTATTTTCACCACAAAGATGGTCAGACGGGGAAAATGGGTCGTGGAACTGAGTGTGTGTGTGTGTGTGTGGGGGGGGGTAAGTCAAACACTGATGGTCAGTGTTTGGATATTATGAGGCTCATTCAGACGCTTTTCATTGGTACTGTTGATTAATTACCTCCAGTCGTGTGCTGCACAGACTGCAAGTTGCAGTCAAAAGGAGGCAAAATGTACCCGAGTAGTACAGTGAAAAGTGCAACATCATTATTGTTGGAAGGAAGTGTTCTAATTTCAGAACATAGGTATTTTAAAAGACCACACAAGCAGTTTTATATGATTGTTTACAATGATTTTAACAACTAAACACAACTTTTTTAATGCTGATTTTAAATTTATAGTTATATCTGAAACCTATTATTAAGTCAAACTTTTTTAGCTGATTCAGAGGTCTTCGCCAGTTCTCAGCGTCCGGTACATTGTGGTCCTGACTCCCATTTTCTTTTCTGAAAACTTAGCTTTGTTTCATCATGGCAGTATCCCACAACAGCCGTGTTCTCATAGAGATGCTCTGACATGTAACCCTGTGCTGTTTAGAAACCAGCAAGTTTTACATAAATTCATGGTGCAACTTGTTTAATTGACTGATTATTTAAAACTACAGACAACATATTTATTGCACTGCAAATATTAAACTACAGACAAAATAGCAAATTAATCGACTAATGTAGCCTGTTAGGCATTTGTGGTTGGAAAATCCCAGCATGCCTTGCTGGATCTGCTGAAAGGGAGGGCTCGGTATATCAAGTCAGCTCAGTATCTCTTAACCTCCTGACTACCAGTAGTTCAATTTGTCCTCTGTGGAGGACCTTTGTAAACCTAAATATTTTCATCTCCCTGAATGCTACTGAACTAACACCTTTTGGTCTTTAAAGAGGACATTTAGTCCTTTTAAAGGGTACCTTGTTTGTGGGGGGGGGCTTTGTGAACTTTCTCTCTTCAAGAAAAATGGCCACCATCGCAACAAGCATGTTTTATGGGAAGAGCAAAAGTGCATAATACTTTTCTTTGTGCTGATTTTTACTAGAAATTTTGTAGTTATATTTTCATTGAAAATCTTATAAACACATTAAATCGTTTCTTAGATAAATACAACTATATTTTACCACAATATTTAAAAGTTTAAGCAATGTCCTCCGTAGTGGACATTTGTAGTTACACATTTTTTTCCTGGTAGTCAGGAGGTTAATAGTACCGATTAGTAGCACCCAAAAAAGAAAACTGGTCCTATACATGGCCACTAGATGGTACTAAAAGACCAGAAATGAAAAGAAACTGCATGCTTTTTAGTCTATAGTGCTTTTCTGTTGACCAACAGGTCGATGGCAAAAAAAAAAAAAAAAAGAACGCTACTGGGAGGGTGCTGGTAAGTCTTCTGGTGTTGTAGTGGTTTAATGAAAGAGCTATGGATCGTAAGGTCACAGGTTTAAATCCTGATACTGCATCATGTAAAATAGCAGCACTTCTTCTCCTAATGGTGACACTTATGCTCAGAAAGCCGGAGTTTCAAGCTTCTACGTCTGTTGTGCTACTTCACCCATTCTCCAGCTCATTCTGATATATGTTCTTATTAACTATCTTTAGCTTTGTGGTGGGCCGAGCAGTGAAGCACAGTCAACCACAGGTTTAAAGTAAAAAAAAAAAAAAAGGGTTTTATTTTGACCCAAAAAAGTTGTTTTAACATAAATGAATAAATCAGGCCCATAAAAGAGGTCAACTTAACAAAACTATAATCAAAGAATTTGTAACAGAAGTAACTCAAGCAACAAAATGAAACAAACTGACCTCACAAATGACACACAAGGGTAAACTTAAATAGTGGCTGATCAGCCCAAACAAAAATAGACAAAGGGGATGCCACACAAAAACCTAACTAAATGAGCAGAGGAAAAGCCAGCTAATTGGCCACTAGTTTGGTCCAATTAGCTGGCTCCACCCCGTGGCCGCCTGCTCGGTCACAGCCACAGCCACTGAAACTCAAAGGAAAAACACAAATGAAAACAATCATACCATCACAACATAAACTAAAATGCGCGCTATTTCAGAATAGTTGTGATGCTACATGAAACTAATGTCTAACAAAAATATTGGTCTGCAAATTAAATCCTGGTTGAACAAAATAAATCTAAGTGTATGTCTGGTGCATTTGGATATCACCTATGTGTGGCTGTAGACACATCACAAGCTTCTTGTGATGGCTGTCTCAGCTTGGTCCTGTTTCTTTTCCATTACAATTTAGTACCAGGTCTAAAAGGGGCGGGGTTTGAGTGAAATCGCTGTGACATCAGTGTTGTGCACGGCAAGCTCTATAACAACACAGGACCTAGAGGCAATCTGCTACTTGGTCTGCGGCTCACCGATCACTGACCATAATTGTATCTATTTGTTGGAACCACTTACAGTATAATATCGATAAAATAAATTTATTATCTATAAATTTATAATAGTTGCATGTTGTCTGGTGACGTCACACACAACCCGACTGCTCGCTTAGAACCTGGGCTGGGGAGCACAAAAAAAGTAGCGGTAAACGGGTACAAAAGCCTCGTGGAAAACCCTACAAACCGAGCCAAGGCGAGTTACGTTGAGATAAGCTGATACTGATGGAAAAGGGCCATTAGAGATGCTCCTGAAACTCTATAAACTAACACGTTTTACATAATTTCATGGTGGAACTTTACTTTTATTGAAGCTACTTCTGTTCACAATGTGTCATGTTAGATTATTGCTCCCAGCTGTGTTCTTCAACTAGCAACATCTGTTTGTTACTCTCTAAATCAGCATAGTTAGTATCAACTCAGACTCTGTAATTTTTTTCAAAAGGAGTTGTAGGACTGCACCAGTTTCCAGTGTCCAGTACGTTGCAGCCCCATTAATAGTAGCTAAAAAGAAAGGTGTTCCTTTACATCACCCCTAGATGGCACTCTTTAAGATCAGAAATGAAAAGAAAGTGCGTACTTTTCAGTCTATTGTCCTTCATAGCATTATAGTCAAACATTTAATATTTTTCTACAATGTCTCCTCGAGCACCATGAATTATTCCTCTTCTCAGTAGAAGAACTTTGTCTGTTCCCACACATCTATGTGTGAGATGGTGGCTTAATGGTTATGAGAATGGGCTTTATCCATCAAGCGCAACATGGCTGCACAATACAACTTATCATCTTCTTCCTCTTTTTAATCTTCAAGAAATTATTCCCCTCTCTGCGGTTCTTGTAATTTCAAAAGAATTGTTCTTCGGATTTCTTTTACACTTCCTCAGATTGGAAAGAATGCTGCACATCTGCCACTAATTTCAGTGACATCTTCAGCTTTATGCATCAGGAGTTACACATTATCGCATTCACGTCTGCTGTTATAGTTGGAAATATAATCCAAACTGCAGAACTTGCGTTTGATTACCAACTGCAGCGGAAGGTCAGGATAAGTTCATGTCAGCAGCAGCTTAAATCTGCTTAAAACTCTTCTCCTACCACTGCTATGCAGATGACACTCAGCTTTTCATTTCCTTCCCACCAGACGACACGTTTCACTGAGAATATCGGATGTCGCCAGTGTGCTTGCTCAGATGGGAGATCGAGTTGGAGCCTCCAACTCAATCTGTTGGTTTCCTTATATAGGCTGTTATGAATTGGTTTTCATTGTGATTTTTTTCTGTCTGTAAAGCGTCTTGAGCTGGCATTGCCGTGATCTGAAGCTATATAAATAAAGTTGAATTGAATTGAATTGAATTGAACTGCTTGCCTTGCTGATATCTCGGCATGGATGAAGGATCGCCACCTTCAGCTCAATCTGTCCAAGACAGAGCTCTTGTCTGTCCAGCCAATCCTTCCTTACATACGCAATTAAGTGTGAAGCTTGACTCTGTCACACTTGTTCCTACGTCTGCTGCCTGGAATCTTGGGGTCATGGTGGATGACCAGTTGACCTTTAAGGTCCATGTTGCCTCGGTTCCCCGTACCTGTCGATATGCTCTCTACAACATCAAGAGAATCAGACGTACCTGACAGATCAAACAACTCAGCTGTTGGTTCAGGCTCTGCTCTGCAGTTCCCTACTGGCAGGTCTGCCTGCGTGCTGGTTAAACCTCTGCAGATGATCCAGAAGCACATCTGGTCTTCAACCAGCCCAAACGATCTCATGTCATGCTGCTGCTAATCGCGCTTCACTGGCTTCCGGTCGCAGCACGCATCAGATTCAAAGCTCTGCTTCTGGTTTACAAAACAAAAACTCAAACGTCTCCCGTCTACCTTCACTCCCTAATCCAGACCTACACTCCCTCTCCACAGCTACGTTCCACCAGTGAAAGACGCCTCGTGTTACCACCACAACGTGGGACTAAATCACCAGCCAGACTCTTTTTCTCTGTTGTGCCACGATGGTGGAATGATCTCCCAAACTCTGTCCGCTCTGCAGAGTCCCTGTCTACTTTTAAGAGCAGGCTGAAGACTCAGCTCTTCAAGGAGAACTTCAACACTTAGTATAGCTATTTTTGTTGGAAAGTTGGAGAACTTAGCCCACTTCTTTGCAACAAACTTTATGATATTAATTCTTTGTATTGTAACATCGGTGATATTATGGGATGGGAAGGGAGAAAACAAAACAAAAAAACCCACTTGTAGCTCTACATGTCAACACCGGCGTCCACCTGGACTCCAGCAGTCCACCAGCACCTTCCTACGATGTCCTCTACAGTTTGATTTCCTGCTTCTGTTGTTCTCACTCATATGTAAGTCGCTTTGGATAAAAGCGTCTGCTAAATGACTGTAGAATAGAATAGAATAGAATAGAATAGAATAGAATAGAATAGAATAGAAAACCTGAAAACCAGATGTGAAATCCTACTATGACGATCAGAATATTGAAGAAGTCCCTGGTGTTTGTCTTGTTTTCTGCTAACTTTGTTAAAAATGAGCTGAAATGTAAGCAAACAAACAAAACAATGATTTTGTAACTCATTTAAACTTCATTTGTAGTTTAAGATAGTGCAAAGTCAACACAGTGATTTAAAAATACCTTTATGGATCAACGTGGTTGTTTTTGTTGATTTTGAAGGGTTTCTACCTTGTTTTTGTTTGCTTTATTTTCTCAGAGAACCACGTAGAGACTGAAATGTGCTTGTCATAACCACGACCTGTGATGACTCAGCTCATCATGCAGGTTTCTGGGAAACTGCTGGATCCGGAAGGGGGCGCGTGCAAAATGCTACCTTCACGTCCCATCTCAGCTTCTTCCAGATGGAAAATGCTAAGACTGCCACCAAAGTGGCTCAAAGGAAAAGGGAAATAAAAAGAGAAGTCCAGGAGAATTCATTGTGTTTTACTGGAAGTAAATCCAGAATTATTCCTGTTACTTTACGATCAAAACAGACTCTTTAAACTTTATTGGACCAAAATTTGGAGCATTTTTATATTTCTACTTTAAAATATTAACTGAAGTTTTTCATCTGAACAGAAATCATTTCAACCCTCCAATAAGCGGCGTCCCACGTGATGTTTGCGCTCGAGCCGCTCCTGGTTGTTTATTTTCCCACGGCACACGACACGTGAAGGCAGCATCACAAAGCCTGTTTGCTCACGAGCGCCGTGTCGGGTGCAGCGCGGCGCGAGGACGTGCGCGTGGACAGCCGCGCGTGACGTGTCGGGCCGTGCGCACAGGGACGCGTCGCAAAGAAATAATTATAATAATCTCTGAACTTTATCATTTTATTCACGAGATGAAGGTTTAAATGAACATCATGAAGATAAATAAAGTTAATATTTACATTTTAATGATTAAAATCAGCTTTTTATAATTAGCATCTTATTTGTTTTATACATAATAATAATAATAAATGAATTTTATTTAAACAGACTCCAGTCCTAAGAAGAAACTCAAGTCACATAAAAGAGAAACAGACAGTAAAAACAGCTCAAATGAAGTTTATGTATTTATAAAAGAGATTATTCAGCCGGATCGATTAAAATGACAGGAGGATATCATTTACATCTATTTTACCCATAAACATTGTTTATTCTTGTCAGTTTATTCAGGTTTAACTTCATGTTGGCAGATTTGATATAAACGTGGTTTATTCCACATTAATGGTTTTAAACCAGCAGTCACGTGACGTTTGTCTCGGACCTGAAAGTAAAAAAAGTTCATATTTTCCAGGTCGGGTGTTTTATGGTGAATATGATTAGTTTTTGGAGCTCAGATGGTTTATGTAAAGTTTTTTTTTATTGATCAAAGTCATATACAAACAATCTGGCAACACTATTTTTTTTATTAAAGAAAACCATTTTTAGGAGCTGGAGCTGTACGGAAGCAAAGAAAGAAAATCATTAGAGAATGCTGAACTAGTACATATAGACATACCTACATGTACAATAATAATAATAATAATAATAATAATGATTTGTTAGGGCTTAAGTTGCTAATTAAACATTGTAAATAACTTGACCAGTTGAATAACATATTTACTTTTCAAGAAGTTCAAGGCTTTGATATGGGAAAGGCGCTCATTATGAAATATGTTAAATCTGGGTTTCACCTCAATTTATGTCTATAAAACTTTGCAAGACTTAGCACATTGTTTATTAAAAAGTCCCATTCCTTACTGCCCATGACCACAAGGGCTGGAGATGGATGTTGGTGCAGACAGTCATGTCAGTCCAGAGAAAATACAGGAATAAAATAAATGTTTGGATGTTTCTATACCATCACAAAATACACATTTTATCGTTTCTAGATCAATTCTTTGTCGTAGAAATGCCCCTGATGGATACACTAAGGAAAGCTAAAGAAAGCTAAAGAACCCCTTTTTAAGGTGTAGAAATGGATTTCTTTAGATTTTGGATTCATGGGGAATTTTCAGTTTTTAGGGCGCAGAGAAGAAATCATGTCTTTACAGAAGATTTCCTTCATGGAGCTGCAGAAAGACAAGAATGGTTTATGTAATGCTCAGACAGGCTGTCCCGCAGCGTGCACGCTGCTCAGCCACCGTGTGCACACATCCCATTCAGCGCGAGCCAGCGCTGCGCACATGCGCGTTTTGCACCCGGCCCTGCTGTTCAGGAAGGTATAAAAACCCGGATCCTCGCGCTCTGCCGACACACCTCCACCCTGACAGACCAGGTGATTCAGATCCAGACCAAGGTGATTCATCTCCAACCAGACCAGATCAGATGGATCCTTGCGAGTGCTCCAAGAGTAAGTATCTGCTTCCAGTTTCAACCCTACCTTCTTTATTTCCTGAGTTTCCTCCACAAACTGTTTCTGTTCCACCTGAGATGAGCTTGTCTTGTGTTCAGCTGGAACCTGCAGCTGCGGGGGATCCTGCACGTGCACCAACTGCTCCTGCACCACCTGCAAGAAGAGTAAGCAGCACGTTTCACCTGCAGTTTTGTCTGAGCTTTAAATGGTAGCTGTAAAAATGAGTTTTCAGGTCCTGCTCTGGTTTATTAAAGCCTGTTTAACATGAAGCAGCTGCCAGCAGGAAAGGTTGAGTCTTGCTGCATGTCACACAGTTCCTCTCCTCTCCTCCTCCCCCCCCCCCCCCCCCCCCCCCCCCCCGCAGGCTGCTGCGCATGCTGCCCATCCGGCTGCAGTAAATGCGCATCCGGCTGCGTGTGCAAAGGGAAGACCTGCGACACCAGCTGCTGCCAGTGAGGCTCCAGCAACATCTCCCTGCTGCTCTGAATGAAATGTCTGTTCTAGATGTGTAAAAAAAAAAAAGTGTTTTTGTAAATGGGCCTGAAATAAACATGTGAATAATGCATGAGGTGTGGTGACTCTAACGTATCCTGTACCTGAGTCTGACCCAGACCAGGTGAGAACAGAGCCTCTGGTCTGGTCTGGGGACTCCAGACTGGACATCCCCGTAGTGCAGGGTTTCTACATCCTGTAATGTTTAACTCCGGTTTGCATCAAGCTGCGAGGTTCTTTACGGTGAACCTGGTCTGAAGGTGCAGGACCAGGGAGAAGTCCAGAAGACCCTGCATGTCTAAGACTTTCCAACCTTTAACCAGATAAAACCCACTGAGACCAGGATCTGAGGAAACTGGTACTTGGGATTAAACCTGCAGATGTGCAGCATTTTCAGATGCAGGTGGTGTAACTAAGCTTTAAGTCTAGTTTTGGTCTCAGGATGGATCAGAGCTCTAAGTTAAATCAGTTTGGAGAGTCTTCCAGAAAGGAAAGCGGTTTCCAAAGTCGGTCCTGACTCCAGGCAGCGTGAGAACAAGGCAAAGCTTATCTGCAGTAAGGTGGAGTCCAGCCTAAAGGAGCCTTTAGAAATCTGAGCCAGCAGTCAGACGGCGAGTACAGCTCACCATGCCGGGTCAGACGATGCAACCAGTGACAAATCCCAGTGCTGACTGGAAACACTGGGATGATGTTGCTAATTTCCCTCTGACCCTGATAGAGAAACTGGTTCCCAAACTTGTTTAGTGACCAGATTATTTCTGTGCAGTTCCATCTGGAATAAAACTTCTGATGTAAAACCGGCTCTGTAGGTTTTCCTCTGGATCTTATTTTCAGGCAGTTCTGGGTCCAGAAAGAAGTCCTGCCATGGTTCTGGATCTACCTATCCCTCAAGAACAGGTGTTTTCACCAGCAGGCTCGTTTACCTGCCAGATAAACTCTGCTCATTAAATCCAGCTGGTTTGGTGTTGGAACAGCTGCCGGACTGGACTTTTACTTTCTGGACCAGGACTCCTCCGGTTATTTCTAATGTTTTAGCACCTTTTAGTGGAACAAAACCACTGAGTTTTATGTTTAAAACTAATATAGATATAAATGTGACAAAACAAGAGCGGCTGCAGCAGATTAAACGCCCTGAACTGGTGAAGTTCAACAGCAATAAATCTGTCATCTGCATAGAAATGATTTTTTGACAAATTATGACAAAGATTTTTTCTGCAGACTGGAAATAAAACAGGTCGTAAAGCTGAACCTTGAGGCTCCCTGTGTGACGTCCAGAAAGGCAGACGTAGTTTCAGACATCTGGACACACGGCTCCATCAGGTCGCTTCCCAACCAGGCAGCTTTAGACGTGATGCAGAACTCGTATCAGTACGAGGTCAGCTGGACCAAAACTTTTGACAACTCAATGAAAAGAGAGATGCAGTGTTTCAGAGTCTCATTTAGGACCTTCAGCAGTAAATCTGAGCTGTTGTCTAAAACCAGGCTGGAATGGAGGGAAAATATTAGATTGTAAAAAATCTTTCTGCTGCTCTCTGAACGATCAAATCCTTTAGATGAAATACATGATTCAGTCTGTAGCTGTCCACGTTGGAAGTCTGCAGAGAAATGTTCACATCCGTCACAGCTTGGTGGAACACCTGACTACAGGAGAAAATTCATCCCTCGTTCTCTTTAGAACTTTATTTCTCTGTTCATGTTGACCTTGTTATTATTATCCAAACGGCAGATTTGTCAAAGTTATTAAAACTTAGTCCAGTAAAATTGATGGGACTGGCTGAAAATCATTCGGTGAAGTGCCACACAGATTCCTGCATCTCCTCGCGGTGAACTTGTCCGCAGGGATCAGTGTTTCTCAGACACAACTTTAACTCACCTGGATGAAATAAAAGGCTCCTGAACGGGCTGAAAGGAACTGGATGAGAAAGTTTAATAATCTCCTGTTCTGAAGGAGGAAGAAGTCTATTTTTACCTGTTCTGTCCAACATCCCAGCATATAGTACAGCAGTCTGGGTCCCATACTTCTGTCGAACAGATTTGCTCCGTAAAGAGAGACGTGTCATCAAATCAAATCAAATCAAATCAAATCAAAGATACTTTATTCATCTCTGAGGGAAAATTCAAGGTTCAAGCCAGCTCGTCCAACGTTTGACATCCAGACATTTACATTTGACAAGATTAGTCGTGTAAATGGCTGCCCTTGATAATCTGAACCTTTTATTATTCTTTTATTGAAATCATCTTGTGACTTGATATGGCAGCGCTGGACCTGACAGGGAAAAGAAAAGAAAGAAAAGAGCATATCTAAGCTGCTAAAAACACAGTATTCACAAAAACAATAAAAGTACTACAGTATTCCAGTACAACAAGACAGATAAAGAGGAGGAACAAGTCTGAAACATGCAGGAGGTCCTCCTGGCTTTCCTGTTGACCCTACTCATATTTATTCATCCCCTGTCATTAAAGAAGGAGAAAAACAGCTGCCTGTAAAATAAGCTGAAACTGACTAAAGTAAAAAATAAATAAAAAAATTATGAAAATCACGACATTATTTTCTAATTCTGGTTCAATAGAAATATTTTTTTTAAAAAGCAAAGAAATAAGATAATTTATTACATATTCCATCAGTCATAAAGTAATATTTAGTTGAACAATCCTTTAATGTTTCCGCTCCAGTCAGGTGTTTTCTGTTCCTCTCAGTCAGACTTCTGCACCTGTTGACAGGTATTTTGTCCCACTGTTCAACAGAAAAGTCTCTCATTTGTCCAGGACACATTTTTTTTCTTTCTTCAACTCAATTAAATGAAAAAAAAAACAGCGTCTTATATTAGTAAATTATATTTTTGCTAATTTTTAGTTCTTGTTCCTTTTTTAAGTCTCCAGCTATTTGAGTGACTGTTGTAAATTCAGCCTTTTCTTTAATGAAAGGGGATGAAGACGTGAACACAACTGTACTGTGGCTGCTGGGGGCGGAAAAGAAACACTTCCCTGTTTCTGCGGGGACTGTTATCGGTGACGCACACCGGAAGTGCTTTTCTTCCCGGAGCTTTGTTTTGTTGTCTGAAAAAAACCTCAACCAACATAGCTGCTTATAAAAACCCAACATTAGAGTTTATAACCCACCCAGCTGCGCGTCGAGCCCGCGGACATGCCGAAGGTTGTGTCCCGCAGCGTGGTCTGCTCCGACACGCGGGACCGGGAGGAGTACGACGACGGGGAGAAGCCGCTCCATGTCTACTACTGCCTGTGCGGACAGATGGTTCTGGTTCTGGACTGCCAGCTGGAGAAGCTGCCCATGAGGCCCCGGGACCGGGCCCGGGTCATCGACGCCGCCAAGCACGCGCACAAGTTCTGCAACGTGGAGGAAGATGAGAAGGCCTTCATCAGGAGAGCCGAGGGCATCGAGAGGCAGCACCGCAAGAAGTGCGGGAAGTGCGGGCTGCTGCTGTTCTACCAGCACCAGGAGAAAAACTGCCCCGCCACCTTCATCCTGGACGGAGCCGTGGTGAAGTTCGGCAACATGAGCGTGTACAGCCACAAGCAGCCCGAGGCCCCCAGGAAGGTGCGCGTGATGATGACCAGGAGGACCAAGGACATGGGCAAGTTCAGCTCCGTCACAGTCTCCACCATCGACGAGGAGGAGGAGGAGATAGAGGCCCGGGAGGTGGCGGATTCCTACGCCCAGAACGCCAAGGTGATCGAGAAGCAGCTGGAGAGGAAAGGCATGAGCAAGAGGAGGCTGCAGGAGCTGGCGGAGCTGGAGGCCAAGAGGGCCAAGATGAAGGGCACGCTGATCGACAACCAATTCAAGTAGACCAGTAGCTGGTCGACAACCAGTTCAAGTAGACCAGTAGCTGGTCGACAACCAGTTCAAATAGACCAGTAGCTGGTCGACAACCAGTTCAAGTAGACCAGTAGCTGGTCGACAACCAGTTCAAGTAGACCAGTAGCTGGTCGACAACCAGTTCAAGTAGACCAGTAGCTGGTCGACAACCAGTTCAGATAAACCTGCAGCTACTGGGAGACTGGTGTGATGTGGACATGACCTGTTGGGAATGGACCGTTGTGACGTCTGGCCTTTGGCTCCATCTGGAACGTTGATTTTTACAGCATTTAGAGAGAAAATGAACCTTTGTCTTTTTTAAATGGATGTGTTTCAGTTCCAGTTTCATTTATATCCAGATTTATTATTAAATCGTTTATTTGGCTTCTTCTCTCCTCGTTCTGAAAACTCTCCTGCTTTTCTTCCGTCCCGAGTTTCGCTCCAAGAAAGAGTTCTGCTGACATGCTGAATGAAAAACCTGCAGATTGTTTAGATCCGGATTCCTTCAGAAGACTCTGTGGCGCAAGTTAAAAGATTGAAGAGGAGTGTTTGTATCAAATTCCTGAAAACTGGAGATTTTCCCAAATTTAATCTTTTATTTAAACCCAGACGATTATTTTACGGTATGGAAATAAAAATACACAAAGGCTAAATTCAGTTCTGCATTTTAGCTAAACAGGTCTGTCTTTAAAATGAGGTTGTGTGTCTGAATGGGTCTACCTGGATAAATAAAAACTAGAAATGAAGTTTGTCTTCTTTCATCCAAACTTTAATTTCTAAGGAACAAGAAGGATCAATCCAGAAAAATCATAAAACCACCTGGTATTGGGAAGTCACTGGTTTTATTGGGGAACAGTAAAAGAGTTACGACGGCAAACAGCAACTGGTTTATTTGTGTTGACTTTCGTTTGGCGTCAAACTTATTCTAAACTATTTTGATATTTTATTATTTTTCAGTGTTTGCCAGTGTAAGCCAACTGAAATGCGGTCAATAAATAAAAATTATAATAAATCTTTTGTTTTACATTCTGTAGAAAACTGAGATACGGTGCCGATGACTCTGCTTCCTCGTCTCCTGTTTTTATTCCAGCCGCTGCCTGTCAAAGTTCCAATTTCTATATTTATTTTGTTAAATAAATTGATTTTCCAATTTATATGTCAACATAAAAACCTCTGAATTAAACTGAAGACACTTTATCTACCTTAAAAAAGAAAGAGGTTTGGCTTTGCCAAATTTAAAAGATTACTACTGGGCAGCTCAACTATCAGCTGTTGTGACATGGATCCGTGGAGACAAGGTGAAGTTAAGAATGTACAGGTATCTGTCCTTCCCTTTGTGGACTTTTAAATGGGTTAAGATGAAAATCGGAAATTAATGGGTAAAGCATAGTATAA
This sequence comes from Telmatherina bonti, assembly GCF_933228915.1. NCBI lineage: Eukaryota > Metazoa > Chordata > Actinopteri > Atheriniformes > Telmatherinidae > Telmatherina > Telmatherina bonti. The sequence continues at coordinate 41,189,320 of NC_136620.1, read as the reverse complement.
ACATATGGGCAGATGTTAAAGGATCAAAGATATAAGATCCATCTCCGAGGTATACCAGTAGTGCGTAATCTAGATTTCTTGCCTTCAGTAAGGGATCATGGGTTTACATATCATAAGGCAAAAGAGCGACTTCTCAAAATCCCAAATAACATAAAGCAATATTTTAATACAGTTTTAGAAAAACATTCTCCGAGGTCCACAAATGTCTCTTGTTTATATATATAAAAAACATTTTTATGAATACCTACGACATAAAGGAAAAATGGGAATTAGAATAGATAGTTGACAAACTGTGATTAGAGTAATAAAAGCATCACCAGTCAGCAGTGGAAAGAATTTTACTGGAAACTAAAAATCAGATACTTTCATACTCCAGTGGTCATTTCTAATTTAGTTAAAATTCTTCAGCATCCTTGTGTTGGAGATGATGCGGTAAAATAGGCGACCATACACATATTTTTGGCCTGCCCATTGATACTTGAATATTGGGGAAAAAAAATTAAAGAAGAAATTGAAAACATTTTAAAAAGAGAAATCCCTTCAAATACTCTGTTTTATTTGTTTGGTGTAACACTGGTCGAACTTTTCAGTGCTGACCTGAGTACCAATATTATTACTCATTGCTAAGAAAATTATAACATTAAATCGGAAGAATGTTAAACCACCAACTGTAAGTACATGGAAACAAAAGTTGAAACAAATGTGTATAATGGAACAAATGTCAGCATCACTACAAATGAAAATGGACATTTATAACCGGAGATGGCATATGGTTATTACATACCTGAGGATGTAAAATATATAGGTTGTTAATCTCACTCCATAGTGCTGAAAACCGGTCCTGACATGAGGTGAATTTATCCCTTTTCATTTATTTATTTTTATTTACTTTTTTTTATACACGTAGATGTGTGTACTTCTCATCTCATCTTCTGCCGCTTATCCGGGGTCGGGTCGCGGGGGCAGCAGCCTAAGCAGGGAAGCCCAGACGTCCCTCTCCCCAGCCACATTTGCCAACTCTGCGGGGGGGATCCCGAGGCGTTCCCAGGCCAGCCGAGAGATATAATCCCTCCAGCGTGTCCTGGGTCTTCCCCGCGGTCTCCTCCCAGAGGGACGTGCCTGGAACACCTCACCAGGGAGGTCCAGGAGGCATCCTGACCAGATGCCCAAGCCACCTCAACTGGTTCCTCTCGATGCGGAGGAGCAGCGGCTCTACTCTTATCTCCTCCCGGATGACCGAGCTCCTCACCCTATCTCTAAGGGAGAGCCCGGCCACCCTGCGGAGGAAACTCATTTCAGCCGCCTGTATACGAGATCTCCTTCTTTCGGTCACGACCCACAGCTCATGACCATAGGTGAGGGTAGGAACGTAGATCGACTGGTAAATGGAGAGCTTCGCCTTCTGGCTCAGTTCCTTCTTCACCACGACAGACCAGCGCAGAGTCCGCATTACTGCAGACGCCGCACCGATCCGTCTGTCGATCTCGCGCTCCATCCTTCCCTCACTCGTGAACAAGACCCCGAGATATTTAAACTCCTCCACTTGAGGAAGGACCTGACTCCCGACCCGGAGAGGGCAATCCACCCTATTCCGGCTGAGGACCATGGTCTCAGATTTGGAGATGCTGATTCTTATCTCAGCCGCTTCACACTCGGCCGCGAATTGCTCAAGCGAGAGCTGGAGATCACGACCAGATGAAGCCAACAGGACCACGTCATCTGCAAAAAGCAGAGACCCAATCCTGAGGCCACCAAGCCGGATCCCCTCAACACCTCGGCTGCACCTAGAAATTCTGTCCATACAAGTTATGAACAGAATCGGTGATAAGGGGCAGCCTTGGCGGAGTCCAACCCTCACCGGAAATGAATCCGACTTACTACTGGCAATGCGGACCAAGCTCTGACACCTGTCATACAGAGACCGGACAGCTTGAACAAGGGGCTCCGGTACCCCATACTCCCGGAGTACCCCCCACAGGGACATGGTCGAACGCCTCCACAAAGCACATGTAGACTGGTTGGGCAAACTCCCATGCACCCTCCAGGACCCCAAAGAGGGTATAGAGCTGGTCCACTGTTCCACAACCAGGATGAAAACCACAATGCTCCTCCTCAATCCGAGATTCGACTATCTGGCGGACCCTCCTCTCCAGGACCCCTGAATAGACCTTACCAGGGAGGCTGAGGAGTGTGATTCCCCTGTAATTGGAACACACCCTCCAGTCCCCCTTCTGAAAAAGGGGGACCACCACCCCAGTCTACCAATCCAGCAGCACTGTCCCCGATGTCCACGCAATGCTACAGAGACGTGTCAGCCAAGACAGTCCCACAGCATCCAGAGCCTTAAGGAACTCTGGCCGGATCTCATCCACCCCTGGGGCCTTGCCGCCAAGGAGCTTTTTGACCACCTCGATGACATCAGCCCCAGAGATAGGAGAGTCCACCCCTGAGTCCCCCAGCTCTGATTCCTCATTGGAAGACGTGTTGGTAGGATTGAGGAGGTCTTTGAAGTATTCCCTCCACCGACCCACAAGGTCCCGAGTTGAGGTCAGCAGCTCCCCACCTCCACTGTACACTGTATTGATGGAGCACTGCTTCCCCCTCCTGAGCCGCCGGATGGTGGACCAGAATCGCCTCGAAGCTGCCCGGAAGTCTTTCTCCATGGCCTTGCCGAACTCCTACCATGCTTGAGTTTTTGCCTTGGCAACAGCCGAAGCCACTTAGCCTGTCGGTACCCATCAGCTGCTTCCAGAGTCCCACAGGCCAAGAAGGCCCGATAGGACTCCTTCTTCAGCTTGACGGCATCCCTCACTGCTGGTGTCCACCAACGAGTCCTGGGATTACCGCCATGACAGGCACCAATGACCTCACGGCCACAGCTGCCTCAAAAATAGAGGCACGGAACGCAGCCCATTCAAACTCAATGTCCCCCGCCTCACTCAGGACAACTTCCAGGTTGAAACTCGCTCTGACGGGGGACTCAGCCAGACATTCCCAGCCGACCCTCACAACACGTTTGGGCCTGCCAGATCTGACCGGCTTCCTCCCCCACCATCTGAGCCAACTCACCACCAGGTGGTGATCAGTTGACAGCTCCGCCCCCCTCTTCACCCGAGTGTCCAAGGCATGTGGCTGCAGCTCCGATGATGCGACTACAAAATTGATCATCGAACTCCGGCCCAGGGACTCCTAATGCCAGGTGTACATATGGACACTCTTATGTTGGAACATGGTCTTTGTTATGGACAATCCATGACGAGCACAGAAGTCCAATAACAAAACACCATTTGGGTTCAGAGGGGGGGACCATGCCTCCCAATCACCCCTCTCCAGGTCTCATTGTCATTGCCCACGTGAGCATTGAATTCCCCCAGTAAAACAAGGGAGTCCCCAGAAGGAGCACCCTCCAGCACTCCCTCCAAGGACTCTAGAAGGGGTCAGTAGTCCGAACTGCTGTTCGGTGGATAAGCATAGACAACAGTCAGAACCCGTTCCCCCACCCGAAGGCAGAGGGAAACTACAATGTGCAGGCACCAAGCTGGAGGCCGATGAGAATGCCCACCCCTGCTCGATGCCTCTCACCGTGAGCAACTCCAGAGTGGAAGAAGGTCCAACCCATCTCTAGGGTACTGGTTCCAGAGCCCAAGCCATGCGTTGAGGTCAGTCCAACTATATCTATTTGGAACCGCTAAACCTCCCGCACAAGCTCAGGCTCCTTCCCCACCAGAGAGGTGACATTTCACGTCCCTAGAGCCAGCTTCTGCAGCCAGGGAGCGGACCACCAGGGTCCCCACCTCCCAGGTCACATTGCACCCGACCCCTCCCGCAGATGGTGAGTCCACGGGAGGTGGGGCCCATGTAACCCTTTTGGGCTGAGCCCGACCGGGCCACACGGGAAAAGGCCCTGCCACTAGACGCTCGCTCTCGTGCCCCACCCCTAGGGCTGGCTCTAGAAGGGGGTCCTGGTGACCGGTGTTCGGGCAAGGGAACATTTATGTACATTTATGGTTGTAGTCATCCTAGGGGTCAGTGAGCCGTACTTGGTCTGGTCCCTCCCCTAGACACCTGTGTGCCATGGGTGACCCTACCAGGGGCATAAAGCATAGCTGCTAGGATCATTGGGACACACAAACCCCTATTGTGGATGTGTGTACTTTTATTTATTTTTCATTTTTATTTAATTATTTTTCATTTATTTAAAAAAAGAATCTCTTCCCTTCCTGGGCACTTGTTTCTGGTGGCGTATTTTGGTCACTTGTGTTTGAAAATGTAAACAAAAAGTTAAAAAAAGAAAAGAAAACTGTGATACCGAAATTCAGAACACAAGATCCTTGTAATTATTAGATTACATATTGTAATTAATCATGTCGTTGGGATTTTCCAGTACAAAATGTGTCGTCTTATTATTTAGCATTCATTTTAAATCCATAGTAGAAGAAGAACTTCCGGTACAACAACCAATCACGATTCGCTCCCAGAAGCACCGGGACATACGCTACATGCTAACCGAAAGTAGCTAAAGACATTAATTTAGCTGGAAAATACAGCAAGAAACGCCTTAATCTGTCTGCTACACGAGGTAGGAAGGTTTTCAGACACCGACAGCGACAAATATGTATTATGAAGTTGTCCAAAGTGCAACCATGTGCGCGAACGTTAGCTAGTAGCATGTTAGCTAACGGCACCGGTCATTCATTTTGGCTTGAGGTTAGCTAGTAGCATGCTAACATAGCTAGCAGCATGCTAACAACTCAGAGCAACGTTAAAGAGGAGAAAATAGTCAAAACGCGCGGCTGTCGTCCTTCTTACCCTTCTTTACATCTGAAATGACTTATTAAATATGATGCTTTTACTGTTCCTGGAAAATTATGGCTAAATTTAAACATTAATTTCTTTAGCCTATGCTAACAGTATGCTAACCTCCATGCGCGCGGGGGTTGTTGTCAGCTGTCAACAGAACCACGTGATTTATTTTAGTTATTTAGTCTTCTAAATGTGGATTTAGATCACATTGTCTGGTGATAAAGCAACATGTGGCTGCTAAAGACATACTTTGCTGGAGATATATGTTACTAAAGATATATTCTCCTGGGTTTGTAGTTCAGCTGAGAGCCAGGTGTTGTTTATTTCATCAGGTGTTGTTGTTTATTTCTCATTAATATAGAAATTTACACATGAGGTGTTGACTCTGCTTGCGTTTGTTTAAATCCCACTCCTTATCTACAGCTAGGCTTATAATATTATTTTTATATTTTAAATCTAAATCTAGAGGGGTAATAGTTTATGTTGTTTTATACAATTAATTTTTTTTTAAATACAGTTAAATGAAGCATTTTAACTGTAATCTTGATCCCAAAATAATTAAGTGTATAATGTATGTGTCCATTTTCAGTGATTATGTTTCATGAAACTACATTTATTTGGAGCTTTTGTATCAGAATCTGCATGGACAGAATGTTGTCTCAACCATCGTTTGTTTACATCAGCGGTGGGGAAACCCGCCCTCTAGGTCAGCTGTCCTGCAAGTTTTAGACGTTTCCTTGTTGATTATAATAAATGAGTCTCTGTTGGAGCCATCAAATCACATATGTTGGAGCAGGGTAACATTTTAAACTGTTCCCTGCTTCATGTTTACATTTAGTTCCAAGCAGCCCAACATTTCTGTATTATTTTAAGATGTCTGGCAACAGTTACTTTCAGAGTTTTTCACGGTTTTGCTTTGGACATTGACGGCTTTTTCACATATTTTCAGTCCAGTCATGGAACATAACCATTTCTAGTGGAATTTATTTAATAACCTGCTCAAAGCTGCACAACAGCACTTCTGCACCCTGTAATTAAAGCTATTCTGCGTCTGCTTTTCGTCCTGTCTCTTTAAACGTTGAAAGGTTGGAAAGTTATGTAATGTTATTTCGATGCTCGTCAAGACTTCATGCATGAATACGGCACCGAACACAAATTATTGGTCCAATTAAAAAACATATTCATCATAGTTTCTCAGGTTATTTTATTAAAAGTCTGTCATAAATAAATATAATTCACATTTCTTTGGTTGGATCTGTGAAATGTCCAAAAAAACCACAGATGGACATAAAATGGTGTTTTTGCACCAGCAAGGTGATTCCTGCAGAACTTCACGATGGAAATGGAAAGCAAAAACTATTCCACGCCCAAAAACTAACCTCAGCTCATGACCAGCAGGTGACAGAGATGTCCTTTAGAAATATGAAAAGTAACCAGAGACTTATTCCAGAACCCGGGACGCAGAGATCCCTTTGCTCAACCACCTTCGTCCTCTGTCTCTGTGCAGCAGAATGGATGCAGAAGGTTTTGGGGAGCTGCTGCAGCAAGCGGAGCAGCTGGCCGCGGAGACGGAAGCCGTGTCGGAGCTTCCACATGTTGAGAGGAACCTGCAGGAGATCCAGCAGGCTGGGGAGAGGCTCCGGTCTCGCACCCTGACCCGCACCTCCCAAGACGCAGCAGATGTAAAAGCGTAAGGAATATTTATCAGTTTTTAAGGTCCTGACTCTGAGTCGTTAGAAGAAGTGATGTCTGATTTAATCGCACATTTTAACTTCGCCTTCGCATTCAGAGTTGTTTTAAAATGAAGATTACTTGTTTATTTTATCTTAAACTGTCCATAGAAAAGGTTTTATGCCTTTAAAAATTAACTACAAAGTTTAATTAAATCATTTATACCACTGCTGGGTTGTACTTTAGTCTATTTTATTTATATTTTAGTTTTTTCTAAAGGTTAAAAAACTTTTCTAATCTGCATGCATGATCTGTGGTGGAAACCGTTCGGCGCCATCTGGTGGTTATCCGACAGAACTGCTCTTCGTGGCTCTAACAGCCTTTCTCTTTCTGTCAGCTCCATCCTCCTCGGCTCCAGAGGTTTAGACATCTTCCACATTTCTCAGAGACTGGAAAGTCTAAGTGCTGCAACGACCTTTGAGCCCCTGGAGCCAGTCAAAGACACAGACATACAGGTATGACATCACGGGTTGCTGCAGCGTTTTGATGCTTATGCTGTAGTTTTGTGGTTTCAGATCCACTCTATATTACACAGTGCAAAAGCCCATACAAAGTTACATTTAATGGTCCTAAAGAGACATTTGCATCTTGACTGGAGTATGAATGGAAACACGGAAGTGTGGATTTACAGCTAGTGGTGCACGTCAGAGTGAAACTCAGACCAAGAGGTTGCTTGAGTTGGAAGATGCTGCCAGATGAAGAAGGAAACATTTCTAAACCAGTTTGTTCCAACGTTCTAGTTTCATTTATGATAAGGCTGGTATGTCTGCATACAGTTGTATTTAGTTACACCTGCAGGATTGCTTCAGTGCGTTCACTCTGCGGCTGTTTGGGCCGCTTCAAACAACTGCGATCCACTTCCACGCGTTGTACGATTCATTTAGCGCCGTGCGAACACCAATCGCACCACAGAGCGCTGCTCTTTCACATGCAAGCCGACGATCTGGTGGATCAAAACGGAGGTGATGAATGCCAACGATGATAATGCATCAATAAGAAAACATCAAGGCTGCAACGATTTGTGGACAATGAAGATTCATCGATGAGAAATTTCCTTGTTGATGCTTTATAAACGCCGTAACAGCTTTGCTAGTAACGCCGTTTACCAACCACGGCTTTTCAGACAGTAGGAGAACTCTAAACACCGAGCAAATGACGCAAAGCACCACAGGAAGTGCTGGGGGCAGTATTGTCATTTTGTTTAAACAACGAAGAAGAAAACTGACAACCAAAGTGTCAAACAGGGGAAATGTGTCGTCTGCCACACAGAGTCGGCGTACCACGGCAACACGACGGTCATGCATGAGCATCTGGAAGGAAAGCACCCAGAGTCGTGGTTTCCAGCGTTCCAGATGGCAAAGTTAGCATTAGCGAGTAGCGATGTGCTGTTGTTACCTCTGCCAAAGAGCTTCTGTTTTTACCGCCGTTTATCTGTTTGTGTTCAAGATAACTCAGAAAATTATGGAGAGATTTTCAAGAAGTTTCCAGGAGTTGTTGGAAATGTGAAAAAGGAAGAAGTGATTTAATGTTGGTGGTGGTCCGGATCACTGTTTGGATCCAGGAATGTTTTAAAGGATTCTGGTCCTTGTTTACCTACAAAACAGGTTTTTTTCAAGATATAAGAAATCATTTTAATGCAATTCTACAAAAATTAATATGTTAAAATATATATATATTTTTTTTTCCTTTTGAGGTAAATTCTGTACATCTTGGATATGACACGATAGCTAAGTTTGGATGTTTCAGAATAAATTAGTAGTAAGCTGTTAAGCTTAAATTTAATATTCAGCTGGTTCAGGAGTCGTTCTTTTAACTTCCTAAAGGACATTATGTTGGGACTGACTGGGAATCAGGGAGACATTCATATGATGCAGATGAAGAGAGTGGGCTAAAACATACTGGAACATACTGGACGGCGTCCCGTCGTCCCATTGCGGACACAACATGGAGGTTGTTGTCCAAAAGACCCTTATAAGTTATTTCAGCCGGAGTGAAATCCCTGAAGAAGTTCTGAACTCGTGCTCTCGCAGCTGCGTCCTGAAATTTAATGTTCATCATCCGATTTTCAGACCATTGTCTAAACCGTGCAAATGGATTTGGAGCCTATCGGAGGATAAGAAACGATGCTGGCATGGGCAGAAAGCACGATGTTGCTCTACGCCCGCAGGCCAGGATTATCTCCAACCAGCCAGCAACTCTTCCACTCAGAAATAAGATCGGTGTGAATGGAGCCTCGGCTGACGATGTATGAGATGAAATACCTGCTACCAAGAAGAACTCGGATTGGAAAACAAGACGGATGAGAAGCCGTGTTTGGTTTTAATTAAAGAAAGAGAAATGAAGGAAAACAGTAAAACCTGCTGCTTTGTCGTAGCCTCGATTGTAGAGAGCGACAGATGATCCCATCCGTACGTCATCTCCCAACACAAACTAAACGCTTTTTACCAGCTGGGACGTTCCCAGAGACGGAGGAAATACATGGATATAAACTGTGTGTGTACACACTGTGGCTGTTACGATGGGCTTTTGTCCCAATTCAGTTCCGATTTTTCAGCTGCCGATTCGATTTAAATTGTGATTCTCACAATTCATCGACATTGAACAAGAAAAATGTTCAAAACTTTTTTTTACTCAGCATTTTTCTTGATTTCAGGTAGAAAAAAACAACACATCAGCCAGATCATCATTCTGCTGCTAATATGCCCAAGAAAACAAGTAAAAAGATCAATAAAAACAATAAAAATGACAAAAATTTTATAATGAAGGATTTTTATTTATTTGGAAAAAAAATTTTTTCTTAAACAAAAAATCTATTTTAAAATTGTGAAGCAAAAAATCCCGATATTCAATATTTTATTTGATTTTTCCCACCCCTAACACACACACACACACACCCCGGTGGTTCAGGGTGTCTGAGTGAAACTCGGCTCTTTCTTCTGTCTTCTCCTGGTGTCTTCGTCAGATGATCAGCTCTCCACCGTGTGGATCCACCAGCGTTTCCCTTCCTCTCCGTTTGCTCTCTAACTGTTGGTCTCTCACGTTTACTCGCCGCTCTAATGGACGTGTCTTTATTCTGTTTGCCTGGCTGGATGTGTTGTCGGCTGGGTGGGTTTGACAGGATGACTGGAAGAGCACTTAGCTCCTGACAGTGTGCTGCTGAACACACACACAATCACACACTCCTCTCCCTCCCTGCAGTGGTTTATCGTCTCGGTTTGCTCTAAAGAAAGCTGGGCTGCTCCACAGTTACATTTCAGGAGAAATTTGACAGAAAAATTCCTCTGCAGGAACACAAACACAGCTGTAAGAAGCAGTTAAACACACGGAGGCTGCAGCGAACCTGCTGCAGCCTCCGTGTGTTTAACTGCTGGACAGCATATTTCCACCTCCAGCTCCTCTTTTAAGCAGCTAAATGCTGCATAAAACTCCATAACTTCACCCGTTTGTTCTGGTCGTTGTGCTATTTAAACAATCTGCATACATGAATGGCCGCTAGCTCTTTACTGTGAGTATATAAAGGAACATTTAAATCATTCGGTATGTTAAATCCGGCCAGACGGGAGCGATTAGTCATTTACTGAGATTTCCACTGCCATATGGGGAGCAATCTTTTCATGAAGGATAACATGAACACGGTCGGCTCTAATTGCAAATTAGGACTAAATGTGCGACTGATCTGACTGCTGGTGATCGCCTGCTTGACGAGAGCTAAAAAACAATCAGGCTGCCGGTTCAACCGCACACAACTAAAGTAAGAGCGGAGAGGGTGGACTGGTTTTTCTCCCTGCAGATCCACATTAAAATCCCACCCGGAACCTCTGAGACCCTTTACAGAACAAAGCCAACAGAAAGCAGCGATGGTGCTGAAATATTATGTCTATGATGGGAAACCTGCTGAATTATGATGAGAAATACCAGGAAGCATCCATGTAAAATGGTTTTCCATCGTGTTCCCTTCTCGTTTTATAAAAGATACAGAAAGGCATCCTCTAATCTGCGAGGCATGGAGGGAGGGGGGGGTGATGAAACCTCGCTTCTTCCACTGCGAAGACGATGATCACCATCTCTGCAGTGGAACTAGCGATAATTCACTTCCTCTTTTCAGTCTGGACCGCGGCTGAGATGCATTTGCTTCCTCTCACAAATCGACCTGAATCTAACTGAATCAGCCGTCCATCCATCTATCTGGTCTCCAAACCACTTAGTCCCTTTCCGGTTTGTGGGAGCAGAGAAGCCCACCCACATCTCCTCCTGGGAAATTCCCAGCTGGGAGTTAAAAACCTCTTACACCAGTCCGAAGTCACCCCTGGAGCCACCTGATCGCTGTCTCTGTAAGGATACGAAGTGGGGTGGTACCGTACCGGGTCTTGTAGTCAAAGCAGAATGTGTTTCGCCATTCATCTTTTTAGCTACTGACTCCGGTGATTGTGTTATTCTTGTGCTTCTAGATTTAACTGCTGCATTTGACACAGTGGACCATGAACTTTTAATCTCTCGTCTGAAACAGTGGGTGGGTGTCAGGGGTGTAGCACTGGAGTGGTTCAGGTCATACTTGGCTGATCGAACTTTCTGTGTCAGCCTTGGTGACTCTGTGTCCTCCTCTGCTCGTCTCTCATGTGGGGTCCCACAGGGCTCAGTTTTAGGCCCTCTTCTCTTTTCTCTCTACTTGCTTCCACTTGGTTCCATACTTAGGAAGCATGGTATTTCTTTCCACTGTTACGCAGATGACAGTCAGATTTATGTCCCTCTCAAAAAGAAAGATTCATATTCTGTTAAACCACTACTCAGGTGTCTTGACGACATAAAGGCCTGGATGGCTATAAACTATTTAAATTTTAATGAGAAAAAGACAGAGGTGATGGTTTTTGGTGGCACCACTGGGGCCCCCCTTGTAGATCTGGGTCCCTTGGCCCAGTTCATTAAGCCAACCATCACAAATCTTGGGGTTAAAGTGGATACTGATCTCAAGCTCGACTGTCAGATCAGTTCAGTCGTTAAATCGAGCTTCTTCCAGTTGAGGCAGCTGGCCAAAATTAAACCTATTCTTTCAAGGCAGCACTTCAAAACAGTAATCCACGCCTTTGTGACCACCAGGCTGGATTACTGTAATGCACTTTATGTGGGGGTTAGTGGGTCCTCCGTGGCCCGTCTTCAGATGGTGCAAAATGCTGCTGCACGTCTTTTAACTGGCACACGTAAACACGAGCACATTTCCCCCATTTTAGCCTCACTTCACTGGCTGCCCATACGTTTTAGGATCAGTTTTAAAATTCTTTTATTTACTTTTAAATCCCTCAATGGTCTTGCCCCGCCCTACCTTTCCGAGCTGCTGCAGCCCTATACACCCCCCCGCTCTCTCAGGTCAGCTGATCAACTGCTCCTGAGTGTACCTAAAACGAAGCGCAAGCTGAGAGGTGACCGTGCCTTTGCTGTGGCAGCTCCTAAACTATGGAATGATCTGCCTCTCCACATCAGACAGGCCTCCTCTCTGTCTGTTTTTAAATCTCATCTTAAAACCCATCTTTTCTCCTTGGCTTTTGACACCATGTGAGATGTTGAATGTACTATTATTTTTATTTTATTTTTATTATTTATTTATTTTTTGTTTTGTTTTTGTTTATTGTTTTAATTGTATAGCTGTTTTATGTCTTATTCTTCTGTACAGCACTTTGGTCCACTGTGGTTGTTTTAAAGTGCTTTACAAATAAAGTTGGATTGGATTGGATTGGATTCATGCAGAACGCCAAACGAAGCGACTTCCCGAGGAAATGGAGTGGATTGGGATGAAAGGCTTGCTGTGAATGTGTCAAAGGTCTCTTTAGCTTCGTCTCCACCACTGGCTGGGAGGGTTCCTCAGCGTCTGACCCGACTGGTCCTACTTGTTAGGGATTCTGGCGCCGGCTGGGAGGGTTCCTCAGCATCTGACCCGACCGGTCCTACTTGTTAGGGATCCTGGCAGTGGCTGGGAGGATTCCTCAGCGTCTGACCCGACCAGTCCTACTTGTTAGGGATCCTGGCGCCGGCTGGGAGGGTTCCTCAGCATCTGACCCAACTGGTCCTACTTGTTAGGGATCCTGGGGCCAGCTGGGAGGGTTCCTCAGCGTCTGACCCGACCGGTCCTACTTGTTAGGGATCCTGGCGCCGGCTGGGAGGATTCCTCAGCGTCTGACCCGACCGGTCCTACTTGTTAGGGATCCTGGCGCCGGCTGGGAGGATTCCTCAGCGTCTGACCCGACCGGTCCTACTTGTTAGGGATCCTGGCGCCGGCTGGGAGGGTTCCTCAGCATCTGACCCAACCGGTCCTACTTGTTAGGGATCCTGGCGCCGGATGGGAGGGTTCCTCAGCATCTGACCCAACTGGTCCTACTTGTTAGGGATCCTGGCGCCGGATGGGAGGGTTCCTCAGCATCTGACCCGACTGGTCCTACTTGTTAGGGATCCTGGCGCCGGCTGGGAGGATTCCTCAGCCTCTGACCCGACTGGTCCTACTTGTTATGGATCCTGGCAGTGGCTGGGAGGGTTCCTCAGCATCTGACCCGACTGGTCCTACTTATTAGGGATCCTGGCGCGGGCTGGGAGGGTTCCTCAGCATCTCACCCAACTGGTCCTACTTGTTACGGATCCTGGCGCCGGATGGGAGGGTTCCTCAGCATCTGACCCAACTGTTCCTACTTGTTAGGGATCCTGGCGCCGGATGGGAGGGTTCCTCAGCATCTGACTCAACTGGTCCTACTTGTTAGGGATCCTGGCGCCGGCTGGGAGGGTTCCTCAGCATCTGACCCGACTGGTCCTACTTGTTACGGATCCTGGCGCCGGCTGGGAGGGTTCCTCAGCATCTGACCCAACTGGTCCTACTTGTTAGGGATTCTGGCGCCGGCTGGGAGGGTTCCTCAGCATCTGACCCGACCGGTCCTACTTTTTAGGGATCCTGGCACCGGCTGGGAGGGTTCCTCAGCATCTGACCCGACCGGTCCTACTTGTTACGGATCCTGGCGCCGGCTGGGAGGGTTCCTCAGCATCTGACCCAACTGGTCCTACTTGTTAGGGATCCTGGCGCCGGCTGGGAGGGTTCCTCAGCATCTGACCCAACTGGTCCTACTTGTTAGGGATCCTGGCGCCGGCTGGGAGGGTTCCTCAGCATCTGACCCAACTGGTCCTACTTGTTAGGGATCCTGGCGCCGGCTGGGAGGGTTCCTCAGCATCTGACCCAACTGGTCCTACTTGTTAGGGATCCTGGCAGTGGCTGGGAGGGTTCCTCAGCATCTGACCCCACTGGTCCTACTTGTTAGGGACCCTGGCAGTGGCTGGTAGGGTTCCTCAGCGTCTGACCCAACCGATCCTACTTGTTCGGGATCCTGGCGCCGGCTGGGAGGGTTCCTCAGCATCTGACCCGACTGGTCCTACTTGTTAGGGATCCTTCCTTTCGGATACCACCCGATCCCAGTGAAGAGGGTGGGGCTTACATATTGCAAACCTTTTGATTGGTTGGGAAAAACATCAGTTCCTGTGAGGACTGGCATGGCTGGCTGCCGTTCTCTTTTGTTTCCGAGTCGTGTTTGGGTTCCACTCTAAGGTACATGTTATGGCGTCTTGCCATCACGTACCTGAGGCGCCAATCAGGGGAGGTTACGGTTGGCCTTAGCAACCGTCCCGTCCTGACTGGTCCTGTTGGTGTCCAGGAGACTTCTTAGTCAGGTGTTCCTCATCTGGTTCCTCTCTGGGCTTCATCTGAAGCTTCTCACCTGATTTCAGACACCTGTCAGCGGCGTCCTGCTTGGAAAACCTTGTCAAGGCCATCGTTTTGTGCTCCTTCGTCCTGTCGTCGTCATCCAAGCCTGATGGGAATGAGGACCGGATACAGTCCAAATATGAGCCTGAGGTGAAAGGTCAGGCTGGAAGCTTCCAGACCCCAGATACTGGAACCCCTCAGACATCAACTTTTATTCCTCTCCACTGGCATCTCGCAGTAGTTTCAGGTAGTACATGTCTGGCGTCTAGCCCGTCAGAATAAGGGTTCTCAGCGGGGGCGGCATTGACTCTGTGTTCGATGCGGCTACTCTTTAAAACCCAGGCCCGATGCAGCCATGCTGGAGTCTGATTCCCACTTATTACAGTTCTTATTCTCAGCTTGCAGAGACCCAACAAGACGTGGGACTTTGCAGGCTGAACGTTCACCTGCAAAGTCCCATGTCTCTTCAGGGTCCAAGAAGATTTCCTGTTTTTTTTTCCCAGGAAAATCTGCTTTTATTCCAGCATTTAACCTGCATATATTAATAAATAAAGGTTTATGACAGAAAGAAAGAATAATGTTTGTTGTTTTACATCCAGAAACTGGTTCAACGGGATCCAATAGAATTTGAAATGATGATATTTATATTAATAAATGCTCATGTAAGCCCAGCGATACCAAACCAACTTTATTTATACAAGGCTGTCACATGACGACGTACCATGCAGCTCTGTGTAATGTAGGCCAGGTGTGTTGGAGCAGGGATACAGTGGAAAACTCCTCGACAACACCCCTCCTTTAGAACCCAGGGGGACATTCGTGGTTTTGTTTCTGAGACATTTTGCATCATTGTGGTAAAAACTTTGCGAAGAATCCTGTCAAGCAGGATCTGATACTAGTCTGCTACTAGGTTACTTATGTTGGCATCACATGGTAATTAATGCTAAATATACACAAAATATTTTCATAATTTTTCCATTTCGTCAAAGACATCATTGAAAAAATCAGGCTTTTTTTTTTTTTTTAACCATTTTTCATGGGTTTATCCACCGATCCATCCATCCATCCGTCTTCTGCCGCTTATCCGGGGTCGGGTCGCGGGGGCAGCAGCCTAAGCAGGGAAGCCCAGACTTCCCTCTCCCCAGCCACATTTGCCAACTCTGCGGGGGGATCCCGAGGCGTTCCCAGGCCAGCCAAGAGATATAATCCCTCCAGCGTGTCCTGGGTCTTCCCCGGGGTCTCCTCCCAGAGGGACGTGCCTGGAACACCTCACCAGGG
Source organism: Telmatherina bonti (assembly GCF_933228915.1). Lineage (NCBI taxonomy): Eukaryota > Metazoa > Chordata > Actinopteri > Atheriniformes > Telmatherinidae > Telmatherina > Telmatherina bonti. The sequence goes on along the minus strand of NC_136620.1, from coordinate 41,173,779 downwards.
AGGTCCAGGAGGCATCCTGACCAGATGCCCGAGCCACCTCAACTGGTTCCTCTCGATGCGGAGGAGCAGCGGCTCTACTCTGATCTCCTCCCGGATGACCGAGCTCCTCACCCTATCTCTAAGGGAGAGCCCGGCCACCCTGCGGAGGAAACTCATTTCAGCCGCCTGTATACGAGATCTCCTTCTTTCGGTCACGACCCACAGCTCATGACCATAGGTGAGGGTAGGAACGTAGATCGACTGGTAAATGGAGAGCTTCACCTTCTGGCTCAGCTCCTTCTTCACCATGACAGACCGGTGCAGAGTCTACATTACTGCAGACGCCGCACCGATCCGTCTGTCGATCTCATGCTCCATCCTTCCGTCACTTGTGAACAAGACCCCGAGATATTTAAACTCCTCCACTTGAGGCAGGACCTCACTCCCGACCCGGAGAGGGCAATCCACCCTATTCTGGCTGAGGACCATGGTCTCAGATTTGGAGGTGCTGATTCTCATCCCAGCCGCTTCACACTTGGCCGCGAATCGCTCAAGTGAGAGCTGGAGATCACGACCAGATGAAGCCAACAGGACCACGTCATCTGCAAAAAGCAGAGACCCAATCCTGAGGCCACCAAGTCGGATCCCCTCAACACCTCGGCTGCACCTAGAAATTCTGTCCATATAAGTTATGAACAGAATCGGTGATCTGTTCCTTGAGTTTTTTTTTTTCCAGTTTTAACTTTCTACCCAGATGTTTTATGGCAACAGCTTCTAAATACATTCAGACATAAGTAAAATAATCAAATTCTTAAAATGAAAATGCAAATTTTAACATTCATGTTTTGGGATTTTTTTTTATAGCTGATTAGAAAAATATAACATCCTTATTAATATTTTTCATTCAGGTAATTATTATGAGAATTTTACTCTTAAATCTTTATAAGACGTTAAATCTTTTAAAAGACGAACACTTGCAGCTGCGCTGTACTGGTGAATCGGGGTACCTCGGTTAAACCAGTCTGTTGTTCTGGAATGCTTATTTTTATGTTAATTTTAAACCACTGAGTCCTTTTTATATATTATTGATGCTTTAAAGTTTAAAGACAGAAAGAGGAAGGAAAGGAAACGGGATGATGGAGGAAGTGCAGAGCAGAGACGATGCTGGGAGAAAAATGGCGACGGACTGCATTTTTTCCACCTTTATGTCCTCATCTCACTTTCCTGCCTGTATTCCTTCTCGCTCCTTTTGCCGTCCTCGCCTTCCCTTCACATTCCCATCCTTCTGCCTCTGTACATCCCGTCTCTCACAGCCGTAACGCCGTTGGCCGAGCCCAGAGCATCTGCTGAGATAAATGAACCCTCCTGACATACATAGCTTCGCAGGATAAGTTCCTGTTCATGTGGTGTGTTTGCATGTCTGCATCTGTGTCAGTCACTGTTAATCGCAGCTGCATGCAGTTTCTGGTGAGGAATGTGTGTGCGTGCAGCGTAGCTTTGAGTGCACGTGGCTGCGTGCATCCTCGCCTCCTCTGGCCTGCACATGCAGCTGTATGACGCCTTTGTGTGCACAAAACTTCAAGTGGATGTGTGTGTGTATGTGTGTGTGTGTGTGTGTGTGTGTGTGTGTGTGTGTGTCATAATAGTCAGGCCTCCTATAGGAATGCCGTCCCCCTCCCCTCCCCTATGTGCCTCCCAAACCCCTCATTAACTAAACATGACCCTTAAGAGCACGATTAGCCTCATTTCAAGACAGGATGTCGGAAGCCATCATCCGAGGGGGGGGGGTCCATTACTATAATTGCATTGAGCTGAGGGGGGAGGAGAAAGGAAGGATGCAAAGATGGATAAAAAGGAAGAACACGAGGAGGGGAGGAGGCTGGAAGAGATGCAAGCATGGAGGGGAGGGAGGGGGGAGGATGGTGAACGACGGGGGAGGAGGACAGCTGATGGTATGAGCAGATATACTATATGAATCCATACACCTCCTCATGCCCCCCCCCGTGTCTGAGCGCTCAGTTGGTACAGTCCTCTGACAATAAAACCACCTCCGGTTGGTCTCGATGTGGCACTTTCACTTGGCTCCCCGACGCAGACGCAAGTCACCGGCCGGCTATCCAATGTGTGTGTGTGTGTGTGTGTGTGTAGGGCGGGGGGGGGGCTGCAAGCCGGCTCCACAGGGCGCAGGGAACACGCCCCAGCATGGCGGCCTCACACCGACACTGTCGGATGGAGAGGTGGAAGGGTGATGCCGGTAGTCCAGATGCATAAGTGGTGAGAAAGAGGTCCGTCTGTTCGTCTGCCGTGACGGCTCTCAGCATGTGTGAGTATAACACACATACATGTACAGTCTCTGTCTCTGTCACACTTGTGCCTCACCTGTCTGGCTCTCCTCCTGACGTGTCTGCTGAGGCTGCATGCTGTCCGAGGCGGCGTCTCAGTTTAACCTCGCTGGCCTGATGTCTGATGCAGGAAGTGGAAGATGGAAGGGTGGGGTTCCTCGTATTCGCTTGCTGGGGCAGCGGTCAGCTAGTCGTGCCATGGCAGACAGCGTCCACAGTGACGTGTCAGGAGAGGAAACCTCAGCTGTGATTCCATCAGGAGAACAAGCGTCTCTGGAGGAAGAGGAGCTGCCACGTATGATCAGATCTCCTTCTCCTCTGGCGCAGCAGGGTCTCCTGACTGAAGCTAGTGAAAAAATGGCCAGACTGTATATTTTGACGCACACAGTAAAAAACTGAGGCTAAAAATGAGGAAATATTCTGTATAAAGTGTCGTTTGTGGTGTTACTGCAGGTTGATGAAGGTCTGAAAGTCCAACTCAGCCCAGGTTTACCTCTCTACCCGCTCCAGCACCTTCTGACGGCTGGGCCGTTATTCGGTTCTGCATTCCTGTTAGTGTGGAAGCTTCTGGGCTGTCTGGGGGGTGTTCAGAGGGTTGCAGATATCTCAGGATACACAGGGGTGGGGCCAGATGGCTGAGCAGGATATGCACACCTTGACCAAACCCACCCGTCTGAATGTTTCACTGTCAAACGGGTCGACCTCTTCTTGCATCGGTGGCGTGCTGGTACCGAGCCTCTGACAACATGCAACGTCTGTCAGCGGCTTCACGCCAACCAGATCCCACGCCAACGCTCATCTAAACGATATGAATGGTTCATATTAAACCTTACAGAGTCGGTAAATATTAAGGAGAAATAAACGTCCAGCAGAGACGTCTTGTCAGACGAATGGCCGGTTGTCTGTTCCCAGTTGGCACTGGGAGCGGCGGATAGGCCGAGTTACTGCCAGCTGTCCGAAAGGGTCACGGCGCCCTGGTTAGACGGCTCCTCCCACCTCCTGCCTCTTTCTGGAAAAGATGTCCGTCTTCTCTCTCCCGTTTGCTGAACCGGAGAGTCTTAGCTCCGACTCCCAGTGGCGGTCACATTAACCCCTTCTTGTCTTTCCAGCTCAGGTCTCCAGCGAGTCGACCTGAGCGCCGGTCTGGGTAAATATAGAGCTTTGCATCGCCTCTCCAGAGATGGCGTGTGAAGAGGGAATGAAAGGCAGAGCAGCTGGAGGAAAGGGAAGGATAGACCAATCAGATTTCACTCTTTTAGGAGTTATTTAGGAAAACTACCAGAACCTGTTTAGGTGATGCTAATAAAAAGCTTAGTTTCTGGTGGCAGCAGTGTTGCAGCAGCGTGTCCTAGTTTAGCATGTTTCACGCTGCTGTCTGCATGGACGTGTTCCACATCGGGAGCATGCTCCCTCCCGCCAGGTGGATCCTGAAAGTTTTTACATGTAACTGTACAACATCTGAGTTTTGTGAGTTTAGATGTTGGTGTTGAAGCCATGAATTCCTCCTCCTGTTCGTAGAAAAGGAGTTTTTAAAGGTTAGAACGTTTTTCGGTTCAGAATTAAAATGAAGTAAAGCAGAAAAGGTGTCGATGCTCCATCATACCAGTTGTGTCCATATTCCACCAGTCTGCTGCGGCAGCACGCTTCCCATCTCAGACCCTGTGTGAGCATTTTTATACAACTTGATGGAATAATTTGATCAAGCCAGATCGTATGCATGTCTGGCTGCTGAATCTCATTGGGAATGAAAAGCAAATGCCATAATTAACCATTAGTTTTCTTTTTATTTGGTTGGAAAGGTTTTTGTCTTTTCTTTCTGAACCTTTTGTGCCTCCAGTTTCAGCAGGTATTACACACAAACTGAGAATAGCACAGTGAGGCTGGAGGGAAAGGCGAGGTGGCAACGAGGCTAAAGGCGGCGCAGCAACATGGACACAAAAGAGTCGAGATAAAAGGAAAGGTTGGGGAGGGTAGCCGACAGCTTCCCTGTAGAGTGGCAGGTTGGCTTTAGTAAAGGCTCTCCAGGTGCTGCTGCTTCAAGCTGATGCTGCATGCGTCTGGTGAAAAGATAGACCTGAATACGCCGTTACCTGACAGACGAAACAACCTTTCTGCAGCGTGAGACGCTGTATGAGAGGCTGAAGGGCCAAAAAGCTGCAGTGTAGCACAGAAACGGCTCCTTCTGCAGTAAATATATCTCCTTTAAATGAGGAAAAAGAAATTCCGCTTTTCTTTTTTCTCCTATTTGTGTCCATTTATTCGGCGGTTTGTGTCGTCCGCAGATGGCAGCAAAGAAACTGGTAGAAATTCCCTTTCAGCTCAGCAGCTTTTTTAATGTTGTAATCATGTTTCTCCATGTTTAGGGACTGTTTTCACCCATTTGCAGATTATTATTCAGTCTTTTGTCCTGTTTGTGTTTGCAGAGGTGCAGTTCTCTCGTTATGGCTCCTTTCTGTACGTATGAGTAACATGATCCTCAGAAAATAGGCTGACTATGTTCAGCAGCAGCCATCTTGGGTTGGAAGCAAAATGGAGGGTATGCCGACCACCGTGTCAAAGCTGAAGTGTTTTTACGTTGCATGTACACATCTTTAGGATGTGAACGGTTGGCTGAAGACTGCAGCACAGTAGAGATAATATCTGTGATTTGCAGCTGTCTCTCCTCTTCCTGGTTTGTCTCCACGTCTCATCGTCTCTCTGTCCGTCTCGTTCGCAGGGCTTCTTGAAGAACGAGAGGGACAACGCCCTCCTGTCAGCCATCGAGGAGTCGCGCCGCAGGGTCAGTATCTGCACACTCTGATTATGCTCTCCTCCCAAAGAACAAGTTAATTTGATTGGTGCTGGTAAGAAACCAGTTCTGGAGTCAGACTGGTCTGCAGATCTCATCCCAGACAGATGAAGTGGCGTCTGAAGGACCAGAGCCAGGAGGCAGTTATTATTTCCTCTTTTACTTTTCTAAATTCAGGGGTTTTCAGCAAGAGAGCAGCACTTCAGCACAACGAACAGCCATATTTCCAGGAGTTTGCTGTGATGTAGAAGTCCTTCTGGTGGGGGCCTTTAGGGATTACTTTTTAAAATGGCCTCCCTGATGTGCAGAGCTAATAGGCCCTGGGTTTAATTAGCTGCCAGTCCCATTATCTCCCGGCTCCCTGAGATAGAGAGCGGAGACGTGTGTGCAGGGGTGGAAAAAACAAATGCACTCAGGATTAAAAGGAAGCAGATGTTCTTGCAGATTTCTATCTGACTGCTTTAGTGTGTACATCCCAGAAAATGACTATCTTCAAACGCAGGTTGAGTCTTTGCCTGCTTCTGTTCCTCTTATATTCATTTTTATTTGTTCCATTTGTACAAAAATTTAAGCTTGTTTTTACAATTAAACCACAATTTTTTAATTTATAATAATAAAAGTCAACTTTGTAAGTTTAAAGCTTTGGCCTGAAAGTAGGTTAACCCAGTAAATGGTGGTTTTATTCTAGATCTGTCTCCCAGAGCAGGAGGATTAATTATCTCACTTACCCATTATCTCACGTCGAAGTCTCCGTGGACGGTTAAAATAGAGCGGTTGCATCCTGGTGGAGTTCTGCCACCTTGACAGGGGTCTTCGTCATGCACATGTATGGACTTTTAGTTTAGTGTTGCTGTGTGTAGATTAAACATCATCTTACATTTAATCTTCAACATAAACCTAGCTCGATGTGAGAAAACTTAAACAGAAGCAATCTGCCTGTACAAGAATATAATTACATTCAGGAAGATGTCCTGATACAAGACTTAAAACAACTTTATGTAAAAACACCTGAAAACCAGCCTGTTAGTGCCTCTACTGCCTCCTCCTCTCTCCAAGGGAGAAACAACACTGGAAACAGTTTCAGGTTGTTTTTATTCAATAAATCCCTTGAAATGTTTTTAAGATATTTATCACAATCTAACGTCAAGATATGTCTTCTAATTTCAGGTAATCTTACCAAGTATTTTATCCTCATGTCGGCAAATCCTTTTCGTTTGTCTGAATTTGATTGAGGTCACGAATCAAATTATTTGCAGCTAAAACTGCGTGTAAAAGAAACATGTCAGTCTCAGAGATGATTTAACCTGAAACGCAATAATTTGCATTTCTCTTTTCATGGACATTATGGTTCAGAGGGATTTACATAAAACTGCAGGGGCCCAACATGGAGCCTTGTGGAACTCCACATGTAGATACTGAACAACAGGGGCCCAGCATGAAGCCTTGTGGAACTCCACATGTAGATACTGAACAACGGGGGCCCAACATGGAGCCTAGTGGAACTCCAAATGTATATACTGAACAACAGGGGCCCAACATGGAGCCTTTTGAAACTCCACATGTAGATACTGAAGAACAGGGGCCCAACATGGAGCCTGGTGAAACTCCACATGCAGATACTGAATAACAGGGGTCCAACATGAAGCCTTGTGAAACTCCACATGCAGATACTGAACAACAGGGGCCCAACATGGAGCCTTGTGGAACTCCACATGTAGATACTACACAACAGGAGCCCAACATGGAGCCTGGTGAAACTCCATATGCAGATACTAAATAACAGGGGTCCAACATGGAGCCTTGTGGAACTCCACATGTAGATACTGAACAACAGGGGCCCAACATGGAGCCTGGTGGAACTCCACATGTAGATACTGAACAACAGGGGTCCAACATGGAGCCTTGTGGAACTCCACATGTAGATACTGAACAACAGGGGCCCAACATGGAGCCTGGTGAAACTCCACGTGCAGATACTGAATAATGGGGGCCCAACATGGAGCCTGGTGAAACTCCACATGCAGATACTAAACAACAGGGGCCCAGCATGAAGCCTTGTGGAACTCCACATGTAGATACGGAACAACAGGGGCCCAACATGGAGCCTAGTTCAACTCCACATGTAGATACTGAACAACAGGGGCCCAACATGGAGCCTTGTGGAACTCCACATGTAGATACTGAACAACAGGGGCCCAGCATGAAGCCTTGTGGAACTCCACATGTAGATACGGAACAACAGGGGTCCAACATGGAGCCTGGTGAAACTCCATATGCAGATACTAAATAACAGGGGTCCAACATGGACCCTGGTGAAACTCCACATGCAGATACTGAACAACGGGGGCCCAACATGGAGCCTGGTGAAACTCCACATGTAGATACTGAACAACAGGGGTCCAACATGGAGCCTTGTGGAACTCCACATGTAGATACTGAACAACAGGGGTCCAACATGGAGCCTGGTGAAACTCCACGTGCAGATACTGAATAATGGGGGCCCAACATGGAGCCTGGTGGAACTCCACATGCAGATACTAAACAACAGGGGCCCAGCATGAAGCCTTGTGGAACTCCACATGTAGATACGGAACAACAGGGGCCCAACATGGAGCCTGGTGGAACTCCACATGCAGATACTGAACAACGGGGGCCCAACATGGAGCCTGGTGGAACTCCACATGTAGATACGGAACAACAGGGGTCCAACATGGAGCCTGGTGAAACTCCACATGCAGATACTAAATAACAGGGGTCCAACATGGAGCCTGGTGGAACTCCACATGTAGATACTGAACAACAGGGGCCCAACATGGAGCCTGGTGAAACTCCACATGCAGATACTGAATAACGGGGGCCCAACATGGAGCCTGGAGAAACTCCACGTGCAGATACTGAATAACGGGGGTCTAACATGGAGCCTGGTGAAACTCCACATGCAGATAATAAACAACAGGGGCCCAACATGGAGCCTGGTGGAACTCCACATGTAGATACTGAACAACGGGGGCCCAACATGGAGCCTGGTGGAACTCCACGTGTAGATACTGAACAACGGGGGCCCAACATGGAGCCTTGTGGAACTCCACATGTAGATACTGAACAACGGGGGCCCAACATGGAGCCTGGTGGAACTCCACATGTAGATACTAAACAACAGGGGCCCAACATGGAGCCTGGTGAAACTCCACATGTAGATACGGAACAACGGGGGCCCAACATGGAGCCTGGTGGAACTCCACGTGTAGATACTGAACAACAGGGGCCCAACATGGAGCCTTGTGGAACTCCACATGTAGATACTGAACAACGGGGGCCCAACATGGAGCCTGGTGGAACTCCACATGTAGATACTAAACAACAGGGGCCCAACATGGAGCCTGGTGAAACTCCACATGTAGATACTGAACAACAGGGGTCCAACATGGAGCCTTGTGGAACTCCACATGTAGATACTGAACAACAGGGGTCCAACATGGAGCCTGGTGAAACTCCACGTGCAGATACTGAATAATGGGGGCCCAACATGGAGCCTGGTGAAACTCCACATGCAGATACTAAACAACAGGGGCCCAGCATGAAGCCTTGTGGAACTCCACATGTAGATACGGAACAACAGGGGCCCAACATGGAGCCTAGTTCAACTCCACATGTAGATACTGAACAACAGGGGCCCAACATGGAGCCTTGTGGAACTCCACATGTAGATACTGAACAACAGGGGCCCAGCATGAAGCCTTGTGGAACTCCACATGCAGATACTAAATAACAGGGGTCCAACATGGAGCTTGGTGGAACTCCACATGTAGATACTGAACAACAGGGGCCCAACATGGAGCCTGGTGAAACTCCACGTGCAGATACTGAATAACAGGGGCCCAACATGGAGCCTGGAGAAACTCCACGTGCAGATACTGAATAACGGGGGTCTAACATGGAGCCTGGTGAAACTCCACATGCAGATACTAAACAACAGGGGCCCAACATGGAGCCTGGTGAAACTCCACGTGCAGATACTGAATAACGGGGGCCCAACATGGAGCCTTGTGGAACTCCACATGTAGATACTGAACAACAGGGGCCCAGCTAGAAGCCTTGTGGAACTCCACATGTAGATATGGAACAACAGGGACCCAACATGGAGCCTAGTGGAACTCCACATGTAGATACTGAACAACAGGGGCCCAACATGGAGCCTTGTGGAACTCCACATGTAGATACTGAACAACAGGGGCCCAACATGGAGCTTTGTGGAACTCCACATGTAGATACTGAACAATGGGGGCCCAACATGGAGCCTTGTGGAACTCCACATGTAGATACTGAACAACGGGGGCCCAACATGGAGCCTTGTGGAACTCCACATGTAGATACTGAACAATGGGGGCCCAGCATGAAGCCTTGTGGAACTCCACATGTAGATACTGAACAACAGGGGCCCAACATGGAGCCTTGTGGAACTCCCCATGTAGATACAGAACAACAGGGGCCCAACATGGAGCCTTGTGGAACTTCACATGTAGATACTGAACAATGGGGGCCCAGCATGAAGCCTTGTGGAACTCCACATGTAGATACTGAACAACAGGGGCCCAACATGGAGCCTTGTGGAACTCCCCATGTAGATACAGAACAACAGGGGCCCAACATGGAGCCTTGTGGAACTTCACATGTAGATACTGAATGACTGGGGCCCAGCATGAAGCCTTGTGGAACTCCACATGTAGATACTGAATGACTGGGGCCCAGCATGAAGCCTTGTGGAACTCCACATGTAGATACAGAACAACAGGGGCCCAACATGGAGCCTTGTGGAACTTCACATGTAGATACTGAATGACTGGGACCCAGCATGAAGCCTTGTGGAACTCCACATGTAGATACGGAATAACAGGGGCCCAGCATGGAGCCTGGTGGAACTTCACATGTAGATACTGAACAACAGGGGCCCACATAGAGCCTGGTGGAACTCCACATGTTAATTCTGAACAACGGGTGGCCAACATGGAGCCTGGTGGAACTCCACATGCAGATAATTGACAACAGGGGCCCAACATGGAGCCTGGTGGAACTCCACATGTTAATTCTGAACAACTGGCGGCCAACATGGAGCCTGGTGGAACTCCACATTTAGATACTGAAGAACAGGGGCCCAACATGGAGCCTTGAGGAACTCCACATGTAGATACTGAACATTGGGGGCCCAACATGGAGCCTTGTGGAACTCCACATGTAGATACTGAACAACAGGGGCCCAACATTAATAATTAGGTAGGAAATATATCTTAGGTAATCTTGCCACGTTTATCTCTGTGAAAACAATATTTAATACGTTTACAAAGGCTTGGTTGGTAATAAACAACATAACCTGGTGCGGGGAAGCCAGGGATGAATTGACTGGATGGATCTGCAGTTGTGTTGGAATGAACCAATCTGAGCAGATGTCTGCTGTCATCAGACCTTCCTGTTGGCGGAGGAGTACCACCGGGAGTCCATGCTGGTTCAGTGGGAGCAGGCAAAGCAGAGGGTGCTGCACACACTGCTCGGAGCTGGAGAAGATGCTCTGGACTTCACCCAGGACGTGGAGGTATGTAACACACCAGGAAGAGCTGGTTCCTGAGTAGAGACAAGTTTGACATTGGCTTATTACTGATATCTTTTATTCCTATTAGTCCAACTCGTAATTTCCGATAACACCTGATACTGGTGAATAGGGAATCTCCGAGCTGCGCCAAACTAACAGAAACATCCAGAAAACGCTACATGACATGTCCCATATTTGGACATTTTGAGTGAGACAAGACACAGCTGATGAGTTTCATGGGTAATATGTTCATGTTGTGTAAAAAATGTCATTAAAAAGTGACATCTTAATGCCAACATCAGCTGATAATATGAGACATCTCTAGTTTAAAAAGAAAAACCAGACATTCTGGTCACAGAGAATTGTGTTGCGTCAGGATGTCCTCAAATGGCTTCGTTTTCATTTCCCTGCTGCTTGGTCTTTAAAATTTCTCATTGAAATGTAATATAGTTCTAATCCTCCTGCTGGGCTGAGTAAAGTATTTTGGATGGACGTGAGATGAACATGTTTGGCATGAATCCCTTTAAATATGAATGTTTCCATGCAGAAAAGCTCATATCTGAAAGCTTTAAATAATGAAGAGACCTGAAGAAATCTTTTTGTGCAGGTTAGAATCAGAGACTTCCTCATGAATCTGGAGTTTCCGGGCTCTTTTTGTTTTCACTACAATACCAGCCCAGAATTAATAATCTAAATGTAATTATTTTAGTTTTAAGCTTCTTTTATTTTGTTTTGCCTTTTAGCTTTTTGGGCTGAATATGTCTACTTAAAAGCTCATCTCAAGCCTCTCAGATAGATTTCTTGACACATTGTACTATTAGCTGTCTTCCCGGTCATTTAGAATAACCAAAATAGTTTCATCTAAGACTGGTGGAGGCTATTTTTATCATCACTGGGAGGAAAACAAGACTTTGATCCTTTACATCCCAGCATGCATGTGGTTAAAAGCCATGACAACTCTCTGGATGGGTTGACCTTCTTTCTTGGCTGGAAGGTTTCTCACATGATAGGAATCAAACAGTTATTGCTCTGTAAACAGAACATGTCAGGCATGCAGGCTGTTTGTGGGTTTAAAGTGCTTCTTTTGTTGTCTCTGGCCTCTTTCTGTTGCAGCCCAGCTTTGTGAGTGATGTGACGGCTCCAGGACGGAGCGCGCTGGACAGCGTAGAGGTAGCTTATGGACGGCAGGTAAGTCCATTTGCAGTAAGTCTGCAGAGTAGGGACGTCACGATGACTGATTTTTATAACTGCAGATTCCTCAATATCGTCCCTTTCCATAAAAGATCACGTCGGAAATGTAACTACTTGTCAGTGCGACTTTATTTTATAAAATTATTGGATAAAGCAGATGAGTCATCGCGCCGCCATTTTCTAAATGTAAAGGTTCATTTCTGCTGGACGTAGAAGACGTGTGGGCGAAAGGACACATGGGCAAACCCAGCAGCAACCTCCAGCGGCCAAAAGTAAAGCCGATACAGAAGTGTTTAAAACTGCAGTTCCCCCTTCATCCACAAAGGGCAGCAAAGCAGAGCAAATCCCCATAGACTCCCATGTTAAAAAGACCAACTTCACAGCTGAAATAAACATGTTTACAGCTGAAATAAACATGTTTACAGCGGAAATAAACATGTTTACAGCAGAAATAAACACGTTTACAGCAGGAATAAACACGTTTACAGCAGAAATAATCACATTTACAGCAGAAATAAACACATTTACAGCAGAAATAAACACGTTTACAGCAGGAATAAACACGTTTACAGCAGAAATAAACATGTTTACAGCAGGAATAAACACGTTTACAGCAGGAATAAACACATTGACAGCAGAAATAAACACGTTTACAGCAGGAATAAACACGTTTACAGAAGAAATAAACATCTTTAAAGCAGGAATAAACATGTTTGCAGCAGGAATAAACATGTTTACAGCAGGAATAAACAAGTTTACAGCAGAAATAAACACGTTTGCAGCAGGAATAAACACGTTTACAGCAGAAATAAACACGTTTACGGCAGGAATAAACACGTTTACAGCAGGAATAAACAAGTTTACAGCAGAAATAAACATGTTTACAGCAGGAATAAACAAGTTTACAGCAGAAATAAACACGTTTACAGCAGAAATAAACACGTTTGCAGCAGGAATAAACACGTTTACAGCAGGAATAAACAAGTTTACAGCAGAAATAAACACGTTTACAGCAGGAATAAACACGTTTACAGCAGAAATACACGTTTACAGCAGGAATAAACAAGTTTACAGCAGAAATAAACAAGTTTACAGCAGAAATAAACAAGTTTACAGCAGAAATAAACACGTTTACAGCAGAAATAAACATGTTTGCAGCAGAAATAAACACGTTTGCAGCAGGAATAAACACGTTTGCAGCAGGAATAAACAAGTTTACAGCAGGAATAAACAAGTTTACAGCAGGAATAAACAAGTTTACAGCAGAAATAAACACGTTTACAGCCTGGTACAAAAATTCATTTCAGGTTTAATAGGTCAGGTTTACCTTCATGACAACTGTGGGGGGAGTGAATTTTTTTTCTAACTCGCCCGTTTAAAAGTAATTTAATCTGGAAGTTCGGCATATTTAGGGGCGTGTCCTTTTGATTGACAGGTACCCGATCTCCGGCTTCAAGTCAGAAGAACATAGAACAACCGCGGTTTTTAGCCGGTTAATAACGTGACTTAGCTTTAGCCCACTTACCTCCGTTAGCTGGTTAGCTCCTGTTATCTCCAGGTTAGCTCGGTTAGCTCTTAGCTACAGAAAGCTCGGAGTTCGCTCGATGTCAATCATCCACCATGACGCTCACAGCCCCCCTCTCAGTTCCACCTCTTTGCCCATATTTGTATTTTCCGGGCGAGATGACACGCATGACGCTGCCAAGATGGTGATGGTAGGAACCGCCCACCGAGCTTCAATTCAGCTCTTCAGAAACCTACGGGTGATGTCACGGAGGCTCCGCCCATCTTATATATACAGTCTATGGGTCGAAGGGCCACGAGGGCCAACGGACAGCTTCCTGCAGCCATGATGTGTTCAGGTCTGGACTCGGCAATGCCCGCTAGTGGAGGAACTGCCTTAACATGAAAGACGTGTGGAAGCATGAGGACGGCGACACATGACAATGTTCACATTCATGTATGAAAGGGAGCCGAAATGGAGTTTCAGGCTGGAAAATGTCCGAATCGTCATGAAAAGGGAGGAAACATGCGATTTTGGTGGATTCTTTTTTCATTATTAACCCATTATTTTGACAGTGTTGCTGTGATTTTAAACCTGCGGTTCATTCTTTGTAATTAACACAGAAAAAACGTCATCACTGGAAAATTATTACTTCTTTGTCATTTGAGACAAGAAAGTGTGTAATCATGACGTCCCTGCTTTAGAAGCAGATTTCTTATGACCAATAACAACTTTCTGATTGTTTCTTTCATAGTTGTAAAACATTTCTGACACTTCTCTTCTGCTGCTGTTATTATTGTTTAAGACAAATGTCTGTGATATGATGTCAGTCGTATCCTGCTCACCCTCCCAGTAACGTGACACGTATTTATCTGAACTATGTCATTAAAACGTTAAAAGGAAATATATGAAGTAATAAATGAATCTCAGGTTGTTTCCTGTTTATTTCTTCATGACGTCTGCAGTTTTCCCGTTAAACCAGCACAGCTCTGGTGATCTAAAGAAGATCTAGTTCAGTGGGTTTAACTCGGGGATGCGCCGCCGTTTGGATGAAATGGGGTCACCGCAGCCAGGAAATGGCAGATCGGAGATATTGATTGTTTGCTCTGTAGTGAGGGTTAACCCCCTTCCACCATCTGATCCCGTCTGATCTCGAGTCTTTTCTGCCGGTTTTGTTTCGGGTCTGCTGCATGACGCGGCGCTTTCCGTCGGACCATGTGTCGGCACATTGCATGCGGCGTCATTTGTCTGGTTTTTGTCGTCTTCTTTGATGACCTTTTCAACGTTTTGATTCTTTTTTTCCTGTTTTTCATCGTGAACCATTTCACTCGGTGGACATAAGCTTTACTGTTGTCTTTCAGCCTGAATGTTGAGCTGAAAAATAAAGACTAAAAACTGAACTCAGCATTTTATTATATTTCCGATAAGTTTTAAATCAATTTCTCTCTTTTTTTGCTACCTCTGCCTCCTTTTAGATTTACATTTTTAATGAGAAGATAGTGAACGGGCACATTCAGCCAAACCTGGGGGATTTATGCGCCTCAGTAGCAGAAAGTCTGGATGACAAGGTAAGAACATCTTCTATCACCACAAGATGGAGGGTTTTCCTCCATCGAACCGGAACGGAAACATTTGAAGCATCACAGTCCAACAGTTTGGAAAAGTTGCAGTTTTCTATCAGTAATTTGCCCGATTTGTTTTGAGTTTGGAAAAAAAAATCATATTTCACATTATATTCTGCAGCACAAGCTTAATTTCTTTAACTGTTGGCATTATGGGATGTTCTGAGTTTAATTGCTCGGTTCTTAGTAAGTTGTAGAATTAAAACATGAAGGATCTCCGTCTGCTGTTAGGAGCATCATGTTGCCATGTGTTTATTATACATGTGATGTCAAGGAATATTATATTGATAAGAAATATTAAAAGTTGTTGGATATTTATGTAATTTTGTGGAAATGGATGCAAGTATTTGGATTTCTGTAGTATATCTGTGTATGTATGTATGTATGTATGTATATATATATATATATATATATATATATATGTATGTATATATATATATATATATATATATATATATATATGTATGTATGTATATATGTATATATATATATATGTATGTATGTATATATGTATATATATATATATGTATGTATGTATATATGTATATATATATATATATGTATGTATGTATATATGTATATATATATATATATGTATGTATGTATATATGTATATATATATATATATATGTATGTATGTATATATGTATATATATATATATGTATGTATGTATATATGTATATATATATATATATATGTATGTATATATATATATGTATGTATGTATATATGTATGTATATAAAATAAAACAGATAGTAATGATACTGATGTATTTACATCAATATTTCCTGAAAGAAGCATGTTTATCATGGAGTGATAATAATAACAGTCATGATACAGCAGTAATACATACAGGCTTTATATCATCTATAAGTTTACAGTAATTATTTACTTTTTATGGAGTTTTATTATTATGATGATGATGACGATACCTAGTCTGTATGTTACCATGTACTTCCCTCCTACACGACACATGATGCTATAAAAGGGTGTAAAGTAGAAATGAAACGGGTCAGGAGTAGCATCTTCCCCTTGGGATGACTCGAGCTCCTCCCTCTCGGTATGTTTGCATCTATTTATGGGTCTAAACATGCAGGGTTTGGAGGATGCCGAAGTTCCTGCACAGTTTAGCAGGATGTTCATGTATCCGTAACGTTTACGGCACTCCTGCAGAATGTGTCCGACATGTGGCTGATGGTGAAGCAGATGACCGACGTGTTGCTGGTTCCAGCCAAAGACACCCTGAAGAGTCGCACCTCTGTTGAAATGCAGATGGCCTTTGTTCGCCAGGCGCTCACCTTCCTGGAGAACAGGTGAGTGCACCTGTTTGCTTCTCATTTAGACGGGAAGTAATGGACGTAAAGTTGTCTGGAACGAATCTCTTCTTTCGCAGCTATAAGAACTACACCATGATGACTGTGTTTGGAAACCTCCATCAAGCCCAACTGGGAGGCGTGCCAGGAACATACCAGCTGGTCCGCAGCTTCCTCAACATCAAGCTGCCAGGACCCCTACCTGGCATGCAGGTAACGCGTCTCAGTCGCACAAGCTTTATTTAAACTCCCCTTCCACACCGAAAAACGCAACAAAAAGGGCTTTACAACGCGGATGAACCGTGTGTCTGCCATGTTAGGATGGTGACATAGAAGGCCATCCGGTCTGGGCGGTGATCTACTACTGTCTGCGCTGTGGGGATGTGAATGCAGCCATGCAGGTGGTCAACAGAGTGCAACACCAGCTGGGAGACTTCAAGACCTGGTTCCAGGAGTACATAAACAGTCCTGACCGCCGGTGAGAACGCCTCGGCTTTTGTTTGGTTCTGCATGTTGGCACGCCACTCGTCTCCATCAGGAGCGTCGCAGCAAAGTAGAAACGAGAAGAAAACGCAGTGAAAACTTTAGTTTGAGTCATAAAGGATGGTGCAGCAGGAAGCGATGAAGCAAAGACACATAGAATCATCCAGAACTACCAGAAAGACCAAGAGAGACGCACGCTCCACTGTAAGACTTAAAGTTTCTGATCTGCACACACAGAGGGTCTGAGAAAGGTTCTAGTCTTTAAGGTCCTCCACCAGAAGGAGACCAGCTTCTGGGAACGGAGACGTTGGCGTGGGCTGCGTCGTGCACGGCGGGGCTGAACCGTTACTTTATACGGAAGTGTAAATTTAACTCTGGAAGAAATGATGAAACGGAGCTGCAGAGTTTAACAGAAGCCAAACCATGGAGACTAAAGCATGTCGAGTTTCCTGATCAGAGCTGTATCCCTCAGATCAGCGGTCTCCAGCCGGTTCTGCCTGAGGACTGCCTTCACGCGGCTGTAGACGCCACGCCTGCCTCGTGGTGAAAGCATGAAACCGTACTGAGTTTTAATGCTTTTGTCTTCTGCCACATGGCTCTACGACGTTCCCAGAGGGATCCGTTGACTGATCTGCCAGAACCAGAATTTATCCGGATCAGCCTCGAGGTCCGATGTTCACCACCTCGTTTCCTGGCTTGTAAAACGCCACGAACCAGGTTGTCTCTTTCTGTTCTACTGTCGCGTCGGAGGCGAGTTTTCTGTCCATTCCAGCAAAAGTTGTCATCCTGGTGCCTCGTCGGCCACAGGCGAAAATGTTCAAGTCCCTTCCAAAATCAGAACCAATCAAATGTCTCGGAGACTAGATAACCAAGAGCGCGACCCCCCGGGAGCGCGATCCCAGGGCGCGTCCCCCACAGTGCAACGTGACTCGAAGGCGCGATGCTGCTGCCACCGTTTGTGGTGTCCGTGTGCCGTGCTTCAGCGGCATGGCGAGGAATTTGGCCCGTTGCCGTTGTGTTCGAGCCCGTTAGAGGGAAGAGGTGGTTCTGGATCCTCCAGGAGGAAGCAGTCTTTGGTTTTTCACCGATCTGCTTGAAGCCGATGCCGTCAAACCAAACATGCAGAATCTTCAACAGAAGAAAGTTCTGGTTTCAGTAAAACCATTATCACGTGGTCAAACTGGTCTTTCCTCACTGGTTTTTTCCTCCATCAGCCTTTCCCCGACTTCAGAGAACAAGGTTCGTCTTCACTACCGCAGAGGTCTGAGGAACAGCGCCGACCCCTACAAGAGAGCCGTCTACTGCCTGATCGGGAAATGCGACGTGAGTGACAACCACGGCGAGGTGGCGGACAAGACGGAAGACTACCTCTGGCTTAAGGTGCTGCTGCGTCTCTTCAGGGTTAGCTTACAGAGCAACCTGACAACCTGCGTGAGTTTAACCTTGTTTTTCTTTCAATCCTTCCCACCCTGCAGCTGAACCAGGTGTGTTTTGATGACGACGGCAGCAGTTCTCCTCAGGACCGGCTCACTCTGCCTCAGCTGCAGAAGCAGCTGCTGGAAGACTACGGTACGAAGCCCCCCTGTCCCTAACCTCAGGTTTGCCTGTTTCCCTGCTTGCTGTTCAGGTTTCAGACTTCTGAAACGGAGCTTTTTATGTTGATGAGCCTGGTTCTGCTCCACACACCTTCCTGCTAAATTACTGAATTATTCACATTCCCCAACTCCCAGCATGCTACATTTTACAAACACGACGCATATTGTT
Organism: Telmatherina bonti; assembly: GCF_933228915.1. Lineage (NCBI taxonomy): Eukaryota > Metazoa > Chordata > Actinopteri > Atheriniformes > Telmatherinidae > Telmatherina > Telmatherina bonti. The sequence goes on along the minus strand of NC_136620.1, from coordinate 41,155,207 downwards.
GTGTTTTTACTTTGAAATCCTAAAAGAAGATAAAAAATGTTTGCAGTGATAAAGCAACGCAGCAGGAAGAGTTTTTCCTCCTTTAAAACTTTTCTTTATGTCGCTGAAATCTGTCCAAACAGGGAAATACAGGAACGTCCTGAATAATTCAGCAGCACCGAGGAAACACATGAATATTTCACTTTCTTTCTGAACGTTGGCGTCTCTTTTCTTTACTTTGCAACATTAAAGGGACATTGCAGAGAATTTTCTGTTGCTTACTGCATGTCTCTATTATCGTATGCCTTCCGATGACATTCTGAGATTCAGCCAAAAGTTTTAGATTTGATTCTACATACAGCGGAGAAGCGCCATGACAATGGAAATGGAAATGACTTGGTTTCATCCGTGTTGTCGAGGCTTTTTGATCCACGGCGGCCACCGTTTGTAAAAGTGCTACAATGTTTTATTCATCTGAATGCACAGGTTCAGAGTAAGACAGGAGTAATTCCCACACTGTCCCTTTAAGAGACACTACCCATGAATCTCAGCGGCTGTTGCCATGGGCAACCCGCTGAGTGTGAATCAGAGTTTTGTCGTGTGGAGCAGGAACAAAAGTCTCCATGTTTGTAGACGGCTTTAATGATTTTTGTGTGTAGAAATGGCAGCAATCTCGCTCCGCTGTGATCAGACTGAAGCGCTTCACCTGGACACCCCCCTAAAGAACCTGACACCTTCCTCTCCATCCCTCTGAGCTTCATCCAGCAGTTTGTGCTGCAGAGCTGAAAAAGGGGTTCTGAGAGTGGGCTAAGTAGGTCGTACCGTCCAAACGCTGCACTGCGTCCCTGATCTCCCCAACACTCGCTTGTCCTTCTTATCTCCAAGCAGTGAATAAAAGGGACTGGGGGGGGATGCCGAGTGCAGCCTCCTTCCGTCTGCAGCCTCCTTCCGTCTGCGGCCTCCTTCCGTCTGCGGCCTCCTTCCGTCTGCGGCCTCCTTCCGTCTGCGGCCTCCTTCCGTCTGCGGCCTCCTTCCGTCTGCGGCCTCCTTCCGTCTGCGGCCTCCTTCCGTCTGCGGCCTCCTTCCGTCTGCGGCCTCCTTCCGTCTGCGGCCTCCTTCCGTCTGCGGCCTCCTTCCGTCTGCGGCCTCCTTCCGTCTGCGGCCTCCTTCCGTCTGCGGCTTCCTTCCGTCTGCGGCCTCCTTCCGTCTGCGGCCTCCTTCCGTCTGCGGCCTCCTTCCGTCTGCGGCCTCCTTCCGTCTGCGGCCTCCTTCCGTCTGCGGCCTCCTTCCGTCTGCGGCCTCCTTCCGTCTGCGGCCTCCTTCCGTCTGCGGCTTCCTTCCGTCTGCGGCCTCCTTCCGTCTGCGGCTTCCTTCCGTCTGCGGCCTCCTTCCGTCTGCGGCCTCCTTCCGTCTGCAGCTGCTCCCTCCATCGTCTGACAGCGGCATTTACAAGCTGCAGACATGAGAGACAGACGCCAGGACTTGAGTTCTCCATCCAGAATCAGAGACCGCCGCCCTCCGCCACAGGGCCCTGAAGTGCTGCAGAGGCATGTTGGAGCATTCGGCCTTTCTTCTGGAGACCGAGGAAAGAGCCGTTTTCTCCCGAGTGTTGCCGTCTCTTTAGGATGCCGCTGCCTCCTTCAGATAAGGAGTCTAACTCTCCCTCTGCTCGGTGGGAAGCCCGGCCTGAAGCCTCCTTCTGTTTTCTCTCTGCTGCTCGGCCGGTCGGGCGCAGCCTCATCCTCTATCTTGTTTCAAAGCGTGACATGAAAACATTTCTTAGTTTTGCTGTCGTCCTGTCGATCCGCCAGTCATTACTGTCCTCTGCCTTTATCTGCCCGCTTCCCGCCGCACGGCGGCCCTTCTTCCTCCCACTGCTGTTTGTCCTCTTTAACCTGCTCTCCCTGCAAACGGATTTCTTCTTTGTCATTTCTGGTTGCACACTCTGCTGCGGCACCCCCCCCTCTACACACACACGCACGCACGCATGCGTGCACACTCTATCTCGCCTCCTTCATCCCTTTTCTTCTCTTCATCTCCGCCACCCGCTCTCATGCACTCACTTTCTGAACTGAAATGCTGTAAGTCTGAGATAAGCTGGAAAATGGCTGACATGGTCCACCCCGCTCTGCTCCGGAAACTTCCAGCCAACAAGAGGATTAAAAATTATAATTAAAAAGTAAACTTGATGACTAAGTACCTGCGCTCCACATTCAGTTTCTTGTGGCAGAATAGCAGAGGAATGAGGGAAAGGCCCATGCTGGTGCTTTCAGGCCGAGTGAAGTGGTTGGGGTCTTCTCTGAGACGATGTATCGTCGCTGAGCTGAAGCTCGGGTCTGATCCGGGGGTGTGCACAACGTGCACAGCCCTAATGCCGTGCTTGTCTCTTACTGAGTGGGAAATGTTAGCAGAGAGCCATAAAGGCAGCTCATTAGACCTTCAGTCTACTGAACTCTCTGCTCAGTGGCTCCTAAAGGCAGGTTGCACCGAGAAGAGCTGCGATGATGTTCCTGCTCCAACAGCACGACGACAGCTCAGCTGCTGTTTGATCAAACCTTCAGCTCCCAGCTGTTCCCTTTAAACATCAACTGTGCCGTTTGCACAGAGAAAACTCCAGGATCGTCACATCTGACAGGAAATGTCCCGTTTGGTTCTGGTGGAAACAGCGAGACCTGATCCATCTGGGATTCTGCAGCGAAGACGCCACGTCACCGACAGCAGCGGCTGATCGGCTTTTATTGATTGGAAGTGAAATGTAGGTCAGGCTGAAACAGACTAATAATTCAAATAATTTTACCCTGCAGGAAGCAGATTCCTGCCGACAGGGAAAGTCATTTTCTGTGTTTCAGACGTTTAATCGTAACGTTTGGTCGGTCTTGAAGCTTTGTCTGACGGTGTTTCCTCGCTCTGGTCCTGCAGGAGAGTCGCACTTCTCCGCCAGCCAGCAGCCCTTCCTGTATTTCCAGGTTCTGTTCCTGACGGCTCAGTTTGAGGCGGCGGTGGCGTTCCTGTTCCGCGTGGAGAGACTTCGCAGTCACGCCGTGCACGTTGCCTTGGTCCTGTACGAGCTGCGGCTGCTGCTCAAGTCGTCGGGTCAGAGCGCTCAGCTGCGTGAGTACGATCGCATCGTTTAACAGGCCGACGACACGCAGCCAAACAAACCGGCATCGTGTCTTCTGCAGTGAGTCAGGAACCCGCTGACCCGCCCATGGTGCGCCGCCTCAACGTCATTCGTCTGCTCATGCTGTACACACGCAAGTTTGAGTCCACAGATCCACGGGAAGCCCTTCAGTACTTCTACTTCCTGCGGTGAGTAACGGCCCGCCGCGGTTCCTTTCTCATCTCATCATGCATCGTTTGTGATTGCTGCTCTGCGTGTCACTCCGCAGCAACGAGAAAGACAGCCAGGGAGAAAACATGTTCATGCGTTGTGTCAGCGAACTCGTCATCGAGAGTCGAGAGGTGAGTGACCCACTTCTACACGCCGAATGTCCGGGCCAGTGAGTCGGCGCCACGGAGGCGAGCTGGGTGTAAGACCCGCTTCCCAGGGGTGACAGAAGATCCGCGCAGACGACGAGGAGGTTTTAGAGACTCCACCAGCAGGAGACGACGTCTCTAAACGGGTCAAAGCGTCTTTTGAGACAAATTTATCAAAACTCTCGTTTATAAACAAATCTGCCTTTTCTGAACCTTTTCTTCTGTTCAGATAGTCTGAAAACACAAATATATTTATCCCAGACGCCTGTTAAACTCCGTATTATCCTACAGATTTACACGTCATTCTGACGCAGCTGCAGGTAAACATGGTTTCCTCCTGCAGGTTAGAATCACGTTTCTTCAGCTTCAGACGTTTGAGCCGAATCTACAGTAAATATCCAGGTTCAGTGTGAAAACACGACGTAGATAAACTTCTGGTCGTTAGGAGCAGGAGAGACGTTAGCATGAATGACCAAACGCTTTATTCAGCAGGTCATAAACACACGGCGGCTGCACATTTACACACGTAGAAACACACAGCCTGAAAACTGATCTGATGCAGTGAAATGAAAATCTTTCTGACATGTTTCTGTGTTTTCTGCAGTTTGACATGCTGTTGGGACGATTGGAGAAGGACGGCAGCAGGAAGGTAGGAAGCAGTTCCAGATCCAACCCCCCCATGCTGCTCTGCATCCAGATCTTTCCCCTGCAGCGTTCTGCTCAGCCTGATCTGGGTTTCTACAGATCTAGTCTGTTTCATCCCACCGTCTGTTAAAGGCCTCGGAGCACGGCTCTGCACGTGCACCTGCAGGGATCTACACATAGCGTGCAGGTTTACGCCGCTGGGGCCTAAAACTCTAAATGTGTCTCAGAACATTATAGTCCAGCCGTAAAAACGCCCAGATGTCACGTTTTCCCTCCAGATTCTCCTTTTCTGTGTTTCCAGTTTAGAAACTCGCTCCGATAAACGTCCAGATTTCCTAAAATACAGCAAAACGCTGTAATCACAGGTTCCGTGTCCCTGAAGGCACCGTGGTGCGTTCAGGCTGTCTGCAGAACTGTGACGTCCAGCTGGGACAAACCCATCATACACGTCACCATGGCAACAGTTAATAAGCCACAACGGTAACGCCTCGCCGTTTCCAGCGCCGGACGACAGAGCGGTGCTGGAGACATCTGGCGGTCTTCTGCACGTTTAAAACTCTGGCTTCGTCATTTCTGACTCAACTTCCTCAGAGTTCAGAGGAGCTGCATGTTTTAACCGGGATCAGACCGCCATCGGGGTCGCACCGAGGGGATTAGACGACAGATCATACCTGCAGAGTCGCGTCGGCCGCTTGTCCCAGAAAACACAGGATGGAGAAGAATCTGCTTCCAAAACAAGATGAATAGAAATAAAATGGTTTTAAAAGTTTCTGCTAAAACACCTCAAATTTAATCCATGAAGGCTGTAAAAGGTGTGAACTCCCCGAACGTGCAGAACGGCGTTGCTGAGACGGAGGATCGCTGCTCTGCCGGGACGTGATGATCTGGATTCACGCCTTCTGAATCTGGAACTTCCCTGCTACCAACCCCACATGTCAGCTCATCCCTAAACAGCTGCTGATTGTTTTAGTTGTGAAAAAAGCTGCTTTCATGTCAGAAAAGCTGAATTTTCCAGTAAGAAAGAGGACAGGAGGTTCATATCCCACAGAGGGAGCTGCTCATGTTCTTTATTTCTAACACGAAGTGTGAACTGAACTGTTTGAATCATGTCTCTGATCTCCTCTACAGCCGGGGGTCATTGATAAGTTTGCCGGAGACACCAAAGCCATCATCAGCAAAGTGGCTTCAGAGGCGGAGAACAAAGGCCTGTTCGAGGAGGCGGTGAAGCTCTACGAGCTGGCCAAGGTGACGAGCGGGACCGCGCCGCCGCCCGCTGCTGAGCCGCCGCTTTAATTCGCCTCTCCTGTCTGCAGAACCCGGACAAGGTGTTGGAGCTGATGACCAGGCTGCTGAGTCCCGTCGTCGCCCAGGTCAGCGCTCCTCAGTCCAACAAGGAGAGGCTGAAGACGGCGGCCGTGGCCATCGCTGAGAGGTGAGCATGCACAGCAACGTTACCGCCTCGCTGTTACCGCCTCGCCGTTACCGCTGATGCTATCTGCTCCCCGCTGCAGGTATCGCTCTCAGGGCATCGCCGGGGAGAAGTCGGTGGACAGCACCTTCTACCTGCTTTTAGACCTGATGACGTTCTTTGACGAGTACCACGCGGGCCACGTGGACCGAGCCTACGATGTGAGTTCAGCTCAGACTGTTGGACTCTGTGGTTCCTCCTGATGCTCATGTGTCCGTCCGGCAGGTGATGGAGCGTCTGAAGCTGCTTCCGCTCAGTCAGGACAGCGTGGAGGAGCGAGTCGCTGCGTTCAGGAACTTCAGCGACGAGGTGTGGCGACGTTCCGAATCGTTCAGCAGGAACAGCCTTTCATTCCGTCATACGACGGGAAGATGTTGTTTCATATCTTCTCTGCTTGCAGGTGCGTCACAACCTGTCGGAGGTTCTGCTGGCCACCATGAACATCCTCTTCACCCAGTACCGACGGCTGAAAGGAGGCGCCGCCGGAGCAGCGGGGCGGCCGCAGAGGCCGGCGGAGGACCGCGACACGGTGAGGACCCAACATGTCAGTCTGAGACGCTGAGCCTGGTCTGGGTTCCGTAGGTCGGTCCGGGTTCCGTAGGTCGGTCTGGGTTCCGTAGGTCGGTCCGGGTTCCGTAGGTCGGTCCGGGTTCCGTAGGTCGGTCCGGGTTCCGTAGGTCGGTGTGGGATTGGATGATTGATCTGGTGTTCATACTGCGTCCATTGTTGCAGTGGATTTCTGCAGGATACTTGCATAAGACACAATAAAAACCCAAAACAGCCATAGTTTGGTCTCCATGTTTAACTGGCAGGTGGAGGAAACAGAGTTTTCTTCTTCACGCCGGTCTGGTCCTCTCTTCTGCTAAATACTAGTGCAGCGCCACCTCTGGTGGGAATGGGGAGATATTATTCTAATGGTTTGACTGGTTTCACCAAAGTGCAGCGTGAACACGGTCCGCATGGACACACCCCCCTACAGCTGGACCGAGTCCCCGACCGGGCCGGTTCTAGTGGACTATCCCGATGGGAAAGCAGCCTTAAAGTTGGTTGTATATAAACATCCTTCCTCTTCCTCCTCTTTCTTCTCACAGCAACTCCGCAGCCAGGCCAGAGCTCTGATCACCTTCGCCGGCATGATTCCCTACAACATGGCTGGAGACACCAACGCCAGACTGGTGCAGATGGAATTACTGATGAACTGACACGTCCACACACACGCACACACACACACACACACACACACACACACACACACACGTCATGTTGATGCGTGTTCATTTCATCCATGTGAATTTTTGTTTTTGTTTTGTTTCATGTTTGTACTTTTTAATGATTTAAATAAAGACCATCTTTACTTTTCAGTTGTCTTTTTATTTGGAATCATTTCATTCCACTTATTTTTTATTTTTCAGCTGTAATTCTGTTCTGTTTTGTTCTATTCTATTCTTTTCTAATTCATCTGCTTTAAGCTTTATTCTTGACATGAAAATGATTGTGTTTACAGCTGCTTGCATTGTGTCTACAGTTTTTATTTATAGTTTTACTAAAATGCTCAAAGTAAAAAATGTCCAGAAAGTGATATTTTAATACATGAGCGGGTTTTTATTTGCAACTGCAAACAAAATATTGTGATTTTGTATGAATTTCTGTATTTTGTGCAACATTTATAGACTCCATGTTTCTTAGGATGTTCAGGACGAGCTGCAATCAGACGCCGTTAGGATAGAAAATGACAACTAGACAACAACGAAAGTATTCGTGCAGGCTGGTTGTAGTTTCTATACTGGATTTGTAGAAAAAACTGATTAAAACCGTGATTTTCTCTCCTCCATGGAGCACGTTGGAGGCTACATCCAAGCTGCTACAGACTGTAGTACATGTAGCATGTTGCTGCTACATACTGTAGTACATGTAGCATGTTGCGGCTACAGACTAGTACATGTAGCATGTTGCTGCTACATACTGTAGTACATGTAGCATGTTGCGGCTACATACTGTAGTACATGTAGCATGTTGCTGCTACATACTGTAGTACATGTAGCATGTTGCGGCTACATACTGTAGTACATGTAGCATGTTGCTGCTACATACTGTAGTGCATGTAGCATGTAGCTGCTACAGACTGTAGTACATGTAGCATGTTGCGGCTACATACTGTAGTACATGTAGCATGTTGCTGCTACATACTGTAGTGCATGTAGCATGTAGCTGCTACAGACTGTAGTACATGTAGCATGTTGTGGCTACAGACTGTAGTACATGTAGGATGTTGCTGTTACAGACTAGTACACGTAGCATGTTGCGGCTACATACTGTAGTACATGAAGCATGTTGCTGCTACAGACTGTAGTACATGTAGCATGTTGCTGCTACAGACTGTAGTACATGTAGCATGTTGCGCCTACATACTGTAGTACATGTAGCATGTAGCTGCTATAGACTGTAGTACATGTAGCATGTTGCTGCTACAGACTGTAGTACATGTAGCATGTTGCTGCTACAGACTGTAGTACATGTAGCATGTTGCGCCTACATACTGTAGTACATGTAGCATGTAGCTGCTACAGACTGTAGTACATGTAGCATGTTGCGGCTACATACTGTAGTACATGTAGCATGTTGCGGCTACAGACTGTAGTACATGTAGCATGTTGCGGCTACAGACTGTAGTACATGTAGCATGTTGCGGCTACATACTGTAGTACATGTAGCATGTTGCTGCTACAGACTGTAGTACATGTAGCATGTTGCGCCTACATACTGTAGTACATGTAGCATGTAGCTGCTACAGACTGTAGTACATGTAGCATGTTGCGGCTACATACTGTAGTACATGTAGCATGTTGCGGCTACAGACTGTAGTACATGTAGCATGTTGCGGCTACAGACTGTAGTACATGTAGCATGTTGCGGCTACATACTGTAGTACATGTAGCATGTTGCGGCTACAGACTGTAGTACATGTAGCATGTTGCGGCTACATACTGTAGTACATGTAGCATGTTGTGGCTATAGACTGTAGTACATGTAGCATGTTGCGGCTACATACTGTAGTACATGTAGCATGTAGCTGCTATAGACTGTAGTACATGTAGCATGTTGCGGCTACATACTGTAGTACATGTAGCATGTTGCGGCTACATACTGTAGTACATGTAGCATGTTGCGGTTACAGACTGTAGTACATGTAGCATGTTGTGGCTACAGACTGTAGTACATGTAGCATGTAGCTGCTATAGACTGTAGTACATGTAGCATGTTGCGGTTACATACTGTAGTACATGTAGCATGTAGCTGCTATAGACTGTAGTACATGTAGCATGTTGCGGCTACATACTGTAGTACATGTAGCATGTAGCTGCTATAGACTGTAGTACATGTAGTGTATAGTACATGTAGTGTAGTATGTGCAGCATGTGGTTTTCCCATAGAATGTATATGAAAGATATATATTTATATAAAGATATTTATATAGAGTCTACGGGTTCCCCTGCACAGAGCTGGTTAGCTTCATGCTACCAGAGAGCCGGAGGTTTTTATCTGTCGGACATATTTTAAAGCAGAAACAGCTAAATGTTTCCACGTCATGGTGACCCGACCTGCTGGAGGTTAAAACAGTTAAAACGTGGCGTCTTTTCCAAAGTTTTGGTGAATTCATGGAGAAGTTACCCGAACTTTCTCTTTAACTTATTAAAATTTCACTCCAGCCTTTTCTGAGCCTGCATGGGCTGGTCTAGAAACAGACGCCCCCCCCCCATCATATGTTCCACAGTTTGTCCTCCAGTCTGGCCCGAGAGAACACAGATGGAGCCTCATTCTGTCTTGGCTTCATGTGGAGCTGAACTGAATAGAGAAGATTCTCCGACATGTTTTCCATCATCCTGGCATGATGAAGCTGCTCGCATCATCTCCAGTTTTCCTCTCAGAAAGATGTCATGTTGGGGACAGCCAGGTACAGGAGATGTTACACTTCTCCCACAGCAGTAAACACTAACCTCCCAGCTGACCCACCTCCCAGCTGACTCACCTCCCATCTGACCCACCTCCTGTCTGACCCACCTCCCATCTGACCCACCTCCCATCTGACCCTCCTCCCATCTGACCCACCTCCCATCTGACCCACCTTCCAGCTGACTCACCTCCCATCTGACCCTCCTCCCATCTGACCCACCTCCTTTCTGACCCACCTCCCAGCTGACCCTCCTCCTTTCTGACCCACCTCCCAGCTGACCCTCCTCCTTTCTGACCCACCTCCCATCTGACCCACCTCCCAGCTGACCCTCCTCCTTTCTGACCCACCTTCCAGCTGACTCACCTCCCATCTGACCCTCCTCCCATCTGACCCACCTCCCAGCTGACCCTCCTCCTTTCTGACCCACCTCCCAGCTGACCCTCCTCCTTTCTGACCCACCTCCCATCTGACCCACCTCCCAGCTGACCCTCCTCCTTTCTGACCCACCTCCCATCTGACCCACCTCCCAGCTGACCCTCCTCCCATCTGACTCACCTCCCATCTGACCCTCCTCCTTTCTGACCCACCTCCCAGCTGACCCTCCTCCTTTCTGACCCACCTCCCATCTGACCCACCTCCCAGCTGACCCTCCTCCCATCTGACCCTCCTCCCATCTGACTCACCTCCCATCTGACCCTCCTCCCATCTGACCCACCTCCCATCTGACCCACCTCCCATCTGACCCTCCTCCCAGATGACTCCTCCTCCCATCTGACCCACCTCCCATCTGACCCACCTTCCAGCTGACTCACCTCCCATCTGACCCTCCTCCTTTCTGACCCTCCTCCCATCTGACCCACCTCCTTTCTGACCCACCTCCCAGCTGACCCTCCTCCTTTCTGACCCACCTCCCATCTGACCCACCTCCCAGCTGACCCTCCTCCCATCTGACTCACCTCCCATCTGACCCTCCTCCTTTCTGACCCACCTCCCAGCTGACCCTCCTCCTTTCTGACCCACCTCCCATCTGACCCACCTCCCAGCTGACCCTCCTCCCATCTGACTCACCTCCCATCTGACCCTCCTCCTTTCTGACCCACCTCCCATCTGACCCTTCTCCATTCTGACCCACCTCCCGTCTGACCCACCTCCCATCTGACCCTCCTCCCAGATGACTCCTCCTCCCAGCTGATCTCAGGTGCGCGTGACGCAGCTGGTGTTGTGAATCAGGCCGATGACAGACCCCTCCTATAATCCGGCTATTTCACAACACCAGGGTGGCACCGCACCGCAGACGACGAGACGCCGCCATGAAGCCGGTGACGTCAGGAGAAGCCGCTGACGTCAGAAGAAGCTGCATTCTGCTCTGATTTCATGTTTTTCTGTTTGTCTCTGATCTCAGAGCTGCACTGACTCGTGGACGTTTTGTAAACCACTTCCTGAAATAAAGTTTTCTTTGTATCTTCCAAGTTTGTTTACAATCTGGGGGGGCAATAAAAGCAGCAGAGGACGGTGATGTCGTCTAGGAACCAGACCAGATCAGAGTCCAGATCAGACCAGAATCCAGACCAGAATCAGCATTGGGCTGTTTTGCTGCAAACATGTGAAACGAACTAAAAATTTTAATTAGGTTCAAAACATTTTCCATGAAATCTTCCCGATAACTTTGATCTGATTTAAATCATTTTCTTTTTATTTATGATAGTATCTGATTATTTTTAACCACATCTGAACGTTTTTAGTGTTCCATGTCCGGAATCACCAGGACATGGAGGTGGTCCTGAGGTGTCCTGCAGGGTTTCCCTGCTGCAACACACTTGACTGAGACAGACTCTGCACATGTGTGCTGAACACACATGGATTTGAATCAGGTGTGTTGCAGCAGGGAAAACCTGCTCAGGACCGGGACTGGGTCCAGTTCTTATCATGAAATCTAAATGTGGAAAACGGAGTTTTATTGATAACAGCGACACCTGCTGGAAGGTTCCGAGTCAGTGCAGCAAAAGCAGATTTGACTTTTTATTTCTTTATGATGCAAAAAGTACAAAACTTCTCCGTTTCTAACCCGTTTCTTTACAATGAATAAAATAATATAATATAAATTTGTTTTGATCAGAAGATAAAGAAGTATAACTAATAAAAATGAAAATATAAAAGAAACGAATTGTACAAAACAATGTGGTTTTATACATAATTAATAAAAATCCATTACAACAGGCTGGATTATTCTGCACATATTTCACTCCTTTTATTTATGTATTTTTCTATTTATTTAATATATTTTCCTCTCTGTTTTTTCACTCTGCTGGTTTATGGTGGTTTTTCTAATCCTCCATTCAGACCTGCTTCTTCCGAACCGGTCGGTAAATCCAGAAGAGGATTTTAGCATCTGCGGCATCATTTGGCCCAGATTGGACCCGTCATGAGGCGATCTGCTCTCAGCTGTAAACACAAACAAACAAACAAACAAAACACCATTTCCCCAGTTTCGTCTCATCAGCAGCAGCGAATCAGAAAGCAACTTCCCTCCCATGAAAGCAGGCCAGGTGTGCTGATTGGAGAGCTGCAGGTGTAGAAAACCACGCGGACAGGAGACACGTCCCGTTTGACCAAAATATTAGTTAAAATCTACTTCTATTAATTATTTTTACGGAAATGAGCTTAACCGACTTGAAGGTGGGTGTGTGGGCTTACAGCTGTGTTCTTGTACTTAATCATGAATACAGAAAAAATAATTAAAACTTCTCTTTAAATCAGCTGGTCCTCCTGCTTTTCCTCGGCTTCACGTGCCACTGCGTCAAAGGTAAAGAAATGCCATGTTTCTGCTGTTTTGGCTTCTTCAGGCCTTCTTCCACCGTTTCTCTGCAGGGGTCTGCAGAGTGGAGCATTGCACTGATCCCACCAGGTGTGTCCTGTCTGAAGACCAGAGAAGCTGCAAGTGTACCAGCGGGTTTTATTCAGAGAAATGCGACAAAAGTAAGATTTCTGTGTTTCTTCTGACTCTACGTGATGCGGTGGTTTCTGTCTGCAGGTCAGGAGGAGCTGAATCTCTGTTAACATTTCCAGTAAAACATCTTTTAAATGTTACAGCAGTTAAAAACTGATTTCCACTACGATCAAAACCAGCAGAAAAACTTCTGTAAGACATCGAGGACAAAACATTCAGACTCGTCCAGTAACGTTCAAACATGAGCAAAGAGGTGAAGCTGTGGGAAAACATCTGCAGGACGTGTGGACTCTCAGGAAGCTTCTCAGGACAGGAACGTCTCACGATGTCCTTCTACAGGGGGACGTCTCACGATGTCCTTCTACAGGGGGACGTCTCACGATGTCCTCCTACAGGGGGACGTCTCACGATGTCCTCCTACAGGGGGACGTCTCACGATGTCCTCCTACAGGGGGACGTCTCACGATGTCCTCCTACAGGGGGACGTCTCACGATGTCCTCCTACAGGGGGACGTCTCACGATGTCCTCCTACAGGGGGACGTCTCTGTCCTGCAGCAGGGGGACGTCTCTGTCCTGCAGCAGGAAGGGACGTCTCTGTCCTGCAGCAGGAAGGGACGTCTCTGTCCTGCAGCAGGAAGGGACGTCTCCGTCCTTCAGCAGGGGGACGTCTCCGTCCTTCAGCAGGGGGACGTCTCTGTCCTGCAGCAGGAAGGGACGTCTCTGTCCTGCAGCAGGAAGGGACGTCTCTGTCCTGCAGCAGGAAGGGACGTCTCTGTCCTGCAGCAGGAAGGGACGTCTCTGTCCTGCAGCAGGAAGGGACGTCTCTGTCCTGCAGCAGGAAGGGACGTCTCTGTCCTTCAGCAGGAAGGGACGTCTCGACGTCTCCGTCCTGCAGCAGGAAGGGATGTCTGTCCTGCAGCAGGAAGGGACGTCTGTCCTGCAGCAGGAAGGGACGTCTCCGTCCTTCAGCAGGGGGACGTCTCTGTCCTTCAGCAGGAAGGGACGTCTCGACGTCTCCGTCCTGCAGCAGGAAGGGATGTCTGTCCTGCAGCAGGAAGGGACGTCTCCGTCCTTCAGCAGGGGGACGTCTCTGTCCTGCAGCAGGGGGACGTCTCTGTCCTGCAGCAGGGGGACGTCTCTGTCCTTCAGCAGGGGGACGTCTCCGTCCTTCAGCAGGGGGACGTCTCCGTCCTTCAGCAGGGGGACGTCTCCGTCCTGCAGCAGGAAGGGATGTCTGTCCTGCAGCAGGGGGACGTCTCTGTCCTGCAGCAGGAAGGGACGTCTCTGTCCTGCAGCAGGGGGACGTCTCTGTCCTTCAGCAGGGGGACGTCTCTGTCCTTCAGCAGGAAGGGACGTCTCGACGTCTCCGTCCTGCAGCAGGGGGACGTCTCCGTCCTTCAGCAGGGGGACGTCTCTGTCCTTCAGCAGGGGGACGTCTCTGTCCTTCAGCAGGAAGGGACGTCTCTGTCCTTCAGCAGGAAGGGACGTCTCTGTCCTTCAGCAGGAAGGGACGTCTGTCCTGCAGCAGGAAGGGACGTCTGTCCTGCAGCAGGAAGGGACGTCTCTGTCCTGCAGCAGGGGGACGTCTCTGTCCTGCAGCAGGGGGACGTCTCTGTCCTGCAGCAGGGGGACGTCTCTGTCCTGCAGCAGGGGGACGTCTCTGTCCTGCAGCAGGGGGACGTCTCCGTCCTTCAGCAGGAAGGGACGTCTCGACGTCTCCGTCCTGCAGCAGGGGGACGTCTCCGTCCTGCAGCAGGAAGGGACGTCTCCATCCTTCAGCAGGGGGACGTCTCTGTCCTTCAGCAGGAAGGGACGTCTCGACGTCTCCGTCCTGCAGCAGGAAGGGACGTCTGTCCTGCAGCAGGAAGGGACGTCTGTCCTGCAGCAGGAAGGGACGTCTGTCCTGCAGCAGGAAGGGACGTCTCCGTCCTTCAGCAGGAAGGGACGTCTCCGTCCTTCAGCAGGAAGGGACGTCTCCGTCCTTCAGCAGGGGGACGTCTCTGTCCTTCAGCAGGAAGGGACGTCTCGACGTCTCCGTCCTGCAGCAGGAAGGGACGTCTGTCCTGCAGCAGGAAGGGACATCTCCGTCCTTCAGCAAGGGGACGTCTCCGTCCTTCAGCAGGAAGGGACGTCTCCGTCCTGCAGCAGGAAGGGACGTCTCCGTCCTGCAGCAGGAAGGGACGTCTCTGTCCTTCAGTGAAACGGTGCCGGAGGCTCATGGAGGATGAAGTTTAGAAACTTGCTTCATGCTTTCTGACAGCCCTCATGTCTTCAGTCTGTTATGGAGACCCTGACCTCGGTGTTGTCCTCTCCCTCCTCCCTACAGGTGCACACATTAAAGTCATGTGTGGCAGTGACTACATGGCCATCAGAGCAACAGAAGACTTTTTCCGCTATCACAAAGTGCCTCTGGAGTCCCTCCATTTACCCAACAAACTGTGTCGTGCTGAGCGAGAGATCATCAACGACGTGCCCTACTACATGTTCAGGGTTTCTAAAGAGAGATACCTGACCTGCGGGGGCAAATCCATCAAGGTACACCTGGAGTATTCATGCACTTTATGTGCACGTGTCCTCATAAAAAGGCTGTCATTTAGTTTGTTCTTCTACAGAAAAATTCCACCCATTTCTTTTATTCGCTGAGTGTAAATTCAGAGGCTGAAGTTACTGGAAACATCATCAGGGACTCGCTTGTAAAGATGGACTTCACGTGCATCTATCCATACGTGAGAACGGTCAGCTTGCCGTTCCCAGTTTTCCCTGTTTCCAGGTGAGAGAAATCCCCTTTCTACACATTAATCCCAAATAAAAAGCACTTGTTAAAGAAGCCTTTCTGCACGGTAAAGCTGTGAAACACCAATCAGCAGCGTCTTCTGTCTCCACAGCGAGATGGTGATGCATGTGGATGAAATGGAAGCGACGATACAGATGATGCTGTACCTGGATCAGAATTTCACCAAGGCTTACACCACCACTCCAACCATCGAGCTCAGAGACAAGGTAGGTGCAGCAGGGCAGAACAACTTAACCCGGTGGGACTGACGGCATGCTTCCTCAGTCCTCTTTGGTCCAGCATCACTAGTTTAGGCCCCAGACTGAAACCCCGTCGTTCAGTCCTGCTCCAGAAATCAAGCCTATCTCGTCTGGAGACGGAGATCCATCCGTTTATCTCCTCCTCCCTGAAAGATCAGAATCCTATCCAGACTTTCCTCTGGAAGCAGCAGCTGGAGCAGACGGCGGCACACGACTCCACATTTATCTTCCTTTAGATCACATGACTTCTCCAATGGTATTCCTGGTGTTTATCTGTTGGTTTGTTCGCAGCTTATGTAAAACCTCCTGGAGGATCTTCATGGTGTGTTTCTGACAACGGGTCCAGGTTTAACTCTGATCCAGATCAGCATCTGAATCAGGAATGTTGTGTTCCGTATATCTTCATAAAACTCCACAATAAATGGTGAGAAAATCCAGGAGAAGTTCCCAACAGGTTCCACGATCCACAATATCATAGATGTGGATCCCCGCAACGTTCCAAAAACTACCATCCGGAACAGGAACGACATCCTGGATACTACCATCCAGAACAGGAACGACGTCCTGGATACTACCATCCAGAACAGGGCCAACATGCTGGACACTACCATCCAGAACAGGAACAACATGCTGGATACTACCATCCAGAACAGGGCCAACATGCTGGATACTACCATCCAGAACAGGGCCAACATGCTGGACACTACCATCCAGAACAGGGCCAACATGCTGGACACTACCATCCAGAACAGGGCCAACATGCTGGATACTACCATCCAGAACAGGGCCAACATGCTGGATACTACCATCCAGAACAGGAACAACATGCTGGATACTACCATCCAGAACAGGAACAACATGCTGGATACTACCATCCAGAACAGGAACAACATGCTGGATACCACCATCCAGAACAGGAACGACGTCCTGGATACCACCATCCAGAACAGGAACAACATGCTGGATACCACCATCCAGAACAGGAACGACGTCCTGGATACCACCATCCAGAACAGGAACGACGTCCTGGATACCACCATCCAGAACAGGAACGACATGCTGGATACCACCATCCAGAACGGGAACGACATGCTGGATACCACCATCCAGAACAGGAACGACGTCCTGGATACTACCATCCAGAACAGGGCCAACATGCTGGATACTACCATCCAGAACAGGGCCAACATGCTGGACACTACCATCCAGAACAGGGCCAACATGCTGGACACTACCATCCAGAACAGGGCCAACATGCTGGACACTACCATCCAGAACAGGGCCAACATGCTGGATACTACCATCCAGAACAGGAACAACATGCTGGATACTACCATCCAGAACAGGAACAACATGCTGGATACCACCATCCAGAACAGGAACAACATGCTGGATACCACCATCCAGAACAGGAACGACGTCCTGGATACCACCATCCAGAACAGGAACGACGTCCTGGATACCACCATCCAGAACAGGAACGACGTCCTGGATACCACCATCCAGAACAGGAACGACATGCTGGATACCACCATCCAGAACAGGAACAACATGCTGGATACCACCATCCAGAACAGGAACGACGTCCTGGATACCACCATCCAGAACAGGAACGACGTCCTGGATACCACCATCCAGAACAGGAACAACATGCTAGATACCACCATCCAGAACAGGAACGACGTCCTGGATACCACCATCCAGAACAGGAACGACGTCCTGGATACCACCATCCAGAACAGGAACGACGTCCTGGATACCACCATCCAGAACAGGAACGACATGCTGGATACCACCATCCAGAACAGGAACGACATGCTGGATACCACCATCCAGAACAGGAACGACATGCTGGATACCACCATCCAGAACAGGAACGACATGCTGGATACCACCATCCAGAACAGGAACAACATGCTGGATACCACCATCCAGAACGGGAACGACGTCCTGGATACCACCATCCAGAACGGGAACGACGTCCTGGATACTACCATCCAGATAGCGGGAACGACGTCCTGGATACTACCATCCAGAACGGGAACGACGTCCTGGATACTACCATCCAGATAGCGGGAACGACGTCCTGGATACTACCATCCAGATAGCGGGAACGACGTCCTGGATACTACCATCCAGATAGCGGGAACGACGTCCTGGATACTACCATCCAGATAGCGGGAACGACGTCCTGGATACTACCATCCAGATAGCGGGAACGACGTCCTGGATACTACCATCCAGATAGCGGGAACGACGTCCTGGATACTACCATCCAGATAGCGGGAACGACGTCCTGGATACTACCATCCAGATAGCGGGAACGACGTCCTGGATACTACCATCCAGATAGCGGGAACGACGTCCTGGATACTACCATCCAGATAGCGGGAACGACGTCCTGGATACTACCATCCAGATAGCGGGAACGACGTCCTGGATACTACCATCCAGATAGCGGGAACGACGTCCTGGATACTACCATCCAGATAGCGGGAACGACGTCCTGGATACTACCATCCAGATAGCGGGAACGACGTCCTGGATACTACCATCCAGAACGGGAACGACGTCCTGGATACTACCATCCAGAACAGGAACAACATGCTGGATACTACCATCCAGAACAATAAACAAAAGAACAAACAAGCAACAAACACCACAATGTATCCAAGACAGTGTGGATTCATTATCAGTGGATCTGGAAACTGATAGTGGATCCATATAAGATGGATGTTGGACCAGAACATACAGGTCCGAACTCGCAGAATGTTTCTAGTTGTTTATAAACTTCGCAATGCCGGTGTCCAAGACGGAAAAGGGGGAATCTGAGGATGAAAAGTTCTTTTTGCAGCTTGTATTGACAGTATAATCAGAATATTCTTGATGTTGCTTATGTCTTCAGGTTTAGTTTAAAATGAATTTGTATTAAAAGCTGAAAGTCTGCTGGACGTCTCAGATCTGCAGGTCTGTTTCTCTAAACTTCTATTTCTGCAGCTGCTCCGAAGCTTTTTCATCGTCTGATGCAGCTTAAAAATATTCACATATATTCATCTTTCAGTATTTATTCTTTTTCAGAATATTTGTATATTTTCAGATTTGTTTTAACTTTAAATTTTTCATTAGCAGTCATAGTTTTGGTGTTTTATTTTGACTGTTTTAATATTACCACCTCCCTGAGCCGCCACCTATTGTGGTGGAGGGGTTTGTGGGTCCTGAAGATCCTAGCAGCTATGTTGTCGTGGGCTTTAGCCTCTGGTAGGGTCACCCATGGCAAACAGTTGTCTAGAGGAGGGACCAGACTAAATGCACCTGGCATCAGGACTCCCTGGGCCGCAGTTTGAGTTTTGTAGTCGTATCGTTGGACCTGCGGCCACATGCCTTGGACACTCGGGTGAAGAGGGGGGCGGAGCTTCAACTGATCACCACCTGGTGGTGAGTTGGCTCAGATGGTGGGGGAGGAAGCCGGTCAGATCTGGCAGGACCAAACATGTTGTGAGGGTCTGCTGGGAACGTCTGGCTGAGTCCCCCATCAGAGCGAGCTTCAACTCCCACCTTCAGCAGAGCTTCAACCATGTCCCGGGTGAGGCGGGGGACATTGAGTCCGAATGGGCTGTGTTCAGTGCCTCTATTGCTGAGGCGGCCGGCCGGAGCTGTGGCTGTAAGGTCGTTGGTGCCTGTCGTGGCGGTAATCCCAGGACTCGTTGGTGGACACCAGCAGTGAGGGATGCCGTCAAGCTGAAGGAGGAGTCCTATCGGGCCTTCTTGGCCTGTGGGACTCTGGAGGCAGCTGATGGGTACCGACAGGCTAAGCGGCATGCGACTTCGGCTGTCGCCAAGGCAAAAACTCGGGCATGGAAGGAGTTCGGCGAGGCCATGGAGAAAGACTTCCAGACGGCTTCGAGGCGATTCTGGTCCACCATCCGGTGGCTCAGTGCTCCGTCAACACTGTGTACAGTGGAGATGGGGAGCTGCTGACCTCACCTCGGGACGTAGTGGGTCAGTGGAAGGAATACTTCGAAGACCTCCTCAATCCTACCGATACGTCTTCTGATGAGGAAGCAGAGCTGGGGGACTCGGGTGGACTCTCCTATCTCTGGGGCTGAAGTCGCCGAGGTGGTTAAAAAGTGATTCGCGACCGAGTGTGAAGCAGCTGGGATGGAAATCAGCACCTCCAAATCTGAGACCATGGTCCTCAGCCGGAATAGGGTGGATTGCCCTCTCCGGGTCGGGAGTCAGGTCCTGCCTCAAGTGGAGGAGTTTAAATATCTCGGGGTCTTGTTCACGAGTGAGCGAAGGATGGAGCGCGAGATCGACAGACGGATCGGTGCGGCGTCTGCAGTAATGCGGACTCTGCGCCGGTCTGTCGTGGTGAAGAAGGAGCTGAGCCAGAAGGCGAAGCTCTCGATTTACCAGTCAATCTATGTTCCTACCCTCACCTATGGTCATGAGCTGTGGGTCGTGACCGAAAGAAGGAGATCTCGTATACAGGCGGCTGAAATGAGTTTCCTCCGCAGGGTGGCCGGGCTCTCCCTTAGAGATAGGGTGAGGACCTTGGTCATCCGGGAGGAGATCAGAGTAGAGCCGCTGCTCCTCCGCATCGAGAGGAACCAGTTGAGGTGGCTCGGGCATCTGGTCAGGATGCCTCCTGGACCTCCCTGGTGAGGTGTTCCAGGCATGTCCCTCTGGGAGGAGACCCCGGGGAAGACCCAGGAGCTTCCTCGGGGCCACCATGGGAGTTTGCCCAACCTGTCTACATGTGCTTTGTGGACCTGGAGAAGGCGTTGGACCGTGTCCCCCAGGGGCTCCTGTGGGGGGTACTCCGGGAGTATGGGGGGTGGGGGGGTGGTCCTCCCTACGTAGAAAATAAACCATTTAACAGCCGAGTCTCAACGTGGTTGGGAAGCAGAACAGCTAAATGCCTGTTACCAGGTGATGGGACCTGGGGGAGCGGGACGGGGTACTATGTGTAGGGAGGGTCGGTGGTGCTTGATTGGATTCCAGCAGAAGCTGCTGGAAGTTTGTTTTTGAGGGAAGGACGGAGACCTTGATGTTGATGTGTGATTCAGCAGCTGGGATGGAAATCCTGGATTTGATTCCAACCGGAAGTAAAAAATGCAAGAAATGGAGTGATAATAAAGCTGATGTAACATGAGGGAATGTTCCGGTCCACATTTCTACAACAGCTGATCTACATGTTGTTTCCTGTAGGTGTACGTGGAGGTGAGCGTGACGGAGCCTGAAGATTACTTCCTGGTTCAGGTTGACGAGTGTTGGGCCACCCAGTCTCCACAGCCAAACTTCACGGAGGGACTGGTCCACAGTCTGATTCGCAGAGGGTTAGAACGTGTTTCTGTGGAGCTTCTCTGAAAGCAGTCCTGTCCGCTACATGCTTCGCTCTGCTCCCTGCAGGTGTGTGGACGACCACACGGTTTCCTTCATCAGCGCAGACAAAGACAAGCCGGCGCGTAACGGACAAAGCCCCACCGTTCGCTACAGCTTTGACATGTTCCGCTTCACGTCTGAACCTCACGAGCTGTATCTGCACTGCACCGTGCAACTGTGCGAGCTGGACGACCACAAGTCCTGCACGCCTGTGAGCGCTGGCTTCAGTTGGAGCACATAAATCTTTATTCACTGTTCATCAGCCGTTTTCATCTATTTAACCTCTTCACAGAACTGCAACTCTGTCAGTAAGAGGGAGGCTGTGGAGGCGGGCCCCAGCCAGGGCCTCCTGTCCTACGGACCAATCAGGATTGAAATGCCAGACAAGCCTCAAACCAGTGAGCTCCACTTTGTCCTGGCTGTCGTTTCTCTGCAGGCCGTTCTGCTGAAACACTGCTGCTGCTCGTTTCAGGCATCCTGACGACGGTGGTGCTGCCTGTCGCTGGCGTCTGGATGCTGGGCTTCTTCCTCACCATCCTAGTCGCTGTGGCCAAGGCGGGCAGCAGGAGGATAGCCAGGACCGAGGAGCACTGATGGCAGCAGCGTTAATAAAAGTTCATCAGAAAATCCTGACTGTTCGGGTCTTTTCTCTGGGCTGGACCGTTGTTCACTCAGCTTCGTTGCATGTTTAGAAGTTTTGTTTCAGTTCTGTCATACATGTCTGTTCCTGCTGGACCTCCACACTGCTGTGTGGATGGAAAGTCCTGCAGGGTTTCACTGTTTCTGGCTCCAATGCACCTGATTCCTGCAAGTTTCAGATTCTTCCCTTCTGTAGGGAAACGGTACCTGAAGGAAACCTGGAGCACTGGGTCAGGAGATCCAGCCATAGCCTGTTTCAGCAGGGAATCACTGAGAACCTGCAGCACTGGTATAGATGCATAGAACTAGATCAGGGAGTCCAGTCCTGGAAATCTACATCCTTCAGCTTTTAGATGCATCTCGTCTCTCGCTCCTGAACCAGATGCGAACATCTGCTTACGAGGCCTCTGCAGAGCAGGATGACGTGCACAGGAGGGGTTGGATTCAGGTGTGTTGGAGCAGAGACAACGTTGGAGTCAGGTGTGTTGGAGCAGAGACAATAATGGATTCAGGTGTGTTGGAGCAGAGACAAATGGATTCAGGTGTCGGAGCAGACAATAATGGATTCAGGTGTGTTGGAGCAGAGACAAATGGATTTAGGCGTGTTGGAGCAGAGACAAATGGATTCAGGCGTGTTGGAGCAGAGACGTTGGATTCAGGCGTGTTGGAGCAGAGACGTTGGATTCAGGCGTGTTGGAGCAGAGACGACGTTGGATTCAGGCGTGTTGGCGCAGAGACGACGGATTCAGGCGTGTTGGAGCAGATACGATGTTGGATTCAGGCGTGTTGGAGCAGAGACGACGTTGGATTCAGGCGTGTTGGCGCAGAGACAACGTTGGATTCAGGCGTGTTGGCGCAGAGACGACGTTGGATTCAGGCGTGTTGGCGCAGAGACGACCTTGGATTCAGGCGTGTTGGCGCAGAGACGACCTTGGATTCAGGCGTGTTGGAGCAGAGACGACGTTGGATTCAGTGTTAGCAGTTTCCCTGCTGCAACACGCCTGACACATCAGACTGCAGCTTCCAGTCTGTTTACATGCAGTAGAGGCGCACCTAGGATTTACGTGCACGCGCTGCTTCAGCAGGTGCGTTTCTTCTTCACAGCCAGCAGATGGCGCCACCTCCTCCTGTCTCCTGGGGGGCGGGTTTATTGGAGGGAGGTCTTCAGGAACCCAGAGAGAAAGCAGAGTTCAGACCTCTGGAGTCTGAAGAAAATCTAACATTTATTTTCCAGACTCCGTCGTGCGCGCGCCTGTACGCACACACGCGTGTAACTGCTTCACTTTTCACGGATTAAACCTGAACTCGGATCTTCGTGGAACTTTGCAGGTCAGCCTTTGTGTGAAGAGGAAAGGGGATCGGGGGCGCGAGGACTGCGCGCAGGAAAACCGGATGAGCCGCGAGACTGGAGTCCTGCGCGCAGAACTGGATCCAGGTCGCGCGCAGAAATCCTCTCCAGCTGCAGGGAGGATGGTTGACCTGTAAGGAGAGGAGCTCCAAACGTTGTCAGAGTTGTTTCCCTTCTCTCATCACGCCTGGAACCCTCCAGCACCCCTCCGGATCTCCAGAACCCTCCAGCACCCCTCCGGATCTCCAGAACCCATCCGGATCTCCAGAACCCTCCAGAACCCCCCAGAACCCATCCGGATCTCCAGGGGAAGATGGCATCTCAGCAGCTCTGGACTCGGGACGTCATCACGTCTGCGTACCTGTTCTCTCTGATGTTCTGCATCCAGACAGGAAGCGTACGTGGACATGACGTCAACGCGGAGGTAAAACGTGCACGTGATGAACCTGCAGGCTTTTCATGTTTCCACAAACTTCTTGTTTCATGAATAAAAGGTGGAGCTCATGTCAGAGTTGAAGTTTGATGTTCTGGACGGGATCTGGGCTCTGGATCCGGTTCATGCTGAGCAGCTTGCTGTAGGAGCTGCAGGTGGAAGTAGGTCCGTCCTGCAGGAGCTTCACCTGGATCAGACACACTGATGCAAACAGGAAAATCAGATCAAAAGCTTTAAACAGTTTCAGTCATGAGGAAGGATTTGGGGCTTTAGATGAACTCTGGACCTTCCAGACCTTCAGGACCCACCTGATGTTGGACGGTTCCACCTGAAAGAAGCTCCTGGTGATGAAGTTTCTTGGCATGTGCACACACACAGGTGTGTGTTCTGACCCGTGTTACATGTGGAGAAGCTTCCCATCAGGCTGTTCCAGCTGTGTGTGTTGTTTTCAGCCAGATGTTGAAGATTCTTCGTCCTGTCCGCTCAGCTGCATGCCGACACGCTCAGCATCCTCAGATTCCCACCGAGAGGGACGTTTCACCGCGTCTCATGGTGAAACCGCTGCAGAGTGTTTCTAGAGAACTTTCAGGTTTTCTGCTTCCGTCCTCGGCATTCTGTCGGAGCAGGAATGTACTGATGTTGACACAAGCCAGCTGCTTCATCTCGCTTCTTCTAACCCTGCAGCTCTCTCGTCGTCGTTTCCAGACAAGCTAAACGTCTGCAACCTTCTGCTCGGTCTGACTCCGTGCTGTCTTCATGCAGGCATGGCTTCGGCAGTTTGGCTACCTGTCTCAGTCCAGCAGATACATGTCCACCAAGCTGTCGTCCCAGATCCTGTCCAAAGCCATCAGTGACATGCAGAGCTTCTATGGGCTGGAGGTGACGGGAGAGCTGGACCCCCCCACCATCGAGTAAGCGTTTGTTTTCAGGCATCACAGAGCAAACCCAGGGTTCCTGCACCTCCTCCACCAACATCCAAGTTGTGATGAGAACATGCTCAGTAACCCCTGACCCCTGCAGGACCACAGCTGGAGATCTCTACCCAGATGTGTGAGCAGAGAGGGTGCAGGTGCCTGAGTCCGGTCCTGCAGGTCCTGCATGTTTCAGATGCATCTGTTCTCCAGCGCCTGAACCGATCGGCTGGCTTCCGTCATCTGCATGTGATGCAGCGAAGCCAGATGTTCATCTCATTCAGGAGTGTTGGAGAACAGATGCATCTAAAACCTGCAGGATGGGAGATCTCCAGGTCTGGACTCGCACACCTCTGACCTAGAGGATCCTGTTTTGGTTGCAGCCAGGTCATGTTTTATGCTGGTTAAAGTTCAGGTTTGCTGTTATCTTGCTGAACTTCTTCTGGCTCCTTTCATGACTTTTGGGGTTATTTGCAGCAGAAACTCGTATTGTTCAGAAATGTGTTGCTGTGATGCGTTTAAAGGCGCCTCGGTGTGCTTGTCCTCGCCTTGCAGGGCAATGCGTCGTCCTCGCTGTGGCGTCCTCGACCGGCTGCCAGACCAGCTTGATGACAGTGCGAGGAAGAAGCGTTACGCCCTCGCCAGGCAGCCGTGGCACAAAGACCACATCACTTACAGGTTTCCACCGCTGACACACTGACACACAGCAGATCCGCAGAGTGTTTCATGCTCCTGCTCCGTTCTGGTTCCAGTATGATGACCCAACGCATCCCGTCCTCACTGGGCGAGGAGCGGACCTTCCAGGCGATCCGCAGGGCCTTCGACGTGTGGAAGCAGGTCACGCCGCTCACCTTCCAGGAGCTTCCCGTGGAAAACATCAATGGCAGCCAGGCAGCGCTCGGCGACATCTTGATGTTGTTTGCCTCTGGTTTCCATGGGGATATGTCATTGTTCGATGGCGAGGGTGGCCTGCTTGCCCATGCTTACTACCCAGGACCGGGATTAGGCGGGGATACGCACTTTGATGCCGACGAGCCGTGGACTCTGAACAACGAGAACCCAGACGGTCAGTGGTTGGATGTTTTCCTGTCAGATGTTCTGACATCTGTTGGCTCATGTTACGGGTCTATTCGTCTGGCAGGTATAGACTTGTTCCTGGTGGCGGTCCATGAGCTGGGTCACGCTCTGGGCCTGGAGCATTCAGATAATCCCAGCGCTGTGATGGCTCCTGTCTACAAGCACATGCACATAGAGAACTTCACCCTGCACGAGGACGACGTCAGAGGAATACAGCACATGTACGGTGAGAAGTCTTCAGCTACAAAGTCCCAAATGCTCATGAGACGGCTCTTTAATCTGGAGTCTGTGGTTGGATTCTTGGTTTCTTCTCCACATGTTAAAGTGTTTTGAGTTACATTTATGAAACGTTTTTCACACTAAAATTAGCGCAAAGTCTTTTCATCCATCCATCCATCCATCCATCCATCCATCCCCTAACTGCTTAGTCCGATGAAGGGTGGTGGGGAAGCTGGAGCCTATCCCAGCAGTCTTTGGGAAAGGCAGGGTACACCCTGGACAGCTCGCCAGTCCATCGCAGGGCGCAGTCTTTCCAGATGAATGTTGTTATGGAAATAAACATCTGGCTCAACGTTGATGGAAGGAAATCTGTTTACACCAGTGCAACGTTTTGGCTCCAAAGATTAAAAATGATTCAAAAGACACCCAAAACCCAGGTTTGAGTTGGTGAAAAAGACATTTTATTAGCGGGCAGGTGGGGGAGGGATTTTTTTGGGTGTAGCATATCATGTAGCATCATGACTGTGTGGATATATACATACATACATGTCAATTCAATTCAACTTTATTTATATAGCGTCAAATCACGGCAATGCCATCTCAAGACGCTTTACAGACAGAGGGGAAAACAAGGCCAATTCATAACAGCCTATATAAGGAAACCAACAGATTGAGTTGAGTCCAACTCAATCTCCCATCCTGAGCAAGCACACTGGCAACAGTGGGAAGGAAAAAACTCCCTTTTAACAGGAAGGAAACCTCCGGCAGAACCCGGCTCAGGACAGGCAGCCATCTGCCTCTGCTGTGTGGGGGGAAGAGGACAGAAAGACAACAGACAACAGGAACTGCTACTCCCGGCCAGGGAGACCTGCTGAGACAGGAGACATACATGTTAATGATGCAACACTGTTATGGGGGGGGGGGGGGGGGGGGGGGGGGGGGGGGGTAAAAGAAAGAGATAAAGAGAAAAAGAAAGAAGCTCAGTGTATCAGGAAATGTCCCTCAGCAGTCTAAACCTATAGCAGCATAACTAAGGGATGCTAACCATCCCTAGCTATAGGACTTATCAAAAAGATAAGTCTTCAGCCTAGTCTTAAAGGTGGGGAGGGTGTCTGCTTCCCTAACACTAACTGGGAGCTTATTCCATAAGAGAGGGGCCTGATAACCAAAGGCTCTGCCTCCTGCTCGGCTCTTTGAGACTCTAGGAACCACAAGTAAGCCTGCAGTCTGCGAACGAAGTACTCTGCTTGGTATATAAGGAACAATGAGGTCTTTGATATATAGTGGTGCCTGGCTGTGGAGGGCTTTATATGTAAGGAGAAGGATTTTAAATTCTATTCTAGAGTCAACAGGCAGCCAATGAAGAGAGGCTAAAACTGGAGAAATATGATCTCTCCTGCTGGTTCTGGTCAGGACTCTGGCTGCAGAATTCTGGATCAGCTGAAGGCTTTTCAGGGCATATTTAGGACAGCCCAGTAATAGAGAGTTACAGTAATCTAGTCTCGAAGTAACAAAAGCGTGAACCAGTTTTTCTGCATCACTCTGAGACAGAATGTCCCTAATTTTGGCTATATTACGTAAATGAAAGAAGGCTGTTTTAGTAACCTGCTTAATATGTGGACCAAAGGACAGGTCAGGGTCAAATATTACTCCAAGGTTTCTCACTGTAGCACTGGAAGCTAAAGTAATGCCATCCAGGTTCATTACAAAACCGGAAAATTTAGCTCTGAGTTTTTCAGATCCAACGAGAATTACTTCAGTCTTATCTGAGTTTAAGAGGAGAAAATTTCTAGACATCCAAGTCTTTATGTCTATGAGACAATTTTGTAGCCTATCGGGCTGATTTGTTTCATCTGGTTTAAAGCATAAGGATATCTGAGTATCATCTGCATAACAATGAAAGTTTATTCCATGCTGTCTAATAATTTTGCCTAAAGGGAGCTTATATAGCGTGAAGAGTATTGGTCCAAGTACAGAACCTTGAGGAACTCCATGACTTACTGTAGTTTGGGAGGAGGACTTGTCATTTACATGAACAAACTGAAGTCTATCAGATAAATATGATTTAAACCAGCTTAACGCTGTACCTGTAATTCCTATCACCTGTTCTAGTCTCTGTAACAGAATGTTATGATCGACTGTATCAAATGCAGCACTAAGATCAAGCAAGATAAGTACGGACACAAGTCCTTTGTCTGAGGCCATAAGAAGGTCATTAGTAACTTTCACCAATGCTGTCTCAGTACTATGATGAGCTCTAAATCCTGATTGAAACTCCTCGCATAAATTATTTCTGCTCAGGTGGGCATGTAGCTGAGCTGAAACTATTTTCTCCAGAATTTTGGACATAAACGGGAGGTTAGATATAGGTCTATAATTTGCTATCACCTCTGGATCCAGAGATTGCTTTTTAAGTAAAGGCTTGATTACAGCAGTTTTAAATGATTGTGGTACATATCCTGTCACTAAAGACATATTGATAAGATTTAGTAGTGATGTATTAATTAAAGGGAAAATGTCCTTAAAGAGGCTTGTTAGGAGAGGGTCTAAGATACAGGTGGATGGTTTAGATGAAGCTATTATTTTAGTTAATTCAGAGGGTTGGACAGGACAGAAACTATTTAGACACAAGTCAGATCCTGGTTTTAAGGATGCTTCAGAGACCACAACAGGCTCAACATTATAGGTAGAAGGAAGAGTATTGTGGATTTGATCTCTAATAGTATCAATTTTATTCCTGAAAAAATACATGAAATCATCACAGCTAAGTGAGAAAGGAATACATGGCTCCACAGCGCTCCGGCTCCTAGTAAGCCTAGCTACAGTGCTGAAAAGAAACCGAGGGTTGTTTTTGTTTTCCTCTATCAATGATGAATAATAAGCTGTTCTTGCCGTACGTAAGGCTTTTTTGTATACGCTTAAACTTTCTTTCCAGGTTAAGTGAGACTCCTCTAGTCCTGATGAACGCCATCTGTTTTCCAAACGCCTTGATGCCTGTTTTAGAGCTCGAAGCTGGGAATTAAACCAGGGAGCCTTCATAATCTTACCTAATTTCTTCTTCTTTAGGGGAGCAACATTATCCAAGGTTGTACGCATTGAAGCTGCTATTGTATCAGCATGTTGATCAATCTGAGCAGGAGTAAGGCTTAAAGGGGGACTCTCAGTCATGCTAACACATGGTAGATGTGAAAAAATGGATTCAATTGATTGTTTAAATTTTGTAATATTGTCTGATAAACATCTACTATAGTAGAATTTATTTTTGGTCAGTGAGTAATCAAATAAAGTGAATTCAAAGGTTAATAAGAAGTGATCGGACAAGACAGGGTTTTGAGGAAATACTTTGAGCTTATCAGTCTCAATACCATATGTTAGAACAAGATCAAGAGTGTGACCATGAGAGTGAGTGGCTCCATTGACATTTTGTGAAAACCCAATTGAGTTTAGAATAGAGCTAAAGGAAATGTTTAAACTATCATTTTCAACGTCAACATGAATATTAAAATCACCTAGTACAATGACCTTATCAGTAGTCAGCACTAACTCAGACAAGAGATCAGAGAATTCGGTCAGAAACTCGGAGTAAGGTCCAGGTGGGCGATACACTAATGCTAAAAGGAGCGGTTTCTCTCAATTCCATTTTGGATGAGATAAATTTAATGTCAGGAATTCAAAGGATTTATAGTTAGTTTTGTGCTTAGGATTAATTAATAATTCTGACTGAAAAATAGCTGCAACACCTCCTCCTCTGCCTGTAGTTCTAGGAATGTGAAAGTTTAAATAGTTAGCTGGCGTAGCTTCATTAATACTAACATAATCCTCTTGCTGTAACCAGGTTTCCGTAAGACAGAATACATCAATGTGGTGATCACCTATCAAGTCATTGACTAATAAAGACTTATTTGGGAGGGATCTAATATTCAGTAGGTCACACTTTATTGTCTTATTTTCAGATTTTATTAGATCCATTGTTTTTATTTTTATGAGGTTTTCACGATTAACCCCAGAAGTGTTTTTGTGTTGTTTAATTCTTACTGCTGGGAAGCTGTATAAGGTCGGAATGGGGTTTTGGGTGGGCGGCGGCAGGTGGGAAGCTGCAGAAAAGTGTGTAGGACTACAATTCTGCCTCCTGGTCCCAACCCTGAGTTGTCAATTTAGCTGACTAATAAAAGAGTCCATATTGCTAGATAAGAGAGCGGCTCCATCCAACGTGGGATGGATGCCATCTCTCCTAATAAGACCAGGCTTTCCCCAAAAAACGCTCCAATTATCTATAAAACCCACGTTGTTATCGGGACACCACCTAGACAACCAGCGGTTGAAGGATGACATGCGGCTAAACATGTCATCGCTGATTAAATTTGGCAAGGGACCAGAGAAAACTACGGAGTCCGACATGCTCTTGGCAAAGTTACACACCGAAGCAACATTAATTTTAGTGACCTCCGATTGGCGTAACCGGGTGTCGTTACCGCCGACGTGAATTACAATCTTAAGGTATTTACGTTTAGCCTTAGCCAGCAGTTTCAAATACGATTCGACGTGGCCCGCTCTGGCCCCAGGAATGCATTTGACTATGGTCCCCGGTGTCTCTAGAGCCACGTTTCTGACTATGGAACTACCTATAATCAGGGTTTCTGCCTCAGCGGGTGTGTCGCCGAGCGGGGAAAATCTGTTAGAAACGTGAACAGGTCGGTGGTGGCCAGTGGGTTTTGGTTTGGGGCTACGCTTCCGCCTGACCGTCGTCCAGCCCGCCTCAGCTCCCGGCTGCGCGGGAACTGCTGAGGGACGGCTAGGTGGGCTAGCTGCCCTGGCTGGTAGCGCCGCACTGGCTAATGGGGGCTTGCTGACTAACTGCTTCCCTAACTGAGTGCGGAGCTGGGCTTCTAACTCACAGAGCCTCGCCTCCAAGGCTGCCAAGCTGCTACACTTAATACACCTACCGTTATCACTAAAGGAGGCGGAGGAGTAGCTAAACATCAGACACACCGAGCAAGAAAGGCTTCTACAATATGATGAAGAGCTTAATTCACCTTTAGGACTGATGCGCTCTGCAGAACTGATGTGAGCGTCCACCTTCTTGCTCTGAGCTTCTCACGCATCGCCACCATCCTGCAGCTTCCAGTTTTACAAGATTCTGAACACTAGGATCTAAAACTCCTGAACAGCAAACTCACCCCACGCTCAATCACGTCCTCGGGTGTTAGTTCTTCTCTGTGTGAATCCAACCGTTTGGTGATGTCGTCCAGATCCAACAGACGTCTGATTTCAACCACTCAATCTATCATGGACTCACAGGTCTCCTCAAAACTGTAGGTTGTTGACAAACTAGGGGCACAACTTCTTCACACGCCATTCATGTTTGTCTGCTTCATCTCGATCCACGCATTGGCGATGCTCTTGATGGCATCACCCCCTCCAAAAGTCCTTTCGGAGAAAGTTTACTTGAGTCTCCGTCCTGTCCAACCCAATGTGCAACCTCTGACAGTTAAAAGTGAAGCCAGTGTGGAAGTAGATAAAACTGCAGTTCCCCCTTCATCCACTAGGGGCTGCAAAATAGAGCAAATCTCCGTAGACTCCCATGTTAAAAAGACCAACTTCACAGCAGGAATAAACATGTTTACAGCAGGAATAAACACATTTACAGCAGAAATAAACATGTTTACAGCAGAAATAAACATGTTTACAGCAGAAATAAACATGTTTTTTACAGCCTGGTAGAAAAACCCATTTTTAGGTTTAATAGGTCAGGTTTACCTTCATGACAACTGTGGGGGGAGTGAATTTTTTTCTAACTCGCCCGTTTAGAAGTAATTTAATCTGGAAGTTCGGTATATTTAGGGGCGTGTCCTTTTGATTGACAGGTACCTGATCTCCCGCTTCAAGTCAGAAGAACATAGAACAACCGCGGTTTTTAGCCGGTTAACAACGTGACTTAGCTTTAGCCCACTTACCTCCGTTAGCTGGTTAGCTCCTGTTATCTCCGGGTTAGCTCGGTTAGCTCTTAGCTACAGAAAGCTCAGAGTTCGCTTGATGTCAATCATCCACCATGACGCTCACAGCCCCCCTCTCAGCTCCACCTCTTTGCCCATATTTGTATTTTCCGGGCGAGACGACGCGCATGAAGCTGCCAAAATGGCGACGGTAGGAACCGCCCAGAAACCTACGGGTGATGTCACAGAGGCTCCGCCCATCTCTTTGTATACAGTCTATGGTCCAACCCCTGAGCCATAGTCCTTCGAAGGTAGTAAGCCTTGAAGGATGCGATGACGCCTTCATCCATGGGCTGTAGCAGGGATGTCGCATTGGGTGGAAGGAAAACCACCTTAATGTTAGGTGGAAGTCACTCAGAGTAGAAGGATGGTGCATTGTCCAACAGGAGCAGAATCTTAAAGGGAATGCCTTTGACTGCACAGTACAGCGCCACTTCAGGGACAAATTGGTTTGTGAACTAATCTTTGAAAATGGCAGGCGTCATCGAAACCTTCCTTTTGGACTTCCATAACTGGCAGGATACTCTTCCAAATAGACTCCTACCAGGTGTAAAGCCTCTGGGTTTTTGGCAAGAAACACGAGCAAAGGTTTAAGCTTGAAGTCCGCAGCAGCGTTACCTCCGAGCAGCAAAGTCAGCCTGTCCTTCCCCACCTTATGGCCCAGGCTCTCCTCCTTGGAGATGTAGGTCTGATTTGGCATCCGACTCCAGAATAGTTCGGTTTCATCTATGATGAAGACTTGTTCCAGTAAACAGCTGCCCTCCTGGAGGATCTTGGCTTGATCACCAGAAAAGTGTTCGCCGCTGTTTTGATCGCAGATGCAACTTTACTCGGACCTTGAGATATTGGATGTCAGCCGGGTCTTAAAACGCATGAAGCCACCCTTGCTGGCGGTAAATTCCTCCTTCTCTGCATCCCGGCCTTTCTGGTCTTCCAGCGCCTGAGAAATACGCCGTGCCTTTTCCTGAATGGAGAGTAGGCTAATGGAAAGCCTACACTGATTCTGATCCTTGATCCAAATCACAGGCAGTTTCTCCATCTAGATTAGGATGGAAGAACACTGTTTGGTGATCAATACAACCTTCAGAGGGGCCAAACCTTCACGTGGTCTAAGATGCGGTCCTTGTCCTTGATGATGGTCGCCACGGTTGACCGATGTCCAACAGTTGACGATGTTCGTCTCGCCTTTCTCCGACCTTTTGATGATGTCCAGCCTGGTTTCCATCGTAACGGCTTTTCTCTTGAATGAACCGGCATCTTCAGAAGATCCTGCTTTCCTTTTTAGGGTCCTAATACACAAACACTCGAGTCAGGATGAGGACACCGCAGATGATCGTGTAACCTGTATTCCTACGCACTGAGGCGTCGTCTCAGCCTCCGCGTCACCAACTAGTACCCGTCGTAAGCGAACGGAACATCGTAACTTCAAAACTTGCTCTATTTTTTATTTTTACTTACATTTAATGTTGTAAAGTCGAAAAGACGCTAGGACCGCGTAACCTGACAACTGCCTGTAATAAGCAAAGGTTCGACGTGAAACGCGACATGAATCCCAACTGAACATGTCAACACTCTTTTGTCCACATTTACAATAAAAGGATGACTTGTCCGTGTGGAAGAGGACATCTGTTCCACTGAGCTTGAGGGAGGCTTGTTATTATATTTCTCTTAATATTTACTTCTGTTGGTGATGATATAATCTCTCTTAGCCTTATGTTTAACATTTAACCCCCACAGAAACGTCCAGAACCAGAGAAAACCCCCCTCTCCTGGGGATTTTAACCATCCTGCAGCTGTTCTAAGCCTCATCCAGTGGGGGGTTTGCAGGACACAGACGTACAAACAACAAAAGCAAACACCACACTTTGTTTTTACTTTGTTTTTTTCATCCAGCAGCTTTGGCTCTACAAGCACAGCGAGGTCAGAGGTCAAAATGTCAGCTGTAAGCTGCCGATAAGTCTCGCTCGTCTCACATCTGGAAGACGGTTTGAAGAGAAGTGTGAGCAGCTCGCTCAGTGCGGCAGGCCATGCAGACTCTTATCATGCATGTTTCTGAGGGAAAGCTGGCTTTGTCAGCTGACACACGAAGCATCTGATTGGTGGAGGGAGAAGCGTATCGTGTCTCATGTTTCAGATTTTATTTTGCTTGTAGCTGAATATTTTTATTTTATACAGCTTAATTCGCTCCAGTGTTGCATATCACATAAAAAATGGGGTTCGGTTTGGGAATGTTGTCTTGGTTTTAGTTTATGTGAGGAAATCCCAGATCTTTCC
Source organism: Telmatherina bonti (assembly GCF_933228915.1). Classification (NCBI taxonomy): domain Eukaryota; kingdom Metazoa; phylum Chordata; class Actinopteri; order Atheriniformes; family Telmatherinidae; genus Telmatherina; species Telmatherina bonti. The sequence goes on along the minus strand of NC_136620.1, from coordinate 41,121,426 downwards.
ACACCCACACAGTCCTGGCTCGTTCCTAGTTCCACGCTCACAAGCTGCACCAGAATAAACCGGAGCTTTGAGTGTGAAAAGCTCCTGATGTAAAGACAAGGGGGTAAACATTTCCCTGACATTAGACAGTCGTTTCCTTTTTATTAAACAGATCAGCGCGCTGTGGGGAGGGAATCCGTGGCGTGGAGAGCCAGAGGATCTGATGACAGACAGATGGTAGACACAAACATCTTGCTTCGTTAGAAGAAGGAATTTATACTAAACTTTTACACCAGAACAAAGATTCTGCTGCTTCTAGTTTCACCTCCAAACTTTAGGCAGATAGAGTAGCTGCTAAGTAGCATGTAGCAGCTGAAGGGACAAAAATAATAAGCAGGAGTCAAAAGTGTCCGTCTGGATTTATCTCAGCTAGCGGGTCGGAGCCGCCTGATGGAAAATTCCTGCATGCAGCTGCAACAAGTCATCTCAGTCCGACTGATGCAACAAGCAGCTTCTGGTTTCTTCCACCAGCATGTGGAAGAACAGAAAGATGTCAGTCTGTTCCAGAAGGGTCCGATCGTCGTCATCCAGCAGAGAAAAGATGTGAGGAGACGCAGGAACGACTGAAACTGGCTTCAGAACCGTCCAGCAGCATTAAAACTGGAAGGATGGTGGAGAAGCATCGACTTCCAGGAAGAAACGTGGTGGAAAAACATCCTGAATGAAGCTGATGGTGATCACTGGAACGTCTGGAGGAACCAGAACCAGAACCAGCAGTAGAACTCAGGAGCAGGTTTCATAGTGACTGTAAGAACATTTCCACATGAACCATGAGACTGAACAGCTGTGGAGCCGGAAGAAGACCAGCAGAAAGACCGGACTCTGGAGCCGGAAGAAGACCAGCAGAAAGACCGGACTCTGGAGCCGGAAGAAGACCAGCAGAAAGACCGGACTCTGGAGCCGGAAGAAGACCAGCAGAAAGACCGGACTCTGGAGCCGGAAGAAGACCAGCAGAAAGACCGGACTCTGGAGCCGGAAGAAGACCAGCAGAAAGACCGGACTCTGGAGCCGGAAGAAGACCAGCAGAAAGACCGGACTCTGGAGCCGGAAGAAGACCAGCAGAAAGACCGGACTCTGGAGCCGGAAGAAGACCAGCAGAAAGACCGGACTCTGGAGCCGGAAGAAGACCAGCAGAAAGACCGGACTCTGGAGCCGGAAGAAGACCAGCAGAAAGACCGGACTCTGGAGCCGGAAGAAGACCAGCAGAAAGACCGGACTCTGGAGCCGGAAGAAGACCAGCAGAAAGACCGGACTCTGGAGCCGGAAGAAGACCAGCAGAAAGACCGGACTCTGGAGCCGGAAGAAGACCAGCAGAAAGACCGGACTCTGGAGCCGGAAGAAGACCAGCAGAAAGACCGGACTCTGGAGCCGGAAGAAGACCAGCAGAAAGACCGGACTCTGGAGCCGGAAGACGACCAGCAGAAAGACCGGACTCTGGAGCCGGAAGAAGACCAGCAGAAAGACCGGACTCTGGAGCCGGAAGAAGACCAGCAGAAAGACCGGACTCTGGAGCCGGAAGAAGACCAGCAGAAAGACCGGACTCTGGAGCCGGAAGAAGACCAGCAGAAAGACCGGACTCTGGAGCCGGAAGAAGACCAGCAGAAAGACCGGACTCTGGAGCCGGAAGAAGACCAGCAGAAAGACCGGACTCTGGAGCCGGAAGAAGACCAGCAGAAAGACCGGACTCTGGAGCCGGAAGAAGACCAGCAGAAAGACCGGACTCTGGAGCCGGAAGAAGACCAGCAGAAAGACCGGACTCTGGAGCCGGAAGAAGACCAGCAGAAAGACCGGACTCTGGAGCCGGAAGAAGGTCTGATGGGTCCAGATGGGTCAGTTTCCAGGGTGATGGAGCATCAGTGTGAGAAGAGAGGCAGATGAAGAGGTGCAGACATCATGTCTGTTCAAGGCAGTGGGGGAAGTCTATGATTTGGGGTTCCTGCAGCTGATCAGGTCTAGGTTCAGGTCTTGGTTCAGGGTCAGCCATACCTGAATATCCTGAATCAGCATCTTATTCCATCTTCCTGCAGGGCTGATGGGGCTCAGATTGTTAAAGAGCGGTTCAGGGAACAGGAGACGTCAGTTTCACACCACAGTCCAGAACCTGGACCACATGGAGGGTCTTTGGGACGGTCTGGAGATTCTCTAGACCTGGACCACATGGAGGGTCTTTGGGACGGTCTGGAGATTCTCTAGACCTGGACCACATGGAGGGTCTTTGGGACGGTCTGGAGATTCTCTAGACCTGGACCACATGGAGGGTCTTTGGGACGGTCTGGAGATTCTCTAGACCTGGACCACATGGAGGGTCTTTGGGACGGTCTGGAGATTCTCTAGACCTGGACCACATGGAGGGTCTGTGGGACGGTCTGGAGAGGCTTCGAGCAGCGGTTGGACTTCCATCATGGAAACCAGATGTTGGACGGGAGACTGGATGGACGTAAACCTGCTGACGTTCAGAGAAAGATCCTGGAATCGGTGAAACTTTCTAATTTGATGAAGGTTGATGATTTTTTTTAGTTTTGCTAAAATCTTCTAAACATTTTCCGTGGCGTTTATACGCAGCGTTCCTTTTGCAGAAAGGAATAACTGGAATTGTGACGTCCTCCTGACACTGCCTGGACGTCTCTTCCTTTCTTCCATCTGGAACCTTTTAGACCACAAGAATCCGTTTCTGTTCAGTAAAATATGGATGTTTTGTAGAATCTGAAAAGGAATTTGACCTGTTTTACATAACGAGCCTTTTACCCGTCGTTCAGACCCCGGAAACGCTGCAGGAGGAGGAATCTTGGAGAGAAAAACTCTCTTGTTGTGAATAAATGCTGAAAAGCTGCAGAGTGTGACGGTCCAGCTCCAGCTTTGACCTTCATGTCCTCCTGGCTGTGTTTTGGAGAAACACAATCTGTCTTGAAGCTCCTCAGCTGTCCGCTCATGTTGCGTAACCGGCTGTGTGTGTTTTCCTCTCGTAGCAACCTGCGCAGCCAATCAGGAAAGTCGACACTGGAAGCAGGCTCTGATAGAGGACCAGAACATTAAGGAGATGATTAATGTGTGGAGTTCCAGACCCTGCCTGCAGGGATTCCTTCATCTTTCTGTCTGAATGTTCCTCCATCTTTTTCAGGTTCTCCTCTCATCACTGAAGCTCCGCCCACTTCTCCTTCCCTCCCCGACGATGACTCCTCTGCTTCCTCCTCTCTCCCGGAGGACGAGCCCAGTGCTGTGCCCCCCACCGACTCGCCAGACCCAACTGAAAGCAGCCTGGACCCCCCAGCTGACCCGGAGCCCCCCTTGCCTCCAGCCCAGCCCACCGAGCCGGCCCCCGCCACCCCGCCTGTCCCATCCCCCTCCAGGCCCCCCAGGCAGCCGGACAACCAGACCCCCGACATCTGTGAGGGGGGCTTTGACACGGTGACCATGCTGAGGGGGGAGATGTTTGTGTTCAAGGTGAGGAAGACCTGATGAAGATGGAAAGGAGCAGATGATGATTCTCACCCAACATAAACTTCCTGGTTCTGCAGGGTCGCTGGTTCTGGCGGGTGCGCAGGAACCGGGTCCTGGATAACTACCCCATGCCCATATCAGTGTTCTGGATCGGCCTCCCCAGTGACATCAACGCAGCTTACGAACGCCACGATGGAAAATTCGTCTTCTTTAAAGGTACGTTGTGTTTCCTACCAGCTTCACGCCGAGCAGAACGCAGGAGAACCGTCGTGGACCTGGACCTCTTTACCTGCTGAGGCCCCGGAGACGACGCCTGGATGTTTCCTCCTGCTGGAAGTGGTGTGAAGCGTTTTGAAAGCGTGACCTACAACCGCAGAGCGACTAGAAACGCTTCGGTTGGAGCTGCTCTACCTGGAACGGGACAGCTTTCCCATCAGCAGCCGGATTTCTGAGGAACTTCTCAGCTGAACGAGTCGCTGAAACATCCCGACTGCAGACCAACCTGCTGTTTCTGTCTGGACGTTCGTCTCCTGAGCTGTGCAGCGAAGCAGCCGCTGTCGGCCTCATGAGGACGGTACAGCAGTCTCTCCTTACGTTACGGCGTGGGAGACGTGTCCCACGAGGACGTTACGGCGTGGGAGACGTGTCCCACGAGGACGTTACGGCGTGGGAGGCGTTACCACGTGGATGTTACGGCGTGGGAGACGTGTCCCACGAGGACGTTACGGCGTGGGAGACGTGTCCCACGAGGACGTTACGGCGTGGGAGGCGTTACCACGTGGATGTTACGGCGTGGGAGGCGTTACCACGTGGATGTTACGGCGTGGGAGACGTGTCCCACGAGGACGTTACGGCGTGGGAGACGTGTCCCACGAGGACGTTACGGCGTGGGAGGCGTTACCACGTGGATGTTACGGCGTGGGAGACGTGTCCCACGAGGATGTTACGGCGTGGGAGACGTGTCCCACGAGGACGTTACGGCGTGGGAGGCGTGTCCCACGAGGACGTTACGGCGTGGGAGGCGTGTCCCACGTGGATGTTACGGCGTGGGAGGCGTTACCACGTGGATGTTACGGCGTGGGAGACGTGTCCCACGAGGATGTTACGGCGTGGGAGACGTGTCCCACGAGGATGTTACGGCGTGGGAGACGTGTCCCACGAGGATGTTACGGCGTGGGAGACGTGTCCCACGAGGACGTTACGGCGTGGGAGACGTGTCCCACGTGGATGTTACGGCGTGGGAGACGTGTCCCACGAGGATGTTACGGCGTGGGAGACGTGTCCCACGAGGATGTTACGGCGTGGGAGACGTGTCCCACGTGGATGTTACGGCGTGGGAGACGTGTCCCACGAGGATGTTACGGCGTGGGAGACGTGTCCCACGAGGATGTTACGGCGTGGGAGACGTGTCCCACGTGGATGTTACGGCGTGGGAGACGTGTCCCACGAGGATGTTACGGCGTGGGAGACGTGTCCCACGTGGATGTTACGGCGTGGGAGACGTGTCCCACGAGGATGTTACGGCGTGGGAGACGTGTCCCACGAGGATGTTACGGCGTGGGAGACGTGTCCCACGAGGACGTTACGGCGTGGGAGACGTGTCCCACGAGGACGTTACGGCGTGGGAGACGTTACGTTGTGGGAGACGTTACGGCGTGGGAGACGTTACGGCGTGGGAGACGTTACGGCGTGGGAGACGTTACGGCGTGGGAGACGTTGGGGGGGGAAAGGTTACGCCATGGGAGACGTTACGGGGTGGGAGACGTTACGGCGTGGGAGACGTTACGGCGTGGGAGACGTTACGGCGTGGGAGACGTTACGGCGTGGGAGACGTTACGGCGTGGGAGAGGCAGGGAGACACAGACATCCTGCAGGTGATTCTCATTAACCAGGATTTCTGTTAAGGAAGTAGTTCTTTAGAAAAGCCTGCACATGTTTAGCTGCTGCTTCCTAATGACTGAAGCAAGGGACAAGTTTCTCTTCCTCTGACAGAAGCAGAAGTTTTTATAGAGCTGAAACTGCTAGAAGAGTCCATCACTGCAGGTTGCACCTTTATCTACGAAGACTTTAAAGCTAGTAGGTTCAGAGCAAAGCGCCGACGCGTCAGGTCTGAAGGGATGAACGTCAACTGGAAAGAATCCTTCCAAACCTCCTGCTCTGTTTTTGGCATTTCTTGGAAACCTTCAAGCTTTAAATAAAACTTTGCATCAACGGTTTGAAGTCACACATCCTGACCTTCCCAGTTTTTGGTTCTTTTCCTCGCTTCAGAATTGTTCCTCTTGTGCAGCTTTTCCACAGGGGTCCATGTCCGCCTGCCGCCAAGGTTTCCTGATGTGTGTCGTTTACCTTTTGTGCCTCTCCAACCCGCACCGCGTGTTCTTTATCCTCTCTGACCTCCTCTAGAAGCTCTTCAGTCTCATTAGGTCAGATCTGTGTCCCTGCAGACGACAGATACTGGGTGTTCAGGGAGGCCGACGTCCTGCCGGGATACCCGCAGCCCTTATACCAGTATGGACGAGGAATTCCTACACACAGGATCGACACGGCGATCTGGTGGGAGCCCAACGAGTACACATACTTCTTCACCGGAGACAGGTACGTCCAGAGACGTGCAGGGAATACTCCTCTCCCTCCCTACCAACAGGACTTGATAAGTGTGTGTGTGTGTGCAGGTACTGGCGTTACAATGAGGAGACTCAGACTACAGACCGAGACTTCCCCAAACCCATCAGCAGGTGGGGAAAGATCCCTCCCTCCCCCAGGGGAGCCTTCCTCAGCGAGGATGGAGGTATGATGTGTTTATAAGAAATCCAACAGCAGCAGGGCAGGAGGGGGGGGGTCGGCTGCTTTCAGCCAGATCTGGTCTCCTCCCAGGCTGTCCCGTTGTCTCTGCAAGCAGCCGGCTTTCCTCACGTCCAGCAGGAAAGTCGGATCTTAGAGCTTCCTGCTGTCCTGCTGCCTGTAAGGAACGTTGGTAGAAACGTGGGAATGTTGGAGAAAACGAAACTGTTCCCTGAAGAAACATTCCTGAGTCTGTTTCTGTTTGGAGAATATCTGAACGTATCCTGTCAGGACAGACACTAATGTCTGCTGTTTGCAGAGTTACGTGAGATGACTGATACATGATATGATTCATAATGCCGGCACATTTCAGACCCAGACGACAGATTAATCTGGAGAAATATTTAGCTGGACGGCTGCTGCTTGGAATATTTCTGTAATTTTGGAGAAAGCCGGACTAGCTGGTGTCAGTCTTTGTGCTAACGCTAGCTAGTTGTTGGTGATGCTAAAGCTATTGAATCTCTTTCCTGCAGCTTTTACCTATTTCTACAAGGGGAGCAATTATTGGAGGTTTGACAACCGGAAAGGAGAAGCAGAGAAAGGCTACCCTCGCTCCATCCTAAAGGATTTCATGGGCTGTGTGGGCGTCCCCGACCCGAAGCCAGACGCCGACGCTGAGCAGGACCCCACCGCCAAACCGGTGGACCCTTCGGATGCTACCGACAACGAACACCAAAAGCCGGACAGGGACCCGGACAGAGACACAAACTCAGAGCAAGACGAAAGCATGAATCCAGACAGCACAGAGGTCCAGGACAAAGATGTGAATGTGGTTGTCACGGTGGCCGACAATGAGTCGAAGGTCATGACTCTCGTCATGGTGACCGTTCCTCTAGTGCTCATCCTCTGCATCCTTATTTTAATCTATGCAATCCTCAGGACTCTGCAGAACAAGGAGACGCCGCGGGCCTTGGTGCACTGCAAGCGCTCACTGCAGGACTGGGTGTAAGCCGCAGAGCTAGGAGACATAGAATGGGTATTCACCATTTTTCTGGCCTGGCCGCCGCAGCTTTTACACAACACTAAAGTTTTAGGAAGCTGAGGAGGAGTGACCTCAACGCTTCGGACCCCGCTAGTCATTCTAAGAATTTTATTACTCGTTTGAGTTTCTGCAAAGTGGTGCAGCTGGCGCCGGGGGGATGCAGCAGAGTTGTAGCTTTGCCAAATGTTTTCTCTGTGCCTTTTCTGGTTTCTGTGTTTCCTAAGAATGACCTGTCCATGTAGAAAAGAAAGCTTGTTGTCAGGATTTATGCTGCAGGACAACCTTAAAGTCTAGATAACATGCAGGATAACACTTCGCTACGTCTTTATTCTTTTAGCAAAAACTATTGTAATGTTTGTAAAACTAGAAGGTCCCTCCACAGCGGGGGTCTCCAGCCCTCCAGGGCCACAGTCCTGCAGGCTTTCCATGTTTCCCTGATCCAACACACTTGATTCCAGTGAAACTGCCCTCTGCAGCAGCTTGTTGTCAGGTTCTGGCTGAATCCGACTGAGGAGCTGCAGCAGGAAACGTCTGCAGGACAGCGTCCCTGGAGGACCGGAGCCTGATTCATCAGGACTCCCAGCTTGGGATCGTGATAGTTCTCAGTAACAAGCCAGACTTTTCTTCTTCTGTTTGTTTTGTCATGAACCGGAGCCTTCAGCATGCTGGATGGAGCTCTGGTCCTGCCGGCTGGGATGTCCTCCCCTGTGAGGCTTTCTCGCTGCGGAACGATGGGAACCAGCAGATGCTTCTTGCGTGGACGCAGCAGACTTCGTGTTTCATGCACAGCTTCTGCGTTTTGTCGAGTTTTGTTCGTTACGTCTTGTGTTTTGTTGTTAATCTAAAGTTTTATTGAGACCAGATGAGGAGTTGACACAGAAAACTTCAAGCTTGAAAAAAAGATTAACTTTCTTTTTCGCATCTTTAAGCCACTTTGGGTCACTGGAAATCTCCGTTTCTATCAGTCCTGATTGGCCAGAGGAGCTCATACGAGTGATTTGTTGTAGCAGAGAAAGTCGATAGAGCACATAGATCTGGAAGCACACAGACACGCAAAGCTTCAGCTTCTAAAACAAATTCATTTAACATGAACTGTCCTGCCACTTGTTTGACTAAGGTGCTTCTTGGTTTTGTTTTCCTGTGTAAAACTGATAATTTGCACTTTGAAATGAGTTTTTGTTGTCTTTGTTTAGCAGTTGCTTCTCTGCAGTGGTGTGTGCCAAGCAGCTTTTCAGCGAAAGGAATGTTGGACGGCTTCGTTCCCGTGACTGTCCGTCTCCCACTGAGCCCCTCATCCCCACCCCTCTCATTCCCTCACATGTGCTCCAGCATCACGAGCTAAAAAAAAGCCCTGTCTGTAGTCATTTGTGCAAACATGTCCACATCTGTGGACAGACATATTAACCTCCTATGAAGGCACATAGTTTGTGTGCGGAGACACATGAGCTCCCCTCCTCCCACCACAGCTGCGGGGAGACATGTTGATAGATGATACAAGAGTTTTCTCTTTGTGAGAAGAATTCAGATGAGTTTTTTTGTTTTCAGGAACATCTGCATCGTCATGCTGTGGAGACGTAGCTAGCGTGTTATTACTTTAAAGCGTCAATAAATATAAACTAATTCTGAGTGGAAGGAAAAGCCTGCAGGCTGCAGAGAACGCGTCGAGGTCTGGTTCCCATCAAACCCACATGCTGCTGGTTCAGCAGGGAGGGGAGGGAAAGGAGAGCTTTAGGGAAAATGCTAAGCAGTAATAAGAATGGTGGTGGATAAAGGGGGGGGGGGGGGTGTATTCTGTGGAAAAGAAGGAGCGAGGGAGGGAGGGAAGGATGGAACGATTTTGAGGAGGGGCAATGCTGGCGTTGTGTCTCCTGACCTAGTTTGAGCCAATGAGTCCAGTTTTTTTGTGCAGCTTGTAATGAGCTGGAGATGAATAACTCGCCTCTCTCTCCTTTGTCTCCTTCTTTTCACTGCGTTTTCTTTCTTTTTTGTGCTCACTGCACACACTTGTTCCCAAACACAAAGATTGCTCAAGCATTTAAAGGACAATGACTGCAGAAACATCTGAGGGATGTGATGATTTTCTGTCTTTGTGACGTTTGTAGGTTAAAATTGCATCTACATTTTTGTCTGAGAAGACTTTTCTTATAACTCTGTTTTTAAAATATCTTCCTCCTTTGCTACTTATCATATTTAGTTTTGTACTTTTCTTCCTGTTGAGGCTTTCTTTAAAAACAGGAGATTGTTATTAGGATGTGATTGCATGCAGGGCATGTTGTGTAAGGCCTGAACATTAAAGGTTTCACAATAAAAAACTCACAGGTGAAAAGCAACACAAGTTTTATTTAATTCTGGATTTAAACTAGTTTTATATTTTATAAAATGTTGCATAAGTGTCAAGTTTAAGAGTTGATTCTAAAAAAAAAAAAAAAGTGAATTCTACTTGTGACCACAGATGGGGGGCTGTTGCTTCAATCGTACTAAAAAATGTGAAACAGAAGTTTCACCACACCACCATGAGAATCTCCCATTCCACCTCATCACCATGAGAATCTCCTGTTCCACCTCATCACAATGAGAATCTCCTGTTCCACCTCATAACAACGAGAATCTCCCGTTCCACCTCATCATGATGAGAATCGCCTGTTCCACCACATCACCATGAGAATCTCCCGTTCTACCACATCACCATGAGAATCTCCCGCTGCACTACATCACCATGACAATCTCCCATTCCACCACACCACCATGAGAATCTCCCATTCCACCTCATCACCATGAGAATCTCCCGTTCCACCTCATCACCATGAGAATCTCCCGTTCCACCTCATCACCATGAGAATCTCCTGTTCCACCACATCACCATGAGAATCTCCCGTTCCACCTCATCATGATGAGAATCTCTTGTTCCACCACATCACTATGAGAATCTCCCGTTCCACCTCATAACAACGAGAATCTCCTGTTCCACCTCATAACAACGAGAATCTCCCGTTCCACCTCATCATGATGAGAATCGCCTGTTCCACCACATCACCATGAGAATCTCCCGTTCTACCACATCACCATGAGAATCTCCCGCTGCACTACATCACCATGACAATCTCCCATTCCACCACACCACCATGAGAATCTCCCATTCCACCTCATCACCATGAGAATCTCCCGTTCCACCTCATCACCATGAGAATCTCCCGTTCCACCTCATCACCATGAGAATCTCCTGTTCCACCACATCACCATGAGAATCTCCCGTTCCACCTCATCATGATGAGAATCTCTTGTTCCACCACATCACTATGAGAATCTCCCGTTCCACTACATCACCATGAGAATCTCCCGTTCCACCTCATCACCATGAGAATCTCCCGTTCCACCTCATCACCATGAGAATCTCCTGTTCCACCACATCACCATGAGAATCTCCCGTTCCACCTCATCATGATGAGAATCTCTTGTTCCACCACATCACTATGAGAATCTCCCGTTCCACCTCATAACAACGAGAATCTCCTGTTCCACCTCATAACAACGAGAATCTCCCGTTCCACCTCATCATGATGAGAATCGCCTGTTCCACCACATCACCATGAGAATCTCCCGTTCTACCACATCACCATGAGAATCTCCCGCTGCACTACATCACCATGACAATCTCCCATTCCACCACACCACCATGAGAATCTCCCATTCCACCTCATCACCATGAGAATCTCCCGTTCCACTTCATCACCATGAGAATCTCCCGTTCCACCTCATCACCATGAGAATCTCCTGTTCCACCTCATCACCATGAGAATCTCCTGTTCCACCACATCACCATGAGAATCTCCCGTTCCACCTCATCATGATGAGAATCTCTTGTTCCACCACATCACTATGAGAATCTCCCGTTCCACTACATCACCATGAGAATCTCCCATTCCACCACATCACCATGAGAATCTCCCGTTCCACCTCATCACCATGAGAATCTCCTGTTCCACCTCATCACCATGAGAGTCTCCTGTTCCACCTCATCATGATGACAATCTCCTGTTCCACCTCATCATGATGAAAATCTCCCATTCCACCACATCACCATGAGAATCTCCCGTTCAATCACATCATGATGAGAATCTCCCGTTCAACCACATCATGATGAGAATCTCCCGTTCTACCACATCATGATGAGAATGTGCCATTCCACCTCATCATGATGACAATCTCCTGTTCCACCTCATCATGATGAGAATCGCCCATTCCACCACATCACCATGAGAATCTCCCGTTCAACCACATCATGATGAGAATCTCCCGTTCTACCACATCATGATGAGAATGTGCCATTCCACCTCATCATGATGAGAATCTCCCGTTCGACCTCATCATGATGATAATCTCCCGTTCCACCTCATCACCATGAGAATCTCCTGTTCCACCTCATAACAACGAGAATCTCCCGTTCCACCTCATCATGATGAGAATCTCCCGCTGCACTACATCACCATGACAATCTCCCATTCCACCACATCACCATGAGAATCTCCCGTTCTACCACATCACCATGAGAATCTCCCGCTGCACTACATCACCATGACAATCTCCCATTCCACCACATCACCATGAGAATCTCCTGTTCCACCTCATCATGATGAGAATCTCCTGTTCCACCTCTTCACCATGAGAATCTCCTGTTCCACCACATCACCATGACAAATTCCTGTTCCACCTCATCATGATGAGAATCTCCCATTCCACCTCATCATGATGAGAATCTCCCGTTCCACCTCATCATGATGAGAATTTCCCGTTCCACCTCATCACCATGAGAATCTCCCGTTTCACCTCATCATGATGAGAATCTCCCATTCCACCTCATCATGAGAATCTCCCGTTCTACCACATCACCATGAGAATCTCCCATTGCACCACATCACCATTAGAATCTCCCGTTCCACCTCATCACCATGAGAGTCTCCTTTTCCACCTCATCACCATGAGAATCTCCCGTTGCACTACATCACCATGAGAATCTCCCATTCCACCACATCACCATGAGAATCTCCATTTCCTCCTCATCATGATGAGAATCTCCCGTTCCACCTCATCACCATGAGAGTCTCCTTTTCCACCTCATCACCATGAGAATCTCCCGTTGCACTACATCACCATGAGAATCTCCCATTCCACCACATCACCATTAGAATCTCCCGTTCCACCTCATCACCATGAGAGTCTCCTTTTCCACCTCATCACCATGAGAATCTCCCGTTGCACTACATCACCATGAGAATCTCCCATTCCACCACATCACCATGAGAATCTCCATTTCCTCCTCATCATGATGAGAATCTCCCGTTCCACCTCATCACCATGAGAGTCTCCTGTTCCACAACGTCGTGATGAGAATCTCCCGTTCCACCACATCACCATGAGAATGTCCTGTTCCACTACATCACCATGAGAATTTCCCGTTCCACCACATCACCATGAGAATCTCCTGTTCCACCTCATCACCATGAGAGTCTCTTGTTCCACCTCATCATGATGAGAATATCCTGGTCCACCTTATCATGATGAGAATCTCCCGTTCCACCTCATCATGATGAGAATCTCCCGTTCCACCTCATCACCATGAGAATCTCCTGTTCCACCTCATCACCATGAGAATCTCCCATTCCACCTCATCACCATGAGAATCTCCCGTTCCACCTCATCACCATGAGAATCTCCCGTTCCACCTCATCACCATGAGAATCTCCTGTTCCACCACATCACCATGAGAATCTCCCGTTCCACCTCATCATGATGAGAATTTCTTGTTCCACCACATCACTATGAGAATCTCCCGTTCCACTACATCACCATGAGAATCTCCCATTCCACCACATCACCATGAGAATCTCCCGTTCCACCTCATCACCATGAGAATCTCCTGTTCCACCTCATCACCATGAGAGTCTCCTGTTCCACCTCATCATGATGACAATCTCCTGTTCCACCTCATCATGATGAAAATCTCCCATTCCACCACATCACCATGAGAATCTCCCGTTCAATCACATCATGATGAGAATCTCCCGTTCTACCACATCATGATGAGAATGTCCCATTCCACCTCATTGTGATGAGAATCTCCCATTCCACGTCATCATGATGAGAATCTCCCGTTCCACCTCATCACCATGACAATCTCCTGTTCCACCTCATCATGATGAGAATCTCCCGTTCCACCTCATCACCATGAGAATCTCCTGTTCCACCTCATAACAACGAGAATCTCCCGTTCCACCTCATCATGATGAGAATCGCCCGTTCCACCACATCACCATGAGAATCTCCCGTTCAACCACATCATGATGAGAATCTCCCGTTCTACCACATCATGATGAGAATGTGCCATTCCACCTCATCATGATGAGAATCTCCCGTTCGACCTCATCATGATGATAATCTCCCGTTCCACCTCATCACCATGAGAATCTCCTGTTCCACCTCATCACCATGAGAATCTCCTGTTCCACCTCATAACAACGAGAATCTCCCGTTCCACCTCATCATGATGAGAATCGCCTGTTCCACCACATCACCATGAGAATCTCCCGTTCCACCTCTTCACCATGAGAATCTCCTGTTCCACCACATCACCATGACAAATTCCTGTTCCACCTCATCATGATGAGAATCTCCCGTTACACCTCATCATGAGAATCTCCAGTTCCACCTCATCACTATGAGAATCTCCCGTTCCACCTCATCATGATGAGAAGCTCCTGTTCCACCTCATCACCATGAGAGTCTCCTGTTCCACAACGTCGTGATGAGAATCTCCCGTTCCACCACATCACCATGAGAATGTCCTGTTCCACTACATCACCATGAGAATTTCCCGTTCCACCACATCACCATGAGAATCTCCTGTTCCACCTCATCACCATGAGAGTCTCTTGTTCCACCTCATCATGATGAGAATATCCTGGTCCACCTTATCATAATGAGAATCTCCCGTTCCACCTCATCATGATGAGAATCTCCCGTTCCACCTCATCACCATGAGAATCTCCTGTTCCACCTCATCACCATGAGAATCTCCCATTCCACCTCATCACCATGAGAATCTCCCGTTCCACCTCATCACCATGAGAATCTCCCGTTCCACCTCATCACCATGAGAATCTCCTGTTCCACCACATCACCATGAGAATCTCCCGTTCCACCTCATCATGATGAGAATCTCTTGTTCCACCACATCACTATGAGAATCTCCCGTTCCACTACATCACCATGAGAATCTCCCATTCCACCACATCACCATGAGAATCGCCCGTTCCACCTCATCACCATGAGAATCTCCTGTTCCACCTCATCACCATGAGAGTCTCCTGTTCCACCTCGTCATGATGACAATCTCCTGTTCCACCTCATCATGATGAAAATCTCCCATTCCACCACATCACCATGAGAATCTCCCGTTCAATCACATCATGATGAGAATCTCCCGTTCTACCACATCATGATGAGAATGTCCCATTCCACCTCATTGTGATGAGAATCTCCCATTCCACGTCATCATGATGAGAATCTCCCGTTCTACCACATCATGATGAGAATGTCCCATTCCACCTCATTGTGATGAGAATCTCCCATTCCACGTCATCATGATGAGAATCTCCCGTTCCACCTCATCACCATGACAATCTCCTGTTCCACCTCATCATGATGAGAATCTCCCGTTCCACCTCATCACCATGAGAATCTCCTGTTCCACCTCATAACAACGAGAATCTCCCGTTCCACCTCATCATGATGAGAATCGCCCGTTCCACCACATCACCATGAGAATCTCCCGTTCAACCACATCATGATGAGAATCTCCCGTTCTACCACATCATGATGAGAATGTGCCATTCCACCTCATCATGATGAGAATCTCCCGTTCGACCTCATCATGATGATAATCTCCCGTTCCACCGCATCACCATGAGAATCTCCTGTTCCACCTCATCACTATGAGAATCTCCTGTTCCACCTCATAACAACGAGAATCTCCCGTTCCACCTCATCATGATGAGAATCGCCTGTTCCACCACATCACCATGAGAATCTCCCGTTCAACCACATCATGATGAGAATCTCCCGTTCTACCACATCATGATGAGAATGTGCCATTCCACCTCATCATGATGAGAATCTCCCGTTCGACCTCATCATGATGATAATCTCCCGTTCCACCTCATCACCATGAGAATCTCCTGTTCCACCTCATCACCATGAGAATCTCCTGTTCCACCTCATAACAACGAGAATCTCCCGTTCCACCTCATCATGATGAGAATCGCCTGTTCCACCACATCACCATGAGAATCTCCCGTTCCACCTCTTCACCATGAGAATCTCCTGTTCCACCACATCACCATGACAAATTCCTGTTCCACCTCATCATGATGAGAATCTCCCGTTACACCTCATCATGAGAATCTCCCGTTCCACCTCATCACCATGAGAATCTCCCATTGCACTACATCACCATGAGAATCTCCAGTTCCACCTCATCACTATGAGAATCTCCCGTTCCACCTCATCATGATGAGAAGCTCCTGTTCCACCTCATCACCATGAGAGTCTCCTGTTCCACAACGTCGTGATGAGAATCTCCCGTTCCACCACATCACCATGAGAATGTCCTGTTCCACTACATCACCATGAGAATTTCCCGTTCCACCACATCACCATGAGAATCTCCTGTTCCACCTCATCACCATGAGAGTCTCTTGTTCCACCTCATCATGATGAGAATATCCTGGTCCACCTTATCATAATGAGAATCTCCCGTTCCACCTCATCATGATGAGAATCTCCCGTTCTACCACATCATGATGAGAATGTCCCATTCCACCTCATTGTGATGAGAATCTCCCATTCCACGTCATCATGATGAGAATCTCCCGTTCCACCTCATCACCATGACAATCTCCTGTTCCACCTCATCATGATGAGAATCTCCCGTTCCACCTCATCACCATGAGAATCTCCTGTTCCACCTCATAACAACGAGAATCTCCCGTTCCACCTCATCATGATGAGAATCGCCCGTTCCACCACATCACCATGAGAATCTCCCGTTCAACCACATCATGATGAGAATCTCCCGTTCTACCACATCATGATGAGAATGTGCCATTCCACCTCATCATGATGAGAATCTCCCGTTCGACCTCATCATGATGATAATCTCCCGTTCCACCGCATCACCATGAGAATCTCCTGTTCCACCTCATCACTATGAGAATCTCCTGTTCCACCTCATAACAACGAGAATCTCCCGTTCCACCTCATCATGATGAGAATCGCCTGTTCCACCACATCACCATGAGAATCTCCCGTTCAACCACATCATGATGAGAATCTCCCGTTCTACCACATCATGATGAGAATGTGCCATTCCACCTCATCATGATGAGAATCTCCCGTTCGACCTCATCATGATGATAATCTCCCGTTCCACCTCATCACCATGAGAATCTCCTGTTCCACCTCATCACCATGAGAATCTCCTGTTCCACCTCATAACAACGAGAATCTCCCGTTCCACCTCATCATGATGAGAATCGCCTGTTCCACCACATCACCATGAGAATCTCCCGTTCCACCTCTTCACCATGAGAATCTCCTGTTCCACCACATCACCATGACAAATTCCTGTTCCACCTCATCATGATGAGAATCTCCCGTTACACCTCATCATGAGAATCTCCCGTTCCACCTCATCACCATGAGAATCTCCCATTGCACTACATCACCATGAGAATCTCCAGTTCCACCTCATCACTATGAGAATCTCCCGTTCCACCTCATCATGATGAGAATCTCCCGTTCCACCTCATCACCATGAGAGTCTCCTGTTCCACAACGTCGTGATGAGAATCTCCCGTTCCACCACATCACCATGAGAATGTCCTGTTCCACTACATCACCATGAGAATTTCCCGTTCCACCACATCACCATGAGAATCTCCTGTTCCACCTCATCACCATGAGAGTCTCTTGTTCCACCTCATCATGATGAGAATATCCTGGTCCACCTTATCATAATGAGAATCTCCCGTTCCACCTCATCATGATGAGAATCTCCCGTTCCACCTCATCACCATGAGAATCTCCTGTTCCACCTCATCACCATGAGAATCTCCCATTCCACCTCATCACCATGAGAATCTCCCGTTCCACCTCATCACCATGAGAATCTCCCGTTCCACCTCATCACCATGAGAATCTCCTGTTCCACCACATCACCATGAGAATCTCCCGTTCCACCTCATCATGATGAGAATCTCTTGTTCCACCACATCACTATGAGAATCTCCCGTTCCACTACATCACCATGAGAATCTCCCATTCCACCACATCACCATGAGAATCTCCCGTTCCACCTCATCACCATGAGAATCTCCTGTTCCACCTCATCACCATGAGAGTCTCCTGTTCCACCTCATCATGATGACAATCTCCTGTTCCACCTCATCATGATGAAAATCTCCCATTCCACCACATCACCATGAGAATCTCCCGTTCAATCACATCATGATGAGAATCTCCCGTTCTACCACATCATGATGAGAATGTCCCATTCCACCTCATTGTGATGAGAATCTCCCATTCCACGTCATCATGATGAGAATCTCCCGTTCCACCTCATCACCATGACAATCTCCTGTTCCACCTCATCATGATGAGAATCTCCCGTTCCACCTCATCACCATGAGAATCTCCTGTTCCACCTCATAACAACGAGAATCTCCCGTTCCACCTCATCATGATGAGAATCGCCCGTTCCACCACATCACCATGAGAATCTCCCGTTCAACCACATCATGATGAGAATCTCCCGTTCTACCACATCACCATGAGAATCTCCCGTTCAACCACATCATGATGAGAATCTCCCGTTCTACCACATCATGATGAGAATGTGCCATTCCACCTCATCATGATGAGAATCTCCCGTTCGACCTCATCATGATGATAATCTCCCGTTCCACCTCACCACCATGAGAATCTCCTGTTCCACCTCATCACCATGAGAATCTCCTGTTCCACCTCATAACAACGAGAATCTCCCGTTCCACCTCATCATGATGAGAATCGCCTGTTCCACCACATCACCATGAGAATCTCCCGTTCTACCACATCACCATGAGAATCTCCCGCTGCACTACATCACCATGACAATCTCCCATTCCACCACATCACCATGAGAATCTCCTGTTCCACCTCATCATGATGAGAATCTCCTGTTCCACCTCTTCACCATGAGAATCTCCTGTTCCACCACATCACCATGACAAATTCCTGTTCCACCTCATCATGATGAGAATCTCCCATTCCACCTCATCATGATGAGAATCTCCCGTTCCACCTCATCATGATGAGAATTTCCCGTTCCACCTCATCACCATGAGAATCTCCCGTTTCACCTCATCATGATGAGAATCTCCCATTCCACCTCATCATGAGAATCTCCCGTTCTACCACATGACCATGAGAATCTCCCATTGCACTACATCACCATGAGAATCTCCCATTCCACCACATCACCATTAGAATCTCCCGTTCCACCTCATCACCATGAGAATCTCCCGTTGCACTACATCACCATGAGAATCTCCCATTCCACCACATGACCATGAGAATCTCCATTTCCTCCTCATCATGATGAGAATCTCCCGTTCCACCTCTTCACCATGAGAATCTCCTGTTCCACCACATCACCATGACAAATTCCTGTTCCACCTCATCATGATGAGAATCTCCCGTTACACCTCATCATGATGAGAATCTCCCGTTACACCTCATCATGAGAATCTCCCGTTCCACCTCATCACCATGAGAATCTCCCATTGCACTACATCACCATGAGAAGCTCCAGTTCCACCTCATCACTATGAGAATCTCCCGTTCCACCTCATCATGATGAGAAGCTCCTGTTCCACCTCATCACCATGAGAGTCTCCTGTTCCACAACGTCGTGATGAGAATCTCCCGTTCCACCACATCACCATGAGAATGTCCTGTTCCACTACATCACCATGAGAATTTCCCGTTCCACCACATCACCATGAGAATCTCCTGTTCCACCTCATCACCATGAGAGTCTCTTGTTCCACCTCATCATGATGAGAATATCCTGGTCCACCTTATCATGATGAGAATCTCCCGTTCCACCTCATCATGATGAGAATCTCCCGTTCCACCTCATCACCATGAGAATCTCCCATTCCACCTCATCACCATGAGAATCTCCCATTCCACCTCATCACCATGAGAATCTCCCGTTCCACTTCATCACCATGAGAATCTCCCGTTCCACCTCATCACCATGAGAATCTCCTGTTCCACCACATCACCATGAGAATCTCCCGTTCCACCTCATCATGATGAGAATCTCTTGTTCCACCACATCACTATGAGAATCTCCCGTTCCACTACATCACCATGAGAATCTCCCATTCCACCACATCACCATGAGAATCTCCCGTTCCACCTCATCACCATGAGAATCTCCTGTTCCACCTCATCACCATGAGAGTCTCCTGTTCCACCTCATCATGATGACAATCTCCTGTTCCACCTCATCATGATGAAAATCTCCCATTCCACCACATCACCATGAGAATCTCCCGTTCAATCACATCATGATGAGAATCTCCCGTTCTACCACATCATGATGAGAATGTCCCATTCCACCTCATTGTGATGAGAATCTCCCATTCCACGTCATCATGATGAGAATCTCCCGTTCCACCTCATCACCATGACAATCTCCTGTTCCACCTCATCATGATGAGAATCTCCCGTTCCACCTCATCACCATGAGAATCTCCTGTTCCACCTCATAACAACGAGAATCTCCCGTTCCACCTCATCATGATGAGAATCTCCCGTTCTACCACATCATGATGAGAATGTGCCATTCCACCTCATCATGATGAGAATCTCCCGTTCGACCTCATCATGATGATAATCTCCCGTTCCACCTCATCACCATGAGAATCTCCTGTTCCACCTCATCACCATGAGAATCTCCTGTTCCACCTCATAACAACGAGAATCTCCCGTTCCACCTCATCATGATGAGAATCGCCTGTTCCACCACATCACCATGAGAATCTCCCGTTCTACCACATCACCATGAGAATCTCCCGCTGCACTACATCACCATGACAATCTCCCATTCCACCACATCACCATGAGAATCTCCTGTTCCACCTCATCATGATGAGAATCTCCTGTTCCACCTCTTCACCATGAGAATCTCCTGTTCCACCACATCACCATGACAAATTCCTGTTCCACCTCATCATGATGAGAATCTCCCATTCCACCTCATCATGATGAGAATCTCCCGTTCCACCTCATCATGATGAGAATTTCCCGTTCCACCTCATCACCATGAGAATCTCCCGTTTCACCTCATCATGATGAGAATCTCCCATTCCACCTCATCATGAGAATCTCCCGTTCTACCACATGACCATGAGAATCTCCCATTGCACTACATCACCATGAGAATCTCCCATTCCACCACATCACCATTAGAATCTCCCGTTCCACCTCATCACCATGAGAATCTCCCGTTGCACTACATCACCATGAGAATCTCCCATTCCACCACATGACCATGAGAATCTCCATTTCCTCCTCATCATGATGAGAATCTCCCGTTCCACCTCTTCACCATGAGAATCTCCTGTTCCACCACATCACCATGACAAATTCCTGTTCCACCTCATCATGATGAGAATCTCCCGTTACACCTCATCATGATGAGAATCTCCCGTTACACCTCATCATGAGAATCTCCCGTTCCACCTCATCACCATGAGAATCTCCCATTGCACTACATCACCATGAGAAGCTCCAGTTCCACCTCATCACTATGAGAATCTCCCGTTCCACCTCATCATGATGAGAAGCTCCTGTTCCACCTCATCACCATGAGAGTCTCCTGTTCCACAACGTCGTGATGAGAATCTCCCGTTCCACCACATCACCATGAGAATGTCCTGTTCCACTACATCACCATGAGAATTTCCCGTTCCACCACATCACCATGAGAATCTCCTGTTCCACCTCATCACCATGAGAGTCTCTTGTTCCACCTCATCATGATGAGAATATCCTGGTCCACCTTATCATGATGAGAATCTCCCGTTCCACCTCATCATGATGAGAATCTCCCGTTCCACCTCATCACCATGAGAATCTCCCATTCCACCTCATCACCATGAGAATCTCCCATTCCACCTCATCACCATGAGAATCTCCCGTTCCACTTCATCACCATGAGAATCTCCCGTTCCACCTCATCACCATGAGAATCTCCTGTTCCACCACATCACCATGAGAATCTCCCGTTCCACCTCATCATGATGAGAATCTCTTGTTCCACCACATCACTATGAGAATCTCCCGTTCCACTACATCACCATGAGAATCTCCCATTCCACCACATCACCATGAGAATCTCCCGTTCCACCTCATCACCATGAGAATCTCCTGTTCCACCTCATCACCATGAGAGTCTCCTGTTCCACCTCATCATGATGACAATCTCCTGTTCCACCTCATCATGATGAAAATCTCCCATTCCACCACATCACCATGAGAATCTCCCGTTCAATCACATCATGATGAGAATCTCCCGTTCTACCACATCATGATGAGAATGTCCCATTCCACCTCATTGTGATGAGAATCTCCCATTCCACGTCATCATGATGAGAATCTCCCGTTCCACCTCATCACCATGACAATCTCCTGTTCCACCTCATCATGATGAGAATCTCCCGTTCCACCTCATCACCATGAGAATCTCCTGTTCCACCTCATAACAACGAGAATCTCCCGTTCCACCTCATCATGATGAGAATCTCCCGTTCTACCACATCATGATGAGAATGTGCCATTCCACCTCATCATGATGAGAATCTCCCGTTCGACCTCATCATGATGATAATCTCCCGTTCCACCTCATCACCATGAGAATCTCCTGTTCCACCTCATCACCATGAGAATCTCCTGTTCCACCTCATAACAACGAGAATCTCCCGTTCCACCTCATCATGATGAGAATCGCCTGTTCCACCACATCACCATGAGAATCTCCCGTTCTACCACATCACCATGAGAATCTCCCGCTGCACTACATCACCATGACAATCTCCCATTCCACCACATCACCATGAGAATCTCCTGTTCCACCTCATCATGATGAGAATCTCCTGTTCCACCTCTTCACCATGAGAATCTCCTGTTCCACCACATCACCATGACAAATTCCTGTTCCACCTCATCATGATGAGAATCTCCCATTCCACCTCATCATGATGAGAATCTCCCGTTCCACCTCATCATGATGAGAATTTCCCGTTCCACCTCATCACCATGAGAATCTCCCGTTTCACCTCATCATGATGAGAATCTCCCATTCCACCTCATCATGAGAATCTCCCGTTCTACCACATCACCATGAGAATCTCCCATTGCACTACATCACCATGAGAATCTCCCATTCCACCACATCACCATTAGAATCTCCCGTTCCACCTCATCACCATGAGAGTCTCCTTATCCACCTCATCACCATGAGAATCTCCCGTTGCACTACATCACCATGAGAATCTCCCATTCCACCACATCACCATGAGAATCTCCATTTCCTCCTCATCATGATGAGAATCTCCCGTTCCACCTCTTCACCATGAGAATCTCCTGTTCCACCACATCACCATGACAAATTCCTGTTCCACCTCATCATGATGAGAATCTCCCGTTACACCTCATCATGATGAGAATCTCCGGTTACACCTCATCATGAGAATCTCCCGTTCCACCTCATCACCATGAGAATCTCCCATTGCACTACATCACCACGAGAATCTCCAGTTCCACCTCATCACCATGAGAATCTCCCGTTCCACCTCATCATGATGAGAAGCTCCTGTTCCACCTCATCACCATGAGAATGTCCTGTTCCACTACATCACCATGAGAATTTCCCGTTCCACCACATCACCATGAGAATCTCCTGTTCCACCTCATCACCATGAGAGTCTCTTGTTCCACCTCATCATGATGAGAATATCCTGGTCCACCTTATCATGATGAGAATCTCCCGTTCCACCTCATCATGATGAGAATCTCCCGTTCCACCTCATCACCATGAGAATCTCCAGTTCCACCTCATCACCATGAGAATCTCCCGTTCCACCTCATCACCATGAGAATCTCCCATTCCACCTCATCACCATGAGAATCTCCTTTTCCACCACATCATGATGAGAATCTCCCGTTCTACCACATCATGATGAGAATGTCCCATTCCACCTCATTGTGATGAGAATCTCCCATTCCACGTCATCATGATGAGAATCTCCCGTTCCACCTCATCACCATGACAATCTCCTGTTCCACCTCATCATGATGAGAATCTCCCGTTCCACCTCATCACCATGAGAATCTCCTGTTCCACCTCATAACAACGAGAATCTCCCGTTCCACCTCATCATGATGAGAATCGCCCGTTCCACCACATCACCATGAGAATCTCCCGTTCAACCACATCATGATGAGAATGTGCCATTCCACCTCATCATGATGAGAATCTCCCGTTCGACGTCATCATGATGATAATCTCCCGTTCCACCTCATCACCATGAGAATCTCCTGTTCCACCTCATCACCATGAGATTCTCCTGTTCCACCTCATAACAACGAGAATCTCCCGTTCCACCTCATCACCATGAGAATCTCCCATTGCACTACATCACCATGAGAATCTCCAGTTCCACCTCATCACTATGAGAATCTCCCGTTCCACCTCATCATGATGAGAAGCTCCTGTTCCACCTCATCACCATGAGAGTCCCCTGTTCCACAACGTCGTGATGAGAATCTCCCGTTCCACCACATCACCATGAGAATGTCCTGTTCCACTACATCACCATGAGAATTTCCCGTTCCACCACATCACCATGAGAATCTCCTGTTCCACCTCATCACCATGAGAGTCTCTTGTTCCACCTCATCATGATGAGAATATCCTGGTCCACCTTATCATGATGAGAATCTCCCGTTCCACCTCATCATGATGAGAATCTCCCGTTCCACCTCATCACCATGAGAATCTCCTGTTCCACCACATCACCATGAGAATCTCCCGTTCCACCTCATCATGATGAGAATCTCTTGTTCCACCACATCACTATGAGAATCTCCCGTTCCACTACATCACCATGAGAATCTCCCATTCCACCACATCACCATGAGAATCTCCCGTTCCACCTCATCACCATGAGAATCTCCTGTTCCACCTCATCACCATGAGAGTCTCCTGTTCCACCTCATCATGATGACAATCTCCCGTTCCACCTCATCATGATGAGAATCTCTTGTTCCACCACATCACTATGAGAATCTCTTGTTCCACCACATCACTATGAGAATCTCCCGTTCCACTACATCACCATGAGAATCTCCCATTCCACCACATCACCATGAGAATCTCCCGTTCCACCTCATCACCATGAGAATCTCCTGTTCCACCACATCACCATGAGAATCTCCCGTTCCACCTCATCACCATGAGAATCTCCTGTTCCACCACATCACCATGAGAATCTCCCGTTCCACCTCATCATGATGAGAATCTCTTGTTCCACCACATCACTATGAGAATCTCCCGTTCCACTACATCACCATGAGAATCTCCCATTCCACCACATCACCATGAGAATCTCCCGTTCCACCACATCACCATGAGAATCTCCCGTTCCACCTCATCACCATGAGAATCTCCTGTTCCACCTCATCATGATGACAATCTCCTGTTCCACCTCATCATGATGAAAATCTCCCATTCCACCACATCACCATGAGAATCTCCCGTTCAATCACATCATGATGAGAATCTCCCGTTCTACCACATCATGATGAGAATGTCCCATTCCACCTCATTGTGATGAGAATCTCCCATTCCACGTCATCATGATGAGAATCTCCCGTTCCACCTCATCACCATGACAATCTCCTGTTCCACCTCATCATGATGAGAATCTCCCGTTCCACCTCATCACCATGAGAATCTCCTGTTCCACCTCATAACAACGAGAATCTCCCGTTCCACCTCATCATGATGATAATCGCCCGTTCCACCACATCACCATGAGAATCTCCCGTTCAACCACATCATGATGAGAATCTCCCGTTCTACCACATCATGATGAGAATGTGCCATTCCACCTCATCATGATGAGAATCTCCCGTTCGATCTCATCATGATGATAATCTCCCGTTCCACCTCATCACCATGAGAATCTCCTGTTCCACCTCATCACCATGAGAATCTCCTGTTCCACCTCATAACAACGAGAATCTCCCGTTCCACCTCATCATGATGAGAATCGCCTGTTCCACCACATCACCATGAGAATCTCCCGTTCTACCACATCACCATGAGAATCTCCCGCTGCACAACATCACCATGACAATCTCCCATTCCACCACATCACCATGAGAATCTCCTGTTCCACCTCATCATGATGAGAATCTCCTGTTCCACCTCTTCACCATGAGAATCTCCTGTTCCACCACATCACCATGACAAATTCCTGTTCCACCACATCACCATTAGAATCTCCCATTCCACCTCATCACCATGAGAGTCTCTTGTTCCACCTCATCATGATGAGAATCTCCCGTTACACCTCATCATGATGAGAATCTCCGGTTACACCTCATCATGAGAATCTCCCGTTCCACCTCATCACCATGGGAATCTCCCGTTCCACCTCATCACCATGAGAATCTCCCGTTCCACCTCATCACCATGAGAATCTCCTTTTCCACCACATCACCATGAGAATCTCCCGTTCCACCTCATCATGATGAGAATCTCTTGTTCCACCTCTTCACCATGAGAATCTCCTGTTCCACCACATCACCATGACAAATTCCTGTTCCACCTCATCATGATGAGAATCTCCCGTTACACCTCATCATGATGAGAATCTCCGGTTACACCTCATCATGAGAATCTCCCGTTCCACCTCATCACCATGAGAATCTCCCATTGCACTACATCACCATGAGAATCTCCAGTTCCACCTCATCACCATGAGAATCTCCCGTTCCACCTCATCATGATGAGAAGCTCCTGTTCCACCTCATCACCATGAGAATGTCCTGTTCCACTACATCACCATGAGAATTTCCCGTTCCACCACATCACCATGAGAATCTCCTGTTCCACCTCATCACCATGAGAGTCTCTTGTTCCACCTCATCATGATGAGAATATCCTGGTCCACCTTATCATGATGAGAATCTCCCGTTCCACCTCATCATGATGAGAATCTCCCGTTCCACCTCATCACGATGAGAATCTCCTATTCCACCTCATCACCATGAGAATCTCCCGTTCCACCTCATCACCATGAGAATCTCCCGTTCCACCTCATCACCATGAGAATCTCCCGTTCAATCACATCATGATGAGAATCTCCCGTTCTACCACATCATGATGAGAATGTCCCATTCCACCTCATTGTGATGAGAATCTCCCATTCCACGTCATCATGATGAGAATCTCCCGTTCCACCTCATCACCATGACAATCTCCTGTTCCACCTCATCATGATGAGAATCTCCCGTTCCACCTCATCACCATGAGAATCTCCTGTTCCACCTCATAACAACGAGAATCTCCCGTTCCACCTCATCATGATGATAATCGCCCGTTCCACCACATCACCATGAGAATCTCCCGTTCAACCACATCATGATGAGAATCTCCCGTTCTACCACATCATGATGAGAATGTGCCATTCCACCTCATCATGATGAGAATCTCCCGTTCGATCTCATTATGATGATAATCTCCCGTTCCACCTCATCACCATGAGAATCTCCTGTTCCACCTCATCACCATGAGAATCTCCTGTTCCACCTCATAACAACGAGAATCTCCCGTTCCACCTCATCATGATGAGAATCGCCTGTTCCACCACATCACCATGAGAATCTCCCGTTCTACCACATCACCATGAGAATCTCCCGCTGCACTACATCACCATGACAATCTCCCATTCCACCACATCACCATGAGAATCTCCTGTTCCACCTCATCATGATGAGAATCTCCTGTTCCACCTCTTCACCATGAGAATCTCCTGTTCCACCAAATCACCATGACAAATTCCTGTTCCACCACATCACCATTAGAATCTCCCATTCCACCTCATCACCATGAGAGTCTCTTGTTCCACCTCATCATGATGAGAATCTCCCGTTACACCTCATCATGATGAGAATCTCCGGTTACACCTCATCATGAGAATCTCCCGTTCCACCTCATCACCATGGGAATCTCCCGTTCCACCTCATCACCATGAGAATCTCCCGTTCCACCTCATCACCATGAGAATCTCCTTTTCCACCACATCACCATGAGAATCTCCCGTTCCACCTCATCATGATGAGAATCTCTTGTTCCACCTCTTCACCATGAGAATCTCCTGTTCCACCACATCACCATGACAAATTCCTGTTCCACCTCATCATGATGAGAATCTCCCGTTACACCTCATCATGATGAGAATCTCCGGTTACACCTCATCATGAGAATCTCCCGTTCCACCTCATCACCATGAGAATCTCCCATTGCACTACATCACCATGAGAATCTCCAGTTCCACCTCATCACCATGAGAATCTCCCGTTCCACCTCATCATGATGAGAAGCTCCTGTTCCACCTCATCACCATGAGAATGTCCTGTTCCACTACATCACCATGAGAATTTCCCGTTCCACCACATCACCATGAGAATCTCCTGTTCCACCTCATCACCATGAGAGTCTCTTGTTCCACCTCATCATGATGAGAATATCCTGGTCCACCTTATCATGATGAGAATCTCCCGTTCCACCTCATCATGATGAGAATCTCCCGTTCCACCTCATCACGATGAGAATCTCCTATTCCACCTCATCACCATGAGAATCTCCCGTTCCACCTCATCACCATGAGAATCTCCCGTTCCACCTCATCACCATGAGAATCTCCTTTTCCACCACATCACCATGAGAATCTCCCGTTCCACCTCATCATGATGAGAATCTCTTGTTCCACCACATCACTATGAGAATCTCCCATTCCACCACATCACCATGAGAATCTCCCGTTCAATCACATCATGATGAGAATCTCCCGTTCTACCACATCATGATGAGAATCTCCCGTTCCACCTCATCACCATGACAATCTCCTGTTCCACCTCATCATGATGAGAATCTCCCGTTCCACCTCATCACCATGAGAATCTCCTGTTCCACCTCATAACAACGAGAATCTCCCGTTCCACCTCATCATGATGAGAATCGCCCGTTCCACCACATCACCATGAGAATCTCCTGTTCCACCTCATCACCATGAGAATCTCCTGTTCCACCTCATAACAACGAGAATCTCCCGTTCCACCTCATCATGATGAGAATCGCCTGTTCCACCACATCACCATGAGAATCTCCCGTTCTACCACATCACCATGAGAATCTCCCGCTGCACTACATCACCATGACAATCTCCCATTCCACCACATCACCATGAGAATCTCCTGTTCCACCTCATCATGATGAGAATATCCTGTTCCACCTCTTCACCATGAGAATCTCCTGTTCCACCACATCACCATGACAAATTCCTGTTCCACCTCATCATGATGAGAATCTCCCATTCCACCTCATCATGATGAGAATCTCCCATTCCACCTCATCATGATGAGAATCTCCCGTTCCACCTCATCATGATGAGAATTTCCCGTTCCACCTCATCACCATGAGAATCTCCCGTTTCACCTCATCATGATGAGAATCTCCTATTCCACCACATCACCATGACAAATTCCTGTTCCACCACATCACCATTAGAATCTCCCATTCCACCTCATCACCATGAGAGTCTCTTGTTCCACCTCATCATGATGAGAATCTCCCGTTACACCTCATCATGATGAGAATCTCCGGTTACACCTCATCATGAGAATCTCCCGTTCCACCTCATCACCATGGGAATCTCCCGTTCCACCTCATCACCATGAGAATCTCCCGTTCCACCTCATCACCATGAGAATCTCCTTTTCCACCACATCACCATGAGAATCTCCCGTTCCACCTCATCATGATGAGAATCTCTTGTTCCACCTCTTCACCATGAGAATCTCCTGTTCCACCACATCACCATGACAAATTCCTGTTCCACCTCATCATGATGAGAATCTCCCGTTACACCTCATCATGATGAGAATCTCCGGTTACACCTCATCATGAGAATCTCCCGTTCCACCTCATCACCATGAGAATCTCCCATTGCACTACATCACCATGAGAATCTCCAGTTCCACCTCATCACCATGAGAATCTCCCGTTCCACCTCATCATGATGAGAAGCTCCTGTTCCACCTCATCACCATGAGAATGTCCTGTTCCACTACATCACCATGAGAATTTCCCGTTCCACCACATCACCATGAGAATCTCCTGTTCCACCTCATCACCATGAGAGTCTCTTGTTCCACCTCATCATGATGAGAATATCCTGGTCCACCTTATCATGATGAGAATCTCCCGTTCCACCTCATCATGATGAGAATCTCCCGTTCCACCTCATCACGATGAGAATCTCCTATTCCACCTCATCACCATGAGAATCTCCCGTTCCACCTCATCACCATGAGAATCTCCCGTTCCACCTCATCACCATGAGAATCTCCTTTTCCACCACATCACCATGAGAATCTCCCGTTCCACCTCATCATGATGAGAATCTCTTGTTCCACCACATCACTATGAGAATCTCCCATTCCACCACATCACCATGAGAATCTCCCGTTCAATCACATCATGATGAGAATCTCCCGTTCTACCACATCATGATGAGAATCTCCCGTTCCACCTCATCACCATGAGAATCTCCCATTGCACTACATCACCATGAGAATCTCCAGTTCCACCTCATCACTATGAGAATCTCCCGTTCCACCTCATCATGATGAGAAGCTCCTGTTCCACCTCATCATGATGAGAATCTCCCGTTCCACCACATCACCATGAGAATCTCCTGTTCCACCTCATCACCATGAGAATCTCCTGTTCCACCTCATAACAACGAGAATCTCCCGTTCCACCTCATCATGATGAGAATCGCCTGTTCCACGACATCACCATGAGAATCTCCCGTTCTACCACATCACCATGAGAATCTCCCGCTGCACTACATCACCATGACAATCTCCCATTCCACCACATCACCATGAGAATCTCCTGTTCCACCTCATCATGATGAGAATCTCCTGTTCCACCTCTTCACCATGAGAATCTCCTGTTCCACCACATCACCATGACAAATTCCTGTTCCACCTCATCATGATGAGAATCTCCCATTCCACCTCATCATGATGAGAATCTCCCGTTCCACCTCATCATGATGAGAATTTCCCGTTCCACCTCATCACCATGAGAATCTCCCGTTTCACCTCATCATGATGAGAATCTCCCATTCCACCTCATCATGAGAATCTCCCGTTCTTCCACATCACCATGAGAATCTCCCATTGCACTACATCACCATGAGAATCTCCCATTCCACCACATCACCATTAGAATCTCCCGTTCCACCTCATCACCATGAGAGTCTCCTTTTCCACCTCATCACCATGAGAATCTCCTTTTGCACTACATCACCATGAGAATCTCCCATTCCACCACATCACCATGAGAATCTCCATTTCCTCCTCATCATGATGAGAATCTCCCGTTCCACCTCTTCACCATGAGAATCTCCTGTTCCACCACATCACCATGACAAATTCCTGTTCCACCTCATCATGATGAGAATCTGCCGTTACACCTCATCATGATGAGAATCTCCCGTTACACCTCATCATGAGAATCTCCCGTTACACCTCATCACCATGAGAATATCCCATTGCACTACATCACCATGAGAATCTCCAGTTCCACCTCATCACCATGAGAATCTCCCGTTCCACCTCATCATGATGAGAAGCTCCTGTTCCACCTCATCACCATGAGAGTCTCCTGTTCCACAACGTCGTGATGAGCATCTCCCGTTCCACCACATCACCATGAGAATGTCCTGTTCCACTACATCACCATGAGAATTTCCCGTTCCACCACATCACCATGAGAATCTCCTATTCCACCTCATCACCATGAGAGTCTCTTGTTCCACCTCATCATGATGAGATTATCCTGGTCCACCTTATCATGATGAGAATCTCCCGTTCCACCTCATCATGATGAGAATCTCCCGTTCGACCTCATCACCATGAGAATCTCCCATTCCACCTCATCACCATGAGAATCTCCCGTTCCACCTCATCACCATGAGAATCTCCCGTTCCACCTCATCACCATGAGAATCTCCTTTTCCACCACATCACCATGAGAATCTCCCGTTCCACCTCATCATGATGAGAATCTCTGGTTCCACCACATCACTATGAGAATTTCCCGTTCCACCTCATCACCATGAGAATCTCCCGTTTCACCTCATCATGATGAGAATCTCCCATTCCACCTCATCATGAGAGTCTCCCGTTCTACCACATCACCATGAGAATCTCCCATTGCACTACATCACCACGAGAATCTCCCATTCCACCACATCACCATTAGAATCTCCCGTTCCACCTCATCACCATGAGAGTCTCCTTTTCCACCTCATCACCATGAGAATCTCCCGTTGCACTACATCACCATGAGAATCTCCCATTCCACCACATCACCATGAGAATCTCCATTTCCTCCTCATCATGATGAGAATCTCCCGTTCCACCTCTTCACCATGAGAATCTCCTGTTCCACCACATCACCATGACAAATTCCTGTTCCACCTCATCATGATGAGAATCTCCCGTTACACCTCATCATGATGAGGATCTCCGGTTACACCTCATCATGAGAATCTCCCGTTCCACCTAATCACCATGAGAATCTCCCATTGCACTACATCACCATGAGAATCTCCAGTTCCACCTCATCACCATGAGAATCTCCCGTTCCACCTCATCATGATGAGAAGCTCCTGTTCCACCTCATCACCATGAGAGTCTCCTGTTCCACAACGTCGTGATGAGAATCTCCCGTTCCACCACATCACCATGAGAATGTCCTGTTCCACTACATCACCATGAGAATTTCCCGTTCCACCACATCACCATGAGAATCTCCTGTTCCACCTCATCACCATGAGAGTCTCTTGTTCCACCTCATCATGATGAGAATATTCTGGTCCACCTTATCATGATGAGAATCTCCCGTTCCACCTCATCATGATGAGAATCTCCCGTTCCACCTCATCACCATGAGAATCTCCCATTCCACCTCATCACCATGAGAATCTCCCGTTCCACCTCATCACCATGAGAATCTCCCGTTCCACCTCATCACCATGAGAATCTCCTGTTCCACCACATCACCATGAGAATCTCCCGTTCCACCTCATCATGATGAGAATCTCTTTTTCCACCACATCACTATGAGAATCTCCCGTTCCACTACATCACCATGAGAATCTCCCATTCCACCACATCACCATGAGAATCTCCTGTTCCACCTCATCACCATGAGAATCTCCTGTTCCACCTCATCACCATGAGAGTCTCCTGTTCCACCTCATCATGATGACAATCTCCTGTTCCACCTCATCATGATGAAAATCTCCCATTCCACCACATCACCATGAGAATCTCCCGTTCAATCACATCATGATGAGAATCTCCCGTTCTACCACATCATGATGAGAATGTCCCATTCCACCTCATTGTGATGAGAATCTCCCATTCCACGTCATCATGATGAGAATCTCCCGTTCCACCTCATCACCATGACAATCTCCTGTTCCACCTCATCATGATGAGAATCTCCCGTTCCACCTCATCACCATGAGAATCTCCTGTTCCACCTCATAACAACGAGAATCTCCCGTTCCACCTCATCATGATGAGAATCGCCCGTTCCACCACATCACCATGAGAATCTCCCGTTCAACCACATCATGATGAGAATCTCCCGTTCTACCACATCATGATGAGAATGTGCCATTCCACCTCATCATGATGAGAATCTCCTGTTCCACCTCATCACCATGAGAATCTCCTGTTCCACCTCATAACAACGAGAATCTCCCGTTCCACCTCATCATGATGAGAATCGCCTGTTCCACCACATCACCATGAGAATCTCCCGTTCTACCACATCACCATGAGAATCTCCCGCTGCACTACATCACCATGACAATCTCCCATTCCACCACATCACCATGAGAATCTCCTGTTCCACCTCATCACCATGAGAATCTCCCGTACCACCACATCGTGATGAAAATCTCCCGTTCCACCTCATCACCATCAGAATCTCCCGTTCCACCACATCGTGATGAGAATCTCCTGTTCCACCACATCGTGATGAGAATTTCTCGTTTCATCACATCACCATGGGAATCTCCCGTTTCACCACATGACCATGGGAATATCCCGTTACACCACATCACCATGAGAATCTCCTGTTCCACCTCATGATGAGAATCTCCCGTTCCACCTCATCACCATGAGAATCTAGCGTTCCACCTCATCACCATGAGAATCGCCCGTTCTACCTCATCACCATGGGAATATCCCGTTATACCACATCACCATAAGAATCTCCCGTTCCACCTCATGATGAGAATCTCCCGTTCCACCTCATCACCATGAGAATCGCCCGTTCTACCTCATCACCATGAGAATATCCCGTTACACCACATCACCATGAGAATCTCCCTTTCCACTTCATCGTTATGAGAATCTCCCGTTCCACCTCATCACCATGAGAATCTCCCTTTCCGCCACATCGTGATGAGAATCTCCCGTTCCACCACATCACCATGAAAATCTCCCGTTCCACATCATCACCATGAGAATCTCCCATTCCACCTCATCAACATGAGAATCTCCCGTTCCACCTCATCACCATGAGAATCTCCCGTTCCGCCTTATCACCATTAGATTCTCCCATTCCACCACATCACCATGAGAATCTCCCATTCCACCTCATCACCATGAGAATCTCCCGTTCCACCACATCACCATGAGAATCTCCCGTTCCACCACATCACCATGAGAATCTCCCATTCCACCTCATCACCATGAGAATTTCCCGTTCCACCACATCACCATGAGAATCTCCCGTTCCACCTCATCACCATGAGAATCTCCCATTCCACCTCATCACCATGAGAATCTCCCGTTCCACCTCATCACCATGAGAATCTCCCGTTCCACCTCATCACCATGACAATCTCCCGTTCCACCACATCACCATGACAATCTCCCGTTCCACCTCATCACCATGAGAATCTCCCGTTCCACCTCATCACCATGAGAGTCTCTTGTTCCACCTCATCGTGATGAAAATATCCTGGTCCACCTTATCATGATGAGAATCTCCCGTTCCACCTCATCATGAAGAGAATCTCTTGTTCCACCACATCACTATGAGAATCTGCCGTTCCACTTAATCACCATGAGAATCTCCCATTCCACAACATCACCATGAGAATCTCCTGTTCCACCACATCGTGATGAGAATCTCCCGTTTCACCACATCACCATGCGAATCTCCACTTTCACCACATGACCATGGGAATATCCCGTTACACCACATCACCATGAGAATCTCTCGTTGCACCTCATGATGAGAATCTCCCGTTTCACCACATCACAGTGGGAATATCCCGTTACACCTCATCACCATGAGAATCTCCTGTTCCACCTCATCATGATGTGAATCTCCCGTTCCACCTCATCATGATGAGAATCTCCCATTCCACCTCTTTCACCATGAGAATCTCCCGTTCCACCTCATCATGAGAATCTCCCGTTCTACCATATCACCATGAGAATCTCCCGTTGCATTACATCACCATGAGAATCTCCCATTCCACCACATCACCATGAGAATCTCCTGTTCCACCTCATCATGATGAGAATCTCCTGTTCGACCTCTTCACCATGAGAATCTCCTGTTCCGCCACATCACCATGACAAATTCCTGTTCCACCTCATCATGATGAGAATCTCCCATTCCACCTCATCATGATGAGAATCTCCCGTTCCACCTCATCATGATGAGAATTTCCCGTTCCACCTCATCACCATGAGAATCTCCCGTTTCACCTCATCATGATGAGAATCTCCCGTTCCACCTCATCATGAGAATCTCCCGTTCTACCACATCACCATGAGAATCTCCCATTGCACTACATCACCATGAGAATCTCCCATTCCACCACATCACCATTAGAATCTCCCGTTCCACCTCATCACCATGAGAGTCTTCTTTTCCACCTCATCATGATGAGAATCTCCTGTTCCACCTCATCATGATGAGAATCTCCCGTTCCACCTCATCATGATGAGAATCTCCCGTTCTACCTCATCATGATGAGAATTTCCCGTTCAACCTCATCACCATGAGAATCTCCTGTTCCACCTCATGATGAGAATCTCCCGTTCCACCTCATCACCATGAGAATCGCCCGTTCTACCTCATCACCATGGGAATATCCCGTTATACCACATCACCATAAGAATCTCCCGTTCCACCTCATCACCATGAGAATCGCCCGTTCTACCTCATCACCATGAGAATATCCCGTTACACCACATCACCATGAGAATCTCCCTTTCCACTTCATCGTTATGAGAATCTCCTGTTCCACCTCATCATGATGAGAATCTCCTGTTCCACCTCTTCACCATGAGAATCTCCTGTTCCGCCACATCACCATGACAAATTCCTGTTCCACCTCATCATGATGAGAATCTCCCATTCCACCTCATCATGATGAGAATCTCCCATTCCACCTCATCATGATGAGAATTTCCCGTTCCACCTCATCACCATGAGAATCTCCCGTTTCA
This sequence comes from Telmatherina bonti, assembly GCF_933228915.1. Lineage (NCBI taxonomy): Eukaryota > Metazoa > Chordata > Actinopteri > Atheriniformes > Telmatherinidae > Telmatherina > Telmatherina bonti. Next base: position 41,085,107 of record NC_136620.1, on the reverse strand, counting down.
CCTCATCATGATGAGAATCTCCCGTTCCACCTCATCATGAGAATCTCCCGTTCTACCACATCACCATGAGAATCTCCCATTGCACTACATCACCATGAGAATCTCCCATTCCACCACATCACCATTAGAATCTCCCGTTCCACCTCATCACCATGAGAGTCTTCTTTTCCACCTCATCATGATGAGAATCTCCTGTTCCACCTCATCATGATGAGAATCTCCCGTTCCACCTCATCATGATGAGAATCTCCTGGTCTACCTCATCATGATGAGAATCTCCCATTCCACCTCATCATGATGAGAATCTCCCGTTCCACCTCATCATGATGAGAATTTCCCGTTCAACCTCATCACCATGAGAATCTCCCGTTTCACCTCATCATGATTAGAATCTCCCATTCCACCTCATCATGATGTGAATCTCCCGTTCCACCTCATCATGATGAGAATCTCCCGTTCCACCACATCACCATGAGAATCTCCCATTCCACCTCATCACCATGAGAATTTCCCGTTCCACCACATCACCATGAGAATCTCCCGTTCCACCTCATCACCATGAGAATCTCCCATTCCACCTCATCACCATGAGAATCTCCCGTTCCACCTCATCACCATGAGAATCTCCCGTTCCACCTCATCACCATGACAATCTCCCGTTCCACCACATCACCATGACAATCTCCCGTTCCACCTCATCACCATGAGAATCTCCCGTTCCACCTCATCACCATGAGAGTCTCTTGTTCCACCTCATCGTGATGAAAATATCCTGGTCCACCTTATCATGATGAGAATCTCCCGTTCCACCTCATCATGAAGAGAATCTCTTGTTCCACCACATCACTATGAGAATCTGCCGTTCCACTTAATCACCATGAGAATCTCCCATTCCACAACATCACCATGAGAATCTCCTGTTCCACCACATCGTGATGAGAATCTCCCGTTTCACCACATCACCATGCGAATCTCCACTTTCACCACATGACCATGGGAATATCCCGTTACACCACATCACCATGAGAATCTCTCGTTGCACCTCATGATGAGAATCTCCCGTTTCACCACATCACAGTGGGAATATCCCGTTACACCTCATCACCATGAGAATCTCCTGTTCCACCTCATCATGATGTGAATCTCCCGTTCCACCTCATCATGATGAGAATCTCCCATTCCACCTCTTTCACCATGAGAATCTCCCGTTCCACCTCATCATGAGAATCTCCCGTTCTACCATATCACCATGAGAATCTCCCGTTGCATTACATCACCATGAGAATCTCCCATTCCACCACATCACCATGAGAATCTCCTGTTCCACCTCATCATGATGAGAATCTCCTGTTCCACCTCTTCACCATGAGAATCTCCTGTTCCGCCACCTCACCATGACAAATTCCTGTTCCACCTCATCATGATGAGAATCTCCCATTCCACCTCATCATGATGAGAATCTCCCGTTCCACCTCATCATGATGAGAATTTCCCGTTCCACCTCATCACCATGAGAATCTCCCGTTTCACCTCATCATGATGAGAATCTCCCGTTCCACCTCATCATGAGAATCTCCCGTTCTACCACATCACCATGAGAATCTCCCATTGCACTACATCACCATGAGAATCTCCCATTCCACCACATCACCATTAGAATCTCCCGTTCCACCTCATCACCATGAGAGTCTTCTTTTCCACCTCATCATGATGAGAATCTCCTGTTCCACCTCATCATGATGAGAATCTCCCGTTCCACCTCATCATGATGAGAATCTCCTGGTCTACCTCATCATGATGAGAATCTCCCATTCCACCTCATCATGATGAGAATCTCCCGTTCTACCTCATCATGATGAGAATTTCCCGTTCAACCTCATCACCATGAGAATCTCCTGTTCCACCTCATGATGAGAATCTCCTGTTCCACCTCATCACCATGAGAATCTCCCGTTCCACCTCATCACCATGAGAATCGCCCGTTCTACCTCATCACCATGGGAATATCCCGTTATACCACATCACCATAAGAATCTCCCGTTCCACCTCATCACCATGAGAATCGCCCGTTCTACCTCATCACCATGAGAATATCCCGTTACACCACATCACCATGAGAATCTCCCTTTCCACTTCATCGTTATGAGAATCTCCTGTTCCACCTCATCATGATGAGAATCTCCTGTTCCACCTCTTCACCATGAGAATCTCCTGTTCCGCCACATCACCATGACAAATTCCTGTTCCACCTCATCATGATGAGAATCTCCCATTCCACCTCATCATGATGAGAATCTCCCATTCCACCTCATCATGATGAGAATTTCCCGTTCCACCTCATCACCATGAGAATCTCCCGTTTCACCTCATCATGATGAGAATCTCCCGTTCCACCTCATCATGAGAATCTCCCGTTCTACCACATCACCATGAGAATCTCCCATTGCACTACATCACCATGAGAATCTCCCATTCCACCACATCACCATTAGAATCTCCCGTTCCACCTCATCACCATGAGAGTCTTCTTTTCCACCTCATCATGATGAGAATCTCCTGTTCCACCTCATCATGATGAGAATCTCCCGTTCCACCTCATCATGATGAGAATCTCCTGGTCTACCTCATCATGATGAGAATCTCCCATTCCACCTCATCATGATGAGAATCTCCCGTTCTACCTCATCATGATGAGAATTTCCCGTTCAACTTCATCACCATGAGAATCTCCCGTTTCACCTCATCATGATTAGAATCTCCCATTCCACCTCATCATGATGTGAATCTCCCGTTCCACCTCATCATGATGAGAATCTCCCGTTCCACCTCTTTCACCATGAGAATCTCCCGTTCCACCTCATCATGAGAATCTCCCGTTCTACCACATCACCATGAGAATCTCCCGTTGCACTACATCACCATGAGAATCTCCCATTCCACCACATCACCATGAGAATCTCCCGTTCCCACCTCATCACCATGAGAATCTCCCGTTCCACCTCATCACCATGAGAGTCTCTTGTTCCACCTCGTCATGATGTCAAAATCCTGTTCCACCTTATCATGATGAGAATCTCCCGTTCCACCTCATCATGATGAGAATCTCTTGTTCCACTACATCACCATGAGAATCTCCCATTCCACCACATCACCATGAGAATCTCCTGTTCCACCTCATCACCATGAGAGTCTCCTGTTCCACCTCATCATGATGAGAATCTCCTGTTCCACCTCATCATGATGAGAATCTCCCGTTCCACCACATTATAATGAGAATCTCCTGTTCCGCCACATCACCATGAGAATATAACATTCCACCTCATCACCATGAGAATCTCCTGTTCCGCCACATCGTGATGAGAATCTCCTGTTCCGCCACATCACCATGAGAATCTCCCGTTCCACCTCATCACCATGAGAATCTCCCGTTCCACCTCATCACCATGAGAATCTCCTGTTCCACCACATCACCATGAGAATCTCCCGTTCCACCACATCACCATGAGAATCTCCCGTTCAACCACATCACCATGAGAATCTCCCGTTCCACCACATCACCATGAGAATCTCCCGTTCAACCACATCATGATGAGAATCTCCCGTTCTACCACATCATGATGAGAATGTGCCATTCCACCTCATCATGATGAGAATCTCCCGTTCGACCTCATCATGATGATAATCTCCCGTTCCACCTCATCACCATGAGAATCTCCTGTTCCACCTCATCACCATGAGAATCTCCTGTTCCACCTCATAACAACGAGAATCTCCCGTTCCACCTCATCATGATGAGAATCGCCTGTTCCACCACATCACCATGAGAATCTCCCGCTGCACTACATCACCATGACAATCTCCCATTCCACCACATCACCATGAGAATCTCCCGTTCCACCTCATCACCATGAGAATCTCCCGTACCACCACATCGTGATGAAAATGTCCCGTTCCACCTCATCACCATCAGAATCTCCCGTTCCACCACATCGTGATGAGAATCTCCTGTTCCACCACATCGTGATGAGAATTTCTCGTTTCATCACATCACCATGGGAATCTACCGTTTCACCACATGACCATGGGAATATCCCGTTACACCACATCACCATGAGAATCTCCTGTTCCACCTCATGATGAGAATCTCCTGTTCCACCTCATCACCATGAGAATCTCCCGTTCCACCTCATCACCATGAGAATCGCCCGTTCTACGTCATCACCATGGGAATATCCCGTTATACCACATCACCATAAGAATCTCCCGTTCCACCTCATGATGAGAATCTCCCGTTCCACCTCATCACCATGAGAATCTCCCGTTCCACCTCATCACCATGAGAATCGCCCGTTCTACCTCATCACCATGAGAATATCCCGTTACACCACATCACCATGAGAATCTCCCTTTCCACTTCATCGTTATGAGAATCTCCCGTTCCACCTCATCACCATGAGAATCTCCCTTTCCGCCACATCGTGATGAGAATCTCCCGTTCCACCACATCACCATGAAAATCTCCCGTTCCACATCATCACCATGAGAATCGCCCGTTCTACCTCATCACCATGAGAATCTCCCGTTACACCACATCACCATGAGAATCTCCCTTTCCGCCACATCGTGATGAGAATCTCCCGTTTCACCACATCACCATGAGAATCTCCCGTTCCACCTCATCACCATGATAATCTCCTGTTCCACCACATCACCATGAGAATCTCCCATTCCACCTCATCAACATGAGAATCTCCCGTTCCGCCACATCACCATGAGAATCTCCCATTCCACCTCATCACCATGAGAATCTCCCGTTCCACCACATCACCATGAGAATCTCCCGTTCCACCACATCACCATGAGAATCTCCCATTCCACCTCATCACCATGAGAATTTCCCGTTCCACCACATCACCATGAGAATCTCCCGTTCCACCTCATCACCATGAGAATCTCCCGTTCCACCTCATCACCATGAGAATCTCCCGTTCCACCTCATCACCATGAGAATCTCCCGTTCCACCACATCACCATGACAATCTCCCGTTCCACCTCATCACCATGAGAATCTCCCGTTCCACCTCATCACCATGATAGTCTCTTGTTCCACCTCATCGTGATGAAAATATCCTGGTCCACCTTATCATGATGAGAATCTCCCGTTCCACCTCATCGTGATGAGAATCTCCCGTTCCACCACATCACTATGAGAATCTCCCGTTCCACTTAATCACCATGAGAATCTCCCATTCCACAACATCACCATGAGAATCTCCTGTTCCACCACATCGTGATGAGAATCTCCCGTTTCACCACATCACCATGCGAATCTCCAGTTTCACCACATGACCATGGGAATATCCCGTTACACCACATCACCATGAGAATCTCTCGTTGCACCACATGATGAGAATCTCCCGTTTCACCACATCACAATGGGAATATCCCGTTACACCTCATCACCATGAGAATCTCCTGTTCCACCTCATCATGATGTGAATCTCCCGTTCCACCTCATCATGATGAGAATCTCCCATTCCACCTCTTTCACCATGAGAATCTCCCGTTCCACCTCATCATGAGAATCTCCCGTTCTACCATATCACCATGAGAATCTCCCGTTGCACTACATCACCATGAGAATCTCCCATTCCACCACATCACCATGAGAATCTCCTGTTCCACCTCATCATGATGAGAATCTCCTGTTCCACCTCTTCACCATGAGAATCTCCTGTTCCACCACATCACCATGACAAATTCCTGTTCCACCTCATCATGATGAGAATCTCCCATTCCACCTCATCATGATGAGAATCTCCCGTTCCACCTCATCATGATGAGAATTTCCCGTTCCACCTCATCACCATGAGAATCTCCCGTTTCACCTCATCATGATGAGAATCTCCCGTTCCACCTCATCATGAGAATCTCCCGTTCTACCACATCACCATGAGAATCTCCCATTGCACTACATCACCATGAGAATCTCCCATTCCACCACATCACCATTAGAATCTCCCGTTCCACCTCATCACCATGAGAGTCTTCTTTTCCACCTCATCATGATGAGAATCTCCTGTTCCACCTCATCATGATGAGAATCTCCCGTTCCACCTCATCATGATGAGAATCTCCTGGTCTACCTCATCATGATGAGAATCTCCCATTCCACCTCATCATGATGAGAATCTCCCGTTCTACCTCATCATGATGAGAATTTCCCGTTCAACCTCATCACCATGAGAATCTCCCGTTTCACCTCATCATGATTAGAATCTCCCATTCCACCTCATCATGAGAATCTCCCGTTCTACCACATCACCATGAGAATCTCCCATTGCACTACATCACCGAGAGAATCTCCCATTCCACCACATCACCATTAGAATCTCCCGTTCCACCTCATCACCATGAGAATCTCCCGTTCCACCACATCACCATGAGAATCTCCTTTTCCACCTCATCACCATGAGAGTCTCCTTTTCCACCTCATCATGATGAGAATCTCCTGTTCCACCTCATCATGATGAGAATCTCCCGTTCCACCTCATCATGATGAGAATCTCCTGGTCCACCTCATCACCATGAGAATCTCCTGTTCCACCTCATCATGATGAGAATCTCCCGTTCCACCACATCACCATGAGAATCTCCTGTTCCACCTCATCACCATGAGAATCTCCTGTTCCACCTCATCATGATTAAAATCTCCCGTTCTACCTCATCATGATGAGAATCTCCCGTTCCACCTCTTTCACCATGAGAATCTCCCGTTCCACCTCATCATGAGAATCTCCCGTTCTACCACATCACCATGAGAATCTCCCGTTGCACTACATCACCATGAGAATCTCCCATTCCACCACATCACCATGAGAATATCCATTTCCTCCTCATCATGATGAGAATCTCCCGTTCCACCTCATCACCATGAGAATCTCCCGTTCCACCTCATCATGAGAATCTCCCGTTCCACCTCTTTCACCATGAGAATCTCCCGTTCCACCTCATCATGAGAATCTCCCGTTCTACCACATCACCATGAGAATCTCCAGTTCCACCTCATCACCATGAGAATCTCCTGTTCCACAACGTCGTGATGAGAATCTTCCGTTCCACCACATCACCATGAGAATCTCCTGTTCCACTACATCACCATGAGAATTTCCCGTTCCACCACATCACCATGAGAATCTCCTGTTCCACCTCATCACCATGAGAGTCTCTTGTTCCACCTCATCATGATGAGAATCTCCCGTTCCACCTCATCATGATGAGAATCTCCCGTTCCACCTCATCACCATGAGAATCTCCCGTTCCACCTCATTACCATGAGAATCTCCTGTTCCACCTCATCACCATGAGAATCTCCTGTTCCACCTCATCATGATGAGAATCTCCTTTTCCACCTCATCACCATGAGAATCTCCCGTTCCACCTCATCATGATGTGAATCTCCCGTTCCACCTCATCATGATGAGAATCTCCCGTTCCACCTCATCATGATGAGAATCTCCCGTTGCACTACATCACCATGAGAATCTCCCGTTCCACCTCATTACCATGATAATCTCCTGTTCCACCTCATCACCATGAAAATCTCCTGTTCCACCTCATCATGATGAGAATCTCCTTTTCCACCTCATCACCATGAGAGTCTCCTGTTCCACAACGTCGTGATGGGAATATCCCGTTACACCTCATCACCATGAGAATCTCCCGTTCCACCTCATCATGATGCGAATCTCCCGTTCCACCTCATCATGATGAGAATCTCCCGTTCCACCTCTTTCACCATGAGAATCTCCCGTTCCACCTCATCATGAGAATCTCCCGTTCTACCACATCACCATGAGAATCTCCCGTTGCACTACATCACCATGAGAATCTCCCATTCCACCACATCACCATGAGAATCTCCCGTTCCCACCTCATCACCATGAGAATCTCCTGTTCCACCTCATCACCATGAGAGTCTCCTGTTCCACCTCATCATGATGAGAATGTCCTGTTCCACCACATCACCATGAGAATCTCCTGTTCCACAATGTCGTGATGAGAATTTCCCGTTCCACTACATCACCATGAGAATCTCCCGTTCCACTACATCACCATGAGAATCTCCCGTTCCACCTCATCACCATGAGAGTCTCTTGTTCCACCTCATCATGATGAGAAAATCCTGTTCCACCTTATCATGATGAGAATCTCCCGTTCCACCTCATCATGATGAGAATCTCTTGTTCCACCACATCACTTTGAGAATCTCCCGTTCCACCTCATCATGATGAGAATCTCTTGTTCCACTACATCACCATGAGAATCTCCCATTCCACCACATCACCATGAGAATCTCCTGTTCCACCTCATCACCATGAGAGTCTCCTGTTCCACCTCATCATGATGAGAATCTCCTGTTCCACCTCATCATGATGAGAATCTCCCGTTCCACCACATTATAATGAGAATCTCCTGTTCCGCCACATCACCATGAGAATATAACATTCCACCTCATCACCATGAGAATCTCCTGTTCCGCCACATCGTGATGAGAATCTCCTTTTCCGCCACATCACCATGAGAATCTCCCGTTCCACCTCATCACCATGAGAATCTCCCGTTCCACCTCATCACCATGAGAATCTCCCGTTCCACCACATCACCATGAGAATCTCCCGTTCCACCACATCACCATGAGAATCTCCTGTTCCGCCACATCGTGATGAGAATCTCCTGTTCCGCCACATCACCATGAGAATCTCCCGTTCCACCTCATCACCATCAGAATCTCCCGTTCCACCACATTATAATGAGAATCTCCTGTTCCACCTCATCACCATGAGAATATAACATTCCACCTCATCACCATGAGAATCTCCTGTTCCGCCACATCACCATGAGAATATAACATTCCACCTCATCACCATGAGAATGTCCTGTTCCGCCACATCACTATGAGAATCTCCCTTTCCGCCACATCGTGATGAGAATCTCCAGTTCCGCCACATCACCATGAGAATCTCCCGTTCCGCCACATCCCAAAGCTGCTCTGCTGGATGTAGATCTGGTGACTGTGGAGCCGTTGGAGGACAGTGAACTCATCATCATGGTGGAGATGATGTGAGCTTTGTGACATGGTGCATCATCCTGCTGGAAGTTTCCTTCAGAAGATGCTACTCTGTGCTCAGAAAGGGATGGACATGGTCAGCAGCAGGACTCAGGTAGGCTGTGGAGGTAAAACATGGTGATACTAAAGGGACCAAAGTGGGACCTCCAGCCTGAATGATCCTGACGGCAGGATGGATACATGATGTCCTCATGATGTTTTCAGCAGATTCTGATCTGATTGGGTCAAATCTTGGTTGTTTTTTCAAAGCTCTTTGTTGAAACGCACAACAGTAAAATGACAGAACTTTGACACCATCTGTGGTATGATGTCTGTCTTGGAAATTATACCTATAGTGTAGTTTTAATATGTTACTCCTTTATTAAGCTTCTTTTATATAGTAAAAAATATATATTCTGCATAGTTTAGAATAGTTCAGAAAGCTTGCTTTAGTAGGTTCATGCATAAACCTTAATGTTCATTTCAAGGCCTGTTTCAGCTTTGATTGTTGTTATGTTCAAAATGGCAGTTGTTTTGACTAGTGCTGCCAGGCAGAGGTTATCTGTGTCTGCCTAAAGATCGCTGTAACACCCTGAGCAGGGCAGAGCTCTCCAGACCTCTCGCTCGCAACATCTGCACATGGTCAATAAACTGAACGTAGCATGGTTGGTCTCTAAATTTATTTCTCATCAGATAAATTCCACGACAATGTCTTTACAATTTGATCAGTTCTGGGAAATATGCAGATTTTTACAGCACATATTTACAGCTGGGTTTACCATGTGCTTTAATAGAAGCATGAGTCGTCTTGTCATGTATGTCAGTAAGACATGTATGTGCTGAATGTCCGCTGTGTATTTTAATACATGACTTGTGTGCTGATCTTGATCTCATCGTCATCTTCATTAAACAATGTGAGATCCTCTTGTGTGACAGCAAACACTTGATGTATGTGACCGTGTGCCTCGCATGTGCAGACTGAGCGATTGTCTTTGTCTTGTTTTGAGATCACCTTTCTGCTCGTCTTTATGTCAGACGTAATCAGGATTAGCCTCCATCACAGATCACCTGCTGCTTATCTCTGCGCCCATCTCCTTCTCCTCCTCTTCCTTCTGCTCCTCCTCCTCCTCCTCCTTCTCTTCCTCTTCGTTCCTCACCTTCTCCTTTTTTTTGCCTCATCCTCTCCTCCTCCTTCGATTGCTTCTTCTTTTCATTCTCCTCCTCCTCCTCCTCCTCCACCTCCTCCCCCTTCTTTCTCCTTGTCTTAGTCTGATAAACAGAAATGGGGAGTGAGGTGTGACTGCAAGGCCTCGGGACGGGATGAGTCCTGTCCCCAGGTGTCGTCCAGTCGTCTTCCAGGTGTTGCCAGGTGTGGCCCGTTGTCCAGGTGTGGCCAGGTATTGTCCTGGGATTGAGGCCAGCGTACTGACCATGGGTCTGTTCTCTCAGCTTATGCTGAGCTCATTATGGGATGTACCTGCCGCCTCCTGTCTCATCAGCACCGTAAACGCTTCTCACTTCTCACACAAAGCAACAGGCTTCGTGACAACATGCTGTGATCTGCTTCCACCAAGCCCACCATGGCGGCGGAGGTCCTCCCACCACCCGTAACTCTATTTCTTTCTCTCTGCACCAGCCAAAGAATCCTGGCTGAACTTCTGCTCCCACTGATTGATCATTATGATCATTATCATTATTGGATCAACTGAATTTTAATGGCAACAAAGTTTTCATAGTGAAGTCCTGTTCACCAGCTGGCTGATAATCAGATCCGTCCTGAATCCTTCTTAATCCATCTGTGGCGTCACGCTTTCTCTCCTCACTTCTAACCAGCAGACCTGGATTCACCCGAGTTCTAGACTTCAGGTCGCTGCTGCTCCTCCAAACAATCTCATCATGATCAGAAAGAAGTGAAAGACATAAAGCAGGTCTGGAGACGGTGTCCTGACTCCGGATCCAGAAGTCTAGTTCAGGACCCTCCTGGAAGAGATTTAATCTCAGCTCCTCCTGGTTAAACACACACGTAGCCTTCTAGCCTAGAGACACACCTGTTAACATGAGACAGACTGATGAAAATCAAGGTAAAGTCTGTTAAGGATCTTTAGAAAAGAAACAAAATCAAATGAATAATCAGGAACCACACAAAATGTTAAGATTGTTTCTGAGAGAAATTCCTCAGAAAACAAGTAGGTCGACATCAGCGGAGACTTCAGAGGAGAAATAGTTCCTGTTTTTCTGCCTCGGAGGGTTTTAAGGCCATCTTCAAATGACTGGAGAAATAAAGTTTCCTAAAAGCTGCCGGTGGAAGTCCCTGACAGTCTGATGGTCTTCCTCTTCATCTACCAGCCTCAGTTAGCGCCTTAAATGTCCACATTCCCGTTAAACAGAGGATGCAGCTTGTCTGGGGGAGAAATGATGTGGAGACAACAGGACGTCTGGGACAAAATGCAACCATCAGCCCCAGCACGGCGGTGGAAGACTCATGGTTTGGGCTCGTTTTGCAATCAGCTGACCTGGACGCCATGCAGCTGAACGGGGTTTGCCTCTTTCCTTTATTTAAGCAGTGAGTGCATGGCAACAGCTGAGCAGCCAGTAAGAAGCAACAAAAACAGCCGCCATGACGCGTGTTGGAAACTTTCTGGTTCCTGGAAACAAACAGCATAAACACACTGTTTTCCAGATATTACAGCAGATCTTTGTCAACTGTCCCCGCAGGCCTAACTTCACTTTTCATGATGCCTTTCTTTGCTGGTAATCTGCGATTGCTCACAGCCAGGGATTGCAGGCCGACCTTCAGGTGGTGCAGGTTAATCCCGTTAGCTCCAAGCAGCCGCTGTGGAAATCCCAGCAGATCTGTGCTGGCGGTGCCGCGCTCTGGATCTCCACACCTTCGGCATGCAGAGCCACCTGTAGACGCACAGGTAAGCAAAGGTTTGATGGAAAAGCTGCTGTTTGTGGGCGAAACTGAAGGAAACAGTTTGAGCTTATTTACTGTGAAAAAGCTGAAATTTGCTTGTTTTCCTTCAGTTTTACATTTGTTGAGAAAAAATGATGATGAAGGGATGAATGATGAGACTGAAGATGAGAAGCTGATCCAGAAGGAATGTTGAGACTGAACTATTTAATCCATGTATGTGAGATTAGGACAAAGGGAGCCCCTCTGATCCCTACTGGTGGAGATAATATGTTGGGAATCAGTGACATGCTTCTCAGACAGCATCCCTGTGTCTACCCTCACTGAGAACCTCTGCTGTTTCTATTCCTGCTTCATGTTTCCAACATTAAACGACTTTTTTCTGAACTAGATTAAAGGTAGACGCTGGTTTTTCATGCACATCATCCAAGCAACCAGTGTGAAGCTGCAGGACGTCTTGCCGGTTCATTCGCCTTTTGCTGAGGTGGATTATCTCACTGGGATGATGAAGCACCAGAGAGGATGATGCATATATTTGAGATTATGCCAGACGAGTGTCTCTGACTGGAGCGGTGTGTTGGACTGGTTCAAACGTCCTCTTGGTGACTCATTTCAGGTTAAACTGATTGTAGCCCACCTGTAGAGCCTCTAAAGCAGCTTATGCCGCACCGCTACCTGAACAAGATTAACCCTCTGCTTTCTAGTGGCCTCTAACGTTTGGTGTCTGTGTGTTGATCCTGACGTTCATCAAAAGTACTTTGAGTAAAAACTGAGCCTACATTTATGGTGAGGAGGTAAATGTCCTCCTTCAGACCTCATTAGCTCCAGTTAAGGGTTCTCTGCCTGACACATGAAGTGGCTGCTTGAAGAGGGTGTTGGAAGATATTTATTATGATAACCAGCAGCATCAGCAGCGCGCATGAAGAGGCTGTTTAAGCGTCTGACTCGGTTTGTTTGCTTAGCAGGATGTTTAACTGGGTGGTGAAAGTGGTTCCTCAACCTGCTGAATCTCCTGGGAATGCTGAAGCTGCCAAACCTGCAACTGCTGTAAGACAACACACACACACCTGCACATCTGGATATCTACACGCCTACACAGCTACACACCTACACACCTACACATCTACACACCTACACACCTACACATCTACACACCTACACGTCTACACACCTATACATCTACACACCTATACATCTACACACCTACACGCCTACACAGCTACACACCTACACACCTACACACCTACACACCTACACACCTACACATCTACACACCTACACACCTACACATCTACACACCTACACACCTACACATCTACACACCTACACGTCTACACACCTATACATCTACACACCTATACATCTACACACCTACACGCCTACACAGCTACACACCTACACACCTACACACCTACACACCTACACACCTACACATCTACACACCTACACACCTACACACCTACACACCTATACAACTACACACCTATACAACTACACACCTACACGCCTACACACCTACACATCTACACGCCTACACAGCTACACGCCTACACAGCTACACGCCTACACAGCTACACACCTACACACCTACACACCTACACATCTACACATCTACACACCTACACACCTACACACCTACACACCTACACATCTACACACCTACACACCTACACATCTACACACCTACACACCTACACATCTACACACCTACACATCTACACATCTACACACCTACACACCTACACACCTACACACCTACACATCTACACACCTACACACCTACACACCTACACATCTACACACCTACACACCTACACACCTACACACCTACACACCTACACACCTACACATCTACACACCTACACACCTACACATCTACACACCTACACACCTACACATCTACACACCTACACATCTACACACCTATACATCTACACACCTACACATCTACACACCTATACATCTACACACCTACACATCTACACACCTACACATCTACACACCTACACACCTACACATCTACACACCTACACATCTACACACCTATACATCTACACAGCTACACGCCTACACTGCTACACACCTACACACCTACACATCTACACATCTACACACCTACACACCTACACACCTACACAACTACACACCTACACAACTACACACCTACACACCTACACACCTACACGCCTACACACCTACACAACTACACGCCTACACATCTACACACCTACACACCTATACATCTACACACCGACACACCTACACACCTACACATCTACACACCTACACACCTACACACCTACACACCTACACACCTACACAACTACACGCCTACACATCTACACACCTACACACCTATACATCTACACACCGACACACCTACACACCTACACATCTACACACCTACACACCTACACACCTACACATCTACACACCTACACACCTACACACCTACACATCTACACACCTACACACCTACACACCTACACACCTACACACCTACACATCTACACATCTACACACCTACACATCTACACATCTACACATCTACACACCTACACACCTACACAACTACACACCTACACACCTACACAACTACACGCCTACACACCTACACAACTACACGCCTACACATCTACACACCTACACACCTATACATCTACACACCTACACAGCTACACACGACACACCTACACACCTACACACCTACACATCTACACATCTACACACCTACACACCTACACACCTACACACCTACACATCTACACACCTACACACCTACACACCTACACACCTACACACCTACACATCTACACATCTACACACCTACACATCTACACATCTACACATCTACACACCTACACACCTACACATCTACACACCTACACGCCTACACATCTACACACCTACACACCTACACACCTACACATCTACACATCTACACACCTACACACCTACACACCTACACACCTACACATCTACACACCTACACGCCTACACGCCTACACATCTACACGCCTACACATCTACACACCTACACACCTACACACCTACACACCTACACACCTACACATCTACACACCTACACACCTACACACCTACACATCTACACATCTACACACCTACACACCTACACACCTACACATCTACACACCTACACACCTACACACCTACACACCTACACACCTACACATCTACACACCTACACATCTACACACCTATACAACTACACACCTACACACCTACACAACTACACACCTACACATCTACACACCTACACATCTACACATCTACACACCTACACACCTACACATCTACACACCTACACACCTACACATCTACACACCTACACATCTACACATCTACACACCTACACACCTACACACCTGCACATCTACACACCTACACACCTACACACCTACACACCTACACATCTACACACCTACACACCTACACATCTACACATCTACACACCTACACACCTACACACCTACACATCTACACATCTACACACCTACACATCTACACACCTACACACCTACACATCTACACACCTACACACCTACACACCTATACATCTACACATCTACACATCTACACACCTACACACCTACACACCTACACATCTACACACTGTGTGATCTCATTTCTCTGCATTTCTTTCCACCTTCTTTAATCTCACATGATCCTCCGAAGAGCAAAGAGGGTGAGGATTCGTCGCAGCTGCCTTCACTGCACCTTTACCTGCATTTCTAGATTAATTCTGTTTGTTTGCATTTAAATCATGAAGTATTTTATTTCTAACAGTGAAGAATGCTGCACAGAAAAACACAGAGGAGGTTTCAGAGGAAAGGTAAAACTCTTTCTTTCACCTCCAGTTTCTTGACACGAGAGCGGCTGTGTGAACGCTGACCTCTGCTTTCACCATGTCTGCAGCCAGGGCCAGAACGGCGTGATTGGCTGGTTGTCCAATGGGTTCAGCAGTGCCCTGCCGCAACCTCCAGGCTCTCCTCGACTTGTCAGGTCCAACTCTGATGCCAAGGTTAGTCCACAGGTTTAAAATCGGCTTCAAACAGTCTTAAAACAACTAAACTTGGATTTTTTTTCCATTATTAACATTTAGGCTGATATTTCATCTCCTTGGCATCCTGAGCAAAGTTTGCAGATAATACTCCTAATGAAATGATCTCCACATGTGGTGGAACAGCTTCTTATCTTGTAGAAAACAAAGAAAACCGAAGCCACATCAGAGGAAATGAGCTTCATTCAGTTTCTGAGTCTTTGCTTTGTCCTTCCAACAAACATGTTTTCATTTTCATTTCATGAAAGTTTTTGGTTAAAATCAACAATACATCGTCAACTCAATTGACATTATCAACAGGATTATAATTGAGAACAGCTGCAGAGGCATGGAAAGAGCTTAACAGTCATTCTTTTCTGTCCTGCTTCCACCAGTCAGGAGAGGATGGAGAAAGGTACTGTATGCTTAATAAACTGCTGAATATTTCATTAAATTTTACACTTGTGAGGCTGAATTTACAGTTGTTCTTCCTCCAGGTCTGGAGTGATCGGATGGGTCACTCAGAATCTGACCAAAGTGCTTCCTCAGCCTGATGAGAAATACAAAGAACCTGAAGGAAGCAACAGCAAGCCTGTCGAGGAGCACACAGAGGTGAGACGCTTCAGAAAAAACAGCTGTGTTAGCTTTTCTCTTTAATGTCCGTTCTCCACGTTCTCCATCAGCATCAGGACAAGTTCCATCTTTGCTCCGTGAACGTTTGACAGGAGCAACTTAATGTTGTTCCACAAGCTCATAAGACTAATCAGGTGTAAGGATTAAGCTTGTAAAGGAACTTAAGGGGGTGCTTATCCAGGTTAAAGCCCTCCCTTAACTTCCCTGCAGTACAAAGCGGGTATGACCACCATCTCACCTGGAAGCCTCGCTGTGTTTCACATCACATGTCAGTGTCTGGATGGGTGAAGTAGCAGAGCCTGTACCTGAGTTTGTTTGTGGAAAAGCAGGCGATTTGAGCAGATTTCTTAGTGATTAACAGCAAAAATGATTGAATTGTTTTTGCTTTAAGTGCATTTTGTTCTGTTCTTGCAGGTGTACGAGGCTGCAACAATGCCAGGTAAGCTTCTTCAGCCTTGCTGTGTAGGGCGAGTCATTTAATGCACTGAATGCTTCTTGCTGTGTTCATCAGATTATGATCCCCTTCCACACATTCCTGTGGTGGAAATGGTCTCTGAGGATGAAGCCTCAGATGAAGAGAATTCCTCCTCTCAATTTCCTCCAAAGTGAGTATAAATCACCATAAAGTCTTTTCCATGATGCAGCTGATAGTCTTCAGGCCATGCTGGACTTTCCTTCTCTTGTCCACGAAAAACACAGATTTAAATGTCCTACAAACATGTAAGGAATAATGTTTCTACGTCTCTGTTGTAGTGTGGTGAACTGGATAAAGCACATAATTCCCCAGCCTGTGCTGCTGCCTCCTGGTGTTGTACCTGTGGAACAACCATCCAAAGGTTCCCGCTCTTCTCTGGACAAAAGTAATGAAGCAAAAATGATTGGATTTACTTCATTTTGGGTTTTTTTTTTTTTGTTTTTTTACACATTTTGTTTTTAATTTTTTTAAATATAGTTTAACTTATTAAGTTAAATTAAATTAAATCATTTTCATAAAGTTATTTTGATTTAATCTGAAATAATTTTTTGGTTCAAATTTTCATATATCATGTTTAATTAATATTACTTTTTTTATATATCTTATTTTAAATTAATTTAATTATTCTATTTTATAAATGATTATAATGTCTTTGCTTTTTAGTTCTGTCTCCGCCACCAGAATCTCTCAGTGGAATCTCCCTGGACACCGACAGCAAGGCTTCTGGGTAGGTTCGGTTAAGGAACTAGTCCTTTCCTATGGACTTCACATCAGTTCCATGGAAGTGTTTCCTCCGTCACTATGGTGACGCCAGAGGAAATGTTTCCCTCAGTCATGAGCAGACGTGGGCACAGAGCCTGTTTTTAGCCTCTGTTTAGTATTAAATTCCCTGCAGTCACGTATTTATTTTTCAGAAAAACAATGTACAGATCAGTTTGTTTCTGCTTCCCAAAGAGGAAAAAGAGACAAACTTTTTGCTGCAAAAAGACAAAAGAAGCATCACACTACTGCTTGCAGATTTCCATCACTTCCAGGCCGATGCAGCTCTGCTCTGCAGCCCCCCAGTCTGACCAGCATCCGCACACATTCCTACCTCCAAGTTTTGTTTGTGATGGTCTCACAGTAAACACACATTTGCATTCATGCTTTAGAAAAGGCTTTACTTTTGTTCAATACTCAGAAAGTTGATCAAAAAGAAATAAAAATAAAAATGACTGGAAATAGCAGACGATAACAATAAACTGTTGTAAAAGAGCTCATTCATGGTAAATAATGTTCATGTTTTACTGATTATTTGGAATTTATATTCCTTCAGAATTGATTTCACATCATATCATGACACTTTTTTCTTTGATTTTGTAAAAAGAAAGTGAGAAACCTCCCAAACAGCGGTTTTCTCCCCGTACATTATAACTAATTTATGGACACCTTTAGGAGTGAAGGGTCTTAAAAACCCACTACTGAAACTGTCTCATGCACAGTAATTTAATAAAGAAAATATGAACAGAAATGGTAACAGGGTGGTAGAAATGTTGGCATGGTAACGGGTTGGTGGAAGCGTCGTCATGGTAACAAGGTGCTACAAGCGTCGGCATGGTAACGGGGTGCTCGACGTGTCGGCATGGTAACAGGGTGGGCTGCTGGGGTTTTTCTCAGGTGACCCTGAGGCTTGGTAAAGCCCTGAGCCCTCTGATTGCTTGTGTTTTTTGTGGTTGAAGGTGCGATTCCCTGTCTCTGTCCGGCTTCAGATCCTGCTGAACGTCTTCATCTCACTGTGATTCTGTCCACAGAGTGGTCGACTGGTTCGTGTCAGGTCTGGGTTTGAAGATGCCTCAGCTTGTTATCCAACCCAAAGATGAGTCTGAGGTAATCTCACAGCTTAATGCCCCTTTCCACGTTGTTCAGAGGTATTTTTCATATTTCCTAACTAACTTTTGTTTTTTTCTGAAATGGGACTTTAGGGAGCACATGAGGTCCTCCAGAAAGGTGAGTTGAGGTTTAACTCTTCTATGTCTGTTGCCATAGAAACAATGTGCACAGTAAAATTACACAGTCTGGCACCACCAGACACTAAAACTGAAACATTTCATATCCACCTGCCCTCCTTCATCCCAGCTTGCTCACACAGGGATGTGGAAATAAATTCCCTCTGTGTTGAACAGCCCTCTTGTTTCCCCCCCTAGTTTTTGAGGAGGTGTTTTGGTCGGACGGTCGGAGCCTAACTCAGTCCCTCTTCTCCTTCTGTTTCAGGGGGGAAGGTGCTGTGAGCCCCTTAAACAGCAGGAGGAGACGACTGGGGGACGCTCCGATTCTCCCAGACAGACACATAGATGCCAGTAGACACATTGCATTGTGGGCAGAACTAGCGCTCTGTATTGTGCAGCTAAGCGAAGATGCATTAAGACATGTCTTCAACTCACCTTACTGTACCAAGTACAGGTTTCACATGAATGTATAACCATAGCAGCATAGCCAAATGCTAAAGCATGACTGCATTTATTTTAACATGATAGTTGTGTTCATGTTTGTTTGTTGAATTTGCACATTTTCTGTTTGACGCAGAAACATTTAGAAACGGCCATCTTGTGGTAGATCTCATGCACAAACGATTGCAGGTCTGATATTTTGTGATGCTTTTAGTTTTTCTTATGGAAAACCATATTTATGCATGTCGCCAGTAAAAATTAAACACATATATAATTCTCACAAATCCAAACAGAAACCAATTTTTCAGAAAATAAGTGATTAAATGGCAGCTATATTCATGTAGTGTTGTGTTGTATGAAGGAGAGTTTATTCTACTGCATGTTTGCATTTATACTTGGACATCAGTGGAGTTTAGCATTATCAGACATTGATCCTAAAGTCCTGTTCCTGAAAATCTTTTGTGCTCAGAGGAAGTTGTGTCGTTTACGTGTTGATCTCATGATAAATATGATGAATTTGAGCTTTTTGTAAAGACTGTATTTTAATTTTTAAGCATTTATTTGTCAATGAAAAGAGGCAGTAGATGGGTGCAAAGCGTCTTGGGAAATAACCTGAATCTTTAAGTTCAGACAGTCAGGAATCAAACCAGCTTCCTCATGTGAAATGCATCTTAATCCATCGGGCTTCACCGAAGATTTGTTTACTTTTAACAACACGTGTAAGAACAGAAAATACAATAAAAACCTGTTTTTGCTTTGATGGATCTGTTTCTATTAAACTGTGAATTGTGGCCTGGATATGTGGTGTGATTGTGCTCCAGATGTCCAATAAGCCTTTTTGCTCACAGACAAAACATGTGGAGAATCTAATAAACACATCCGTGTTGTCATGCAAGTGTGAAGCGGTGCTGGGATTTAAAGCGTAATGAGAGACTGAAATCTCGTTTTCCTGGTGCTGGCAGGAGACGAAAAAAGTAAATAAAACCCAAACAGCAACGTGTTTGGCCCAGATCTGGCCCAGATGTGGCCCAGGTGTAGAACAGATAAGGCCCAGGTGTGGAACATATGTGGTCCAGATGTGGCCCAGGTGTAGAACAGATAAGGCCCAGGTGTGGAACATATGTGGTCCAGATGTGGCCCAGGTGTAGAACAGATAAGGCCCAGGTGTGGAACATATGTGGTCCAGATGTGGCCCAGGTGTGGAACATATGTGGTCCAGATGTGGCCCAGGTGTAGAACAGATAAGGCCCAGGTGTGGAACATATGTGGCCCACACCTGGGGGTGGAACGTCACCTCTCTGGTGGGGAAGGAGCCTGAGCTTCTGTGTGAGGTTGAGCGGTTCCGGCTAGATATAGTTGGACTCACCTCGATGCATGGCTTGTCAAGGTCCCTCAAGGGGCTGGACCTTCTACCACTCTAGAGTTGCTCATGGTGGGAGAGGTGCCGAGCAGGTGTGGACATTCTCATGTCCCCCGTCAGAGCGAGCTTCAACTCCCACCTTCAGCAGAGCTTCAACCATGTCCCGAGTGAGGCGGGGAACATTGAGTCCGAATGGGCTGTGCTCCATGTCTCTATTGCTGAGGCGGCCGGCCGGAGCTGTGGCTGTAAGGTCGTTGGTGCCTGTCGTGGCAGTAATCCCAGGACTCGTTGGTGGACACCAGCAGTGAGGGATGCCGTCAAGCTGAAGAAGGAGTCCTATCGGGCCTTCTTGGCCTGTGGGACTCTGGAGGCAGCTGATGGGTACCGACAGGCTAAGCGGCATGCGGCTTCGGCTGTCGCCAAGGCAACAACTCGGGCGTGGAGGAGTTTTTCTGCAGTTTTTCGGCAGAAGTCTGTCTCCATGGCCAGCCCATGGAGAAAGACTTCCGGACGGCTTCAAGGAGATTCTGGTCCACCATCCGGCAGCTCAGGAGGGGGAAGCAGTGCTCCATCAACACTGTGTACAGTGGAGGTGGGGAGCTGCTGACCTCAACTCGGGACGTTGTGGGTCGGTGGAGGGAATACTTTGAAGACCTCCTCAATCCTACCAACACGTCTTCCGATGAGGAGGCAGAGCTGGTGGACTCAGGGGTGGACTCTCCTATCTCTGGGGCTGAAGTCGCCGAGGTGTTTAAAAAGCTCCTTGGTGGCAAGGTCCCGGGGGTGGATGAGATCCGCCCGGAGTTCCTTAAGGCTCTGGATGCTGTGGGGCTGTCCTGGCTGACACACCTCTGCAGCATCACGTGGACATCGGGGGCAGTACCTCTGGACTGGCAGAATGGGGTGGCAGTCCCCCTTTTTAAGAAGGGGAACCGGAGGGTGTATTCCAATTACAGGGGAATCACACTCCTCAGCCTCCCTGGTAAGGTCTATTCAGGGGTCCTGGAGAGGAGGGTCTGCCGGATAGTCGAATCTCGGATTGAGGAGGAGCAGTGTGGTTTTCGTCCTGGTTGCGGAACAGTGGACAAGCTCTATACCCTCTTTGGGGTCCTGGAGGGGGCATGGGAGTTTGCCCAACCAGTCTACATGTGCTTTGTGGACCTGGAGAAGGCGTTCGACCGTTTCCCCCGGGGGCTCCTGTGGGGGGTACTCCGGGAGTACGGGGTACCGGACCCCCTTGTAAGGGCTGTCCGGTCTCTGTACGACAGGTGTCAGAGCTTGGTCCGCATTGCCGGTAGTAAGTCGGATTCGTTTCCAGTGAGGATTGGACTCCGCCAAGGCTGCTCTTTATCACCGATTCTGTTCATAACTTATATGGACAAAATTTCTAGGCGCAGCCGAGGTGTTGAGGGGATCCGACTTGGTGGCCTCAGGATTGGGTCTCTGCTTTTTGCAGATGACGTGGTCCTGTTGACTTCATCTGGTCGTGATCTCCAGCTCTCGCTTGAGCGATTCGCGGCCGAGTGTGAAGCAGCTGGGATGAGAATCAGCACCTCCAAATCTGAGACCATGGTCCTCAGCCGGAATAGGGTGGATTGCCCTCTCCGGGTCGGGAGTAAGGTCCTGCCTCAAGTGGAGGAGTTTAAATATCTCGGGGTCTTGTTCACGAGTGAGGGAAGGATGGAGCATGAGATCGACAGACGGATCGGTGCGGCGTCTGCAGTAATACGGTCTGTCGTGGTGAAGAAGGAGCTGAGCCAGAAGGCGAAGCTTTTGATTTACCAGTCGATCTACGTTACTACCCTCACCTATGGTCATGAGCTGTGGGTCGTGACCGAAAGAAGGAGATCTCGTATACAGGCAGCTAAAATGAGTTTCCTCCGCAGGGTGGCCGGGCTCTCCCTTAGAGATAGGGTGAGGAGCTCGGTCATCCGGGAGGAGATCAGAGTAGAGCCGCTGCTCCTCCACATCGAGAGGAACCAGTTGAGGTGGCTCGGGCATCTGGTCTGGATGCCTCCTGGACCTCCCTGGTGAGGTGTTCCAGGCACGTCCCTCTGGGAGGAGACCCCGGGGAAGACCCAGGACACGCTGGAGGGATTATATCTCTCGGCTGGCCTGGGAACGCCTCGGGATCCCCCCCGCAGAGTTGGTAAATGTGGCTGGGGAGAAGGAAGTCTGGGCTTCCCTGCTTAGGCTGCTGCCCCCGCGACCCGACCCCGGATAAGTGGTAGAAGATGGATGGAATAAATAAGGAAAATTTATGCTTCTGTCACAAATCATTGCGGTAACAGTTGGTCATTTCGGAACAACGGTGAAACACTGAGAATGTGAAACAGTAATGAGATCTTCTGCTTTCGCCATCACATTGCCAGGCCATGTGGTAGAGACGCCTTGGGCTGGTTAGGGTTAGGGCAGGCACTCAGAAAAAATGCCAATTTAAGTTTTACGCTTGCAATAAAATATGTTCAACTCAGGACACGAAAGCAAACTCCTTCAGGAACGTCCATGGGAAGACATTTCTGAGCCTCGGAGGGTTTCACTGTGAAAGGTGGAGAAGGAGCAGACTTAGGAAAACTGAAGCCCAGAAATATTCAGGTGTTTGAATCTCTTGGCATCGTTCTGACTCGGATCTGAACAGCTTCAGAAACTTCTCTGTCACCTGTTCAACAGCAGCCTGCAGGTTTTCAGTGCTCGGCTCCAAAACGCCTGATTAAACAAACCAAACAGCCACTGAAGTTCTGCAAAATGACTCATCTGAGCCAGATGTGTTGGAGCAGGGATGCAAGGAAAACCTGCAGCATTGTGGCCCTTCTGGGGTCGACTTGTAGAACATAGAAAATTACAACTTTCCAGTTATTTTTACCAAAAACAAGTGTGTGTGTGTTGGCTTGTAGCTGTGTGTGTGTTCCTCAGAGAGGCCGGTGTCCATGTCTTTTCACGTTTCATGTTCATCAGTGGAACAAAAGCAAATGAAGTGATACAGATGGAATCCTCTGTGTCTGACTGCTGCATAGAAAAACTCATTTGACTTCATCAGTCCAGAAAAGCCTGTAACCCCCCCAGAATGACCACCTGCCTTTTAATTAGCATCAGTTTAACCTAAGAAGGTCCAATCTGCCACTGACGTCCGCGTCACCTTCTCTAGCTTCGTCCAAACTCAAGCCGGACATGATTCTGGAAGATGTGGAATCGGACAACGAGGTCCAGCAGAAGTGTGAGGGTCCCAGCAAAGCGGCCACGAGCCCACCAGTAGTCCCAGCTCAGCACCAGCAGGAGGCGAGCCCCCCCACACCATCCAATCAGAAGGAAGATCAGCCCCACATGCTGCTGGAGGACGCGGAGACCCAAACCGGCCGCTGGACGCCCTTTATTGAAAGCATCAAGAAGGAGGCGGAAGGTGTGGCTTTGGCCACCATGGAGGAACGGTAGGAGGGTCTTCTCACATGTCAACATCTAACCGCACAACAAACTGGCTGTTTCCCAGTTAACATGTTCATTTCCCTTTCCTTCACTCTGAACCCAGCACAATAAACTGGTCTCTTGCTAACATTTCCCTTCAGCCTGCTGCAGGAGCGGATGGAGATGGCCCGTCTGGCTGAAGAGGTGGCGAGGCAGACCGCTGAGATGGCTGTCAGACAGATGGCCAGCGAGGGCACGTCCATCAAGCTCTCCCTGGACAGCCAGGAAGTCCTGGAAGAGCCGGAAGTTGAGTAAGACCTCCGCCCTCGGCATAGTTTGGCAACATCTTTATGGAGACTGAGATAACGGATGTACACCTCCGCAGGTTGCCGGTGCCTCCAGAGGAAGAAAGTAGAGCTGAGCAGAGCGAAGCGGCAGAGTAAGAACGCATGCGACAGAGGGGTGGTCGCTGAACCTCCCTGTAGCTCCATAAACCTGCACCAGATGCTTCCACACATCACAGCGACTTAAAAACTCCTCAGCAGTTGCACGTTTACCAACTTCCCACTGAGAAAATCCTCCGCTTTTAAATGTTAAACCTACAATAATATAATTATCATTTAAAGAATAGAATATCACAAAACTGACAAATGGAGGAAAAGTAGATTCCTGACCAGTTCCTGGTTTCTATCCAACTTACTGATTCCTGAAAAGGATTCTCAGTTTTCAGGTCAAATATGTCACATCACCGTGTTATTATACGCTTATAGGGTTTATTATTGATGTTTATTACTAAATAATCATGATAAAAGGGGAAACCATCACTTACTGGGACATTAATAAGATAGAAGCTGATTTACAAATGTATTTAGTCGACTAATAACTAACAAGAACTTAAATCAGTTTCCTTCTTTCTTCCAGTTTGTCGACTAAAATGTTGCTTATGTGGGACAAGAAGAGGAAAGAACAATTCATCTGAAAATTTCACATTTTTTACAACATTCATTCATTCATTCATTCATCATCCTAACTGCTGACTCCGATGAAGGGTCGCGGGGAAGCTGGAGCCTATCCCAGCAGTGTTTGGACAAAAGGCAGGGTACACCCTGGCAACGTATTCTCATTACTGCTTCGTATAATATCTATAAAAAACTATGCTCAAAGTTACATAGGATTTGCTACGTATTTCTAGCTACCAGTGCGCCTGCGCAAGCAGAGCTACCAGTGCGCCTGCGCACAGCAAATGAACGCCATGACTGTAGTTTTTCTAAGTTTCACACCCACTCTTAAGCTAGGGTTTGGAAAACACGTATATGCTTCATGAATCAAAACCTAATAAAGCCGAACTAGTGGGTCTCCAACGTATAAATGATATGTGTTGATAAAGGCAAATATGATGGCTTATTTGAGATATATAAACAATAATAACATTAAGTGGATGTGGCCTGTTCAATCTTCCACAATTTCATTGGAAATAGGTTCGTAACATGACACTTTTTCTTCATATTTCAAATATAAGTGAGAGCCGAAGTACTATTTACAAGTACATCCACATCCACAGCTCATCATCAGAATGGCTGTAGTTCAATGCTTGAAACCAAACTGGGATATTATTTTGGATCTGCTAATTTTGCCCAAGTAAAAGACAAATGTGTATGCTTTCAGCTTGGATTCAGGTTCTGAATTCCAATATTGATCATATACTATATGGATAATGTCACTCAACACAGACAGCATCCATTTATTTTTAAAGACAAATATTCATGTATCATTATCCCATACGACGGATTAAATGTAATTAAGATAAAGAGAAAAAGGTCTGATTTTCTCCCAGATTTGGAAAACTGGCCCCATAAGACAGCCGTGATTGGACTGCAGTGGTCATGTGGTGGACAGTAGTGTACTTTATACGTTCATATCAAGTTGTGCTGTTAAACAATACTTTACAGTTTGTTTTATTTTAAACATCTAGCAATGCAGCCGATACCGAAGAGCTTCAAAGCTTTACAGTCATAATCAGCGAGACACGATGCATTTTACTCAGACTGCAACGTGTTTAATGCTCCTCGTGGGGACAGAACCATCGACTGAAACGTCACGTGATGAAAGCGCCTGCTCAGGATTACGTTGGAAACGTACGAATGTCTGTGAGTTACTTTTCGTTTGAGATTATACGAATGATTTGTGAGAGCAGCCTGAGCCTGGACAGCTCGCCAGTCCATCACAGGGACACACAGAGACAAACAACCATAATAATAATAATAATAATAATAATAATAATAATAATAATAATAATAATAATAATAATAATAATGTATAGAAATGACAGTAAGTTCCCTCAGAAGGTCACAAATCCCCTGAGTTTTTCGTCTCGCGCTTCCTCAGCAGCATCGCAACCCCGTATCATAGCAACCACGGCTTCCCCTGACAACGGCGCGCTCTCAGCGGTTTCCGTGGCAACGGAGCGCCGCCGTTTCGTTTCGCAGGGAAGATGATGGACGGAGCAGCAGCAACAGGATGTTTTCTCTGCTTGTTTTGCCAGAATGAATCATATCTCGTGATCTGATTCGCGAGCACGCGCGCCAGTTTGTGTTGTGGCTTTTGCTTGGACGCGCGCGCTGACGGAGAAGGTGAGTGTCAGAGCTGACGTCGTGATGGTTGCATGAAAGTTGGACAATCCGGACTGGGCCTGATGAGGACGCAGATGGAGTGAAGCTGCTGTCCTCCTGCAGGACCACACCTCGCCATCAGTTCTTCTCTGCCTCTGCAGTCAGAATGAGATTAATCCCATCTTTACAGCTGCTTATTTGTTTTTAGTTCAACTCAGAAGCTATCTCAGACTTCACTAAATTATAATTTAGCTAATTCTGATTTATTTAGTTATCTAAGTGTTTTGCCTTTTATTTGCTGGATGTGCATTTTTTTTCTAAATATCCTGGTAAAGATGTGAATAATGAGATGATCAGGGATGTAAAACAGGAGAGGTGTATGAAGAACAGAAATACTGTAAGAAGTGGAAAAATGTCTTTTTTGGCATCTTCAAGGCAACATTTCAACATTCCTTAATCTTACAACATAATCGGCAAAAATACAGTGTAAATACATCATCAGTTCAGCCAAACATTTCTCTCAAAAGCTCTTATTTTTACACTTTTATGTGTCAGAACTGCAGAAAACAAATAATGAATCAAATAAGAACAGTCTAAATAAAATGCTTACAGCCTCTGGCCCAGTGATTACTGGGATGGGCCCAGTTTCCCCGCGACCTAACTGGACCAAGCGGTCCAGAAAATGGATGGATGGAAAATGCTTATTTTTGTGTTTTGTTGCTTTTTATATTTAAATGTTGAGGTCTGAAACATGTGTCGTATTTTTGACCATCAGAGGGAAACATCTCTCACCACCACATCGTTTTCAGTTAACCTACTAGAGTTAAAAAGTAACTCTCCCTCCGTTATGCAACCTGGTGCCATTCAAAAGGCCCAGTTGCTTTATTTTCTGCACGTTTTCTTTCCTGTCGAGCAGAAAGGACGACAGTTCTCCTCCAGAAGAGCAGACAGTGAAGAGTGAGGAACCTCCCACCAGAGATCCAGGTGAACAAAATGTTTCCATCTCAACCAGTCTCAGTTTGTCTGCTGCCTTTGTCTGGATGCTGACTGGAATTCTGCTGAAACCTCCAGAGCCGGAGGAGGACGCAGTATCTTCTCCACCTCCTAGCCTGGAACCAGCAAAGACCTCTGAGCCAAAACCTGCAGCAGAACCAGAACCAGAGACCCAGGAAACGGGTTCCGATGCCCAGCCTGTGACCCAGCAGCCACAAAAAGCAGAAGACAGTCAGGAGGAGAAGACTGCGAAGGTAACGTGCATGTAGTGATGAAAGCATCGAGCTTCTTTTGGAAACGGTTCATAAATGCCGACGTCTCTGCAGGAAGAAGAAGCTGCTGCTGACGACTGCGGCGGTATGTAGAACCTCTCCTCCAGCTGCTGCTCTCCATGCTGAACCACCACCTGTCTGCTCACCTTTTCCACCTGTCTCCTCTGTAGCTCCAGTCAGCTGCGATGCGTTTAAAAGCTGCCTGATGCGCTTCCCTCTCACCTCCGAGTGCTTCGGCAACATCAACGCCTTCTTCAAGGAGAACGGCATCTCTCCTCCTAAACTTCCCTCCATGCCTCAGCTGCCCACCCAGCTGTCTGACGTTGCTAAGTACTTACCCTCGCTTCCCCCTGAGCTACAGCAGGAGTTTTCCCACATCCGCCTCACGCAGGTCCCCAGAGACATCGCCCAGACCCTCTCCCAACTTTTACCCAAAGACTCTGAAGGCTCGGTGGGTCCCAGCCTGTCCAGTCTGTCTCAGAGCGTCTCCAGCATCCCACAGAAGCTTTCCCAGTTTCCCAGCCGGACGCAGGAGTACTTCCTAAACATCAGGAACCGCCTCAACAGCCTGATGCCACAAGATGCCTAAGAAACAACAACAACAACAAAAACAGAAGCAAGACGAGAACCAGCAGGATGTAGAACTCAACCAGTTTGTCGGACACTCGCCTCTCTCGCCCCCCCATCATCCTGGCCTGCGCTCTCGCTCCCCATCTCCATCCTCCCCTAGCGGTAGCACCCTGGAGCTGCCCAACGTGCCGACATACCCACGCCTGCCGCCCATCGTCAGCCCGCCGTCCAAGCAGCTCTTCTCCCTGCCCCGCCAGCTGCTGGGGCTCTCTAACCCCGCCTTCTTCATAGAGGATGATGCAGGCATGTCAGGAAGACCTGCAGGTGGGTCTGGGTCAGAGGAAAGGTCCAGAAACACACCTGACCACGTCATCAGGTCATCATCTGTAATCAGTACAGGAGCTCTGCTGAGGAGGAGAAAGCAGAGGAGAGCAGACAGACAGGATTCTGGTCTGGACTCTGGTCTGGATTCTGGTCCTGCTAGACCTGCTTCTTCTTGCCCCCCCCCCCTGCTGTTCTGTGAACTGGTTCTGATTCTGTGTCCCACAGAGAGCTCCAGCATCGGGCCGCGTCCAGCTGTAAACGTAGAGGATGTTGACAACAAGACCGCAGGAGATGGAGGGGTGGGGGAGGGGGGCGGAGAGGAAAACTGTGACACCCCCCAGATTCCACAGGACCCCAAACTTACGACCCTCACGGTCCCCGTGACTCCATCTGCAGGCCGTCAGAGGTGAGCATCAACAGGTGTAGTTCTGATCTGTGGGCCAGAGGCGTTCCAGAGCGGGACCAGGACCTCTTGGGGGGGGGGGGGGGGGGGGGGGGATCTCTAGATTAAATAACCTTTAAACAAACAAAACTAATCATTTAACCTGAGGGGATAAACACTTGTTTCATCTGACTTCATGCCAGTCCACCTGAGCGAGTGTCCACTGCCCCCCACCCCCCCTTAAAAAGGATTGTATTTCTGGTGTTTTTCCCGCCCTCCTGCCCCAAGGTGTGCACAGCGTTTAGATGCAGGCTGCTGG
This sequence comes from Telmatherina bonti, assembly GCF_933228915.1. Classification (NCBI taxonomy): domain Eukaryota; kingdom Metazoa; phylum Chordata; class Actinopteri; order Atheriniformes; family Telmatherinidae; genus Telmatherina; species Telmatherina bonti. The sequence continues at coordinate 41,055,262 of NC_136620.1, read as the reverse complement.
TCCAGCTGTGGGTGTTCTTCGTTTATTAAAGGACAGATAAGAGATGATTTTGGAGGCCGACGTTTTCATACGAACGTCCACCACATTCCATCTGCCTCATTTCCAGGCCTGCACTACATACCGAACACAAAGCTGGCTGCCTTTTCCTCCATGCAGATCACGTGACTTCTGGCTGTCACCACGGCAACCACCACAAGCCATTCCAAATCCAGTCCAAACTTATGTGAAAAAAATTTATCCTGGGGATCCCCTCACACCAGGGGCCAGCCCACTCACAACCACAGGGTGCATCACCACTGGAACGGCCAGGGCTCAGGGTTGGCCCCAATCCCTACTGCAGCCAAACGGCTGCAATGCAAGGCCCAACCTGTCAGAGGCAGTCCCCATGGCAACGACCCAGCAAAATGAGTTGGCAAGGCCCCCAGTGTGGTGGATCCCTTATGAGGAAAACACTGGAGTAACAGAACTTAAGATCAGAAAAGACTAAGACCTACAAGGAAGCAGCTAAGAACACTAAATAAATAAATACATATATAATAAAAGAGCATAAAAATAAAATGCCTAAGAAATAAAGTGATAAATCAGACAGAAATAAATAGGTAAAATAGAACAACAACAATGAATAAATAATCTTTACATAGACTAAAAACTGGATAAGATAATCTAAAAGCTAAACTAAAAAGGTCTCGAGCCTCTTTCTAAAAACATCTACATTTTATGCAGCCATAAGGTTCTCCGGCAGGCTGTTCCACAGAAGGGGACCATCGTGATGGAAACAGGCCTAGGCATAAGTTTTACTTCAATGAGTTTTGATGCAATGCATTGTGGGTCATTCTGACCCGTCTGGTGACCCGTTAGATGCATTGTGGTCCATACTGAACCTTCTGGTGACCCGTTAGATGCATTGTGGGTCATTCTGACCCTTCTGGCGACCCATTAGATGCATTGTGGTCCATACTGAACCTTCTGGCGACCCGTTAGATGCATTGTGGTCCATACTGAACCTTCTGGTGACCCGTTAGATGCATTGTGGTCCATACTGAACCTTCTGGTGACCCGTTAGATGCATTGTGGTCCATACTGAACCTTCTGGCGACCCGTTAGATGCATTGTGGTCCATACTGAACCTTCTGGTGACCCGTTAGATGCATTGTGGTCCATACTGAACCTTCTGGTGACCCGTTAGATGCATTGTGGGTCATACTGACTCGTCTGGTGACCCGTTACATGCATTGTAGGTCATTCTGACCCATCTGGTGACCCGTTAGATGCATTGTGGTCCATACTGACCCGTCTGGTGACCCGTTAGATGCATTGTGGGTCATTCTGACCCGTCTGGTGACCAATTAGATGCATTGTGGTCCATACTGAACCTTCTGGTGACCAGTTAGATGCATTGTGGGTCATACTGACCCGTCTGGTGACCCGTTAGATGCATTGTGGTCCATACTGAACCTTCTGGTGACCAGTTAGATGCATTGTAGGTCATTCTGACCCGTCTGGTGACCCGTTAGATGCATTGTGGTCCATACTGACCCGTCTGGTGACCCGTTAGATGCATTGTGGTCCATACTGACCCGTCTGGTGACCCGTTAGATGCATTGTGGTCCATACTGACCCGTCTGGTGACCCGTTAGATGCATTGTGGGTCATTCTGACCCGTCTGGTGAGCCGTTAGATGCATTGTGGTCCATACTGAACCTTCTGGTGACCCGTTAGATGCATTGTGGGTCATACTGACCCATCTGGTGACCCGTTAGATGCATTGTGGGTCATTCTGACCCATCTGGTGACCCGTTAGATGCATTGTCGGTAATTCTGGCCCGTCTGGTGACCAATTAGATGCATTGTGGGTCATACTGACCCGTCTGGTGACCCGTTAGATGCATTGTGGTCCATACTGACACATCTGGTGACCCGTTAGAAGTATTGTGGGTCATTCTGACCCGTCTAGTGAGCCGTTAGATGCATTGTGGTCCATACTGAACCTTCTGGTGACCCGTTAGATGCATTGTGGGTCATACTGACCCGTCTGGTGACCCGTTAGATGCATTGTGGGTCATTCTGACCCATCTGGTGACCCGTTAGATGCATTGTGGTCCATACTGAACCTTCTGGTGACCCGTTAGATGCATTGTGGGTCATACTGACCCATCTGGTGACCCGTTAGAAGTATTGTAGGTCATTCTGACCCGTCTGGTGACCCGTTAGATGCATTGTGGTCCATACTGACCCGTCTGGTGTCCCCTTGGAAGCATTGTGGTCCATACTGACCCGTCTGGTGACCCGTTAGAAGCATTGTAGGTCATTCTGACCCGTCTGGTGACCCGTTAGATGCATTGTGGTCCATACTGACCCGTCTGGTGACCCGTTAGAAGCATTGTAGGTCATTCTGACCCATCTGGTGACCCGTTAGATGCATTGTGGTCCATACTGACCCATCTGGTGAACCGTTAGAAGCATTGTGGGTCATTCTGACCCGTCTAGTGACCCGTTAGATGCATTGTGGGTCATTCTAACCCGTCTGGCGAACCGTTAGATGCATTGTGGGTCATTCTGACCCGTCTGGCGATCCATTAGAGGCATTGTGATCCATACTAACCCGTCTGGTGACCCATTAGATGCATTGTGGGTCATTCTGTCCCGTCTGGTGACCCGTTAGATGCATTGTGGGTCATTCTGACCCATCTGGTGACCCGTTAGATGCATTGTGGGTCATTCTGACCCATCTAGTAACCCGTTAGATGCATTGTGGGTAATTCTGACCAGTCTGGTGACCCGTTAGATGCATTGTGGGTCATTCTGACCCGTCTGGTGAGCCGTTAGATGCATTGTGGTCCATACTGAACCTTCTGGTGACCCGTTAGATGCATTGTGGGTCATACTGACCCGTCTGGTGACCCGTTAGATGCATTGTGGGTCATTCTGACCCATCTGGTGACCCGTTAGATGCATTGTGGGTCATTCTGTCCCGTCTGGTGACCCGTTAGATGCATTGTGGGTCATTCTGACCCATCTGGTGACCCGTTAGATGCATTGTGGGTCATTCTGACCCATCTAGTAACCCGTTAGATGCATTGTGGGTAATTCTGACCAGTCTGGTGACCCGTTAGATGCATTGTGGGTCATTCTGACCCGTCTGGTGAGCCGTTAGATGCATTGTGGTCCATACTGAACCTTCTGGTGACCCGTTAGATGCATTGTGGGTCATACTGACCCGTCTGGTGACCCGTTAGATGCATTGTGGGTCATTCTGACCCATCTGGTGACCCGTTAGATGCATTGTGGTCCATACTGAACCTTCTGGTGACCCGTTAGATGCATTGTGGGTCATACTGACCCGTCTGGTGACCCGTTAGAAGTATTGTAGGTCATTCTGACCCGTCTGGTGACCCGTTAGATGCATTGTGGTCCATACTGACCCGTCTGGTGTCCCCTTGGAAGCATTGTGGTCCATACTGACCCGTCTGGTGACCCGTTAGAAGCATTGTAGGTCATTCTGACCTGTCTGGTTACCCGTTAGATGCATTGTGGTCCATACTGACCCATCTGGTGAACCGTTAGAAGCATTGTGGGTCATTCTGACCCGTCTAGTGACCCGTTAGATGCATTGTGGGTCATTCTAACCCGTCTGGCGACCCGTTAGATGCATTGTGGGTCATTCTGACCCGTCTGGCGACCCGTTAGATGTATTGTGGGTCATTCTGACCCATCTGGTGACCCGTTAGATGCATTGTGGGTCATTCTGACCCATCTAGTAACCCGTTAGATGCATTGTGGGTAATTCTGACCAGTCTGGTGACCCGTTAGATGCATTGTGGGTCATTCTGACCCGTCTGGTGACCTTCTGCTGCTGACACTGATGGTGATTTATTCTGGATGTGCACTAAAACATTTCTGATGTTTTTCTCTTGCACGCCTTGCGATTCCAGTAAAGGAGACAAAGAGTAAGGAAGCTGCATGGATGTTGGGAGTCGTGCTTTCTTCCTGAGCTCTGTCTGCTTTTCCTTCTCTTTCACCACTAATCTGTTCAGTCAAACTGTAGATAAACGTTTGCATGGCACATATGCGGCAAGAACACGTAGAAAAAGTTTTGCAAATGAAGCATTTTGTTTCCAAACATAAAAGTGCAAAAACAACTTCTTGAGAGAAACTGTTTATGTCATTGAAAATTTTTCTCTGAGATTTGATGAATAATTCCCTGAAAAGTGTCATTTTGGAACAAAACGCTTCACGTTGTTTGTTCGTTGCTGTCCCGTACGCTCCATCCTCTTGCTATGCAGGTGTCCCAGAGTCAGGATCTCTAACACTGCAGGTTGATGATGTTTCCCTGCTGCAACACCTGATTCAGATAAAACCACCTCCAGCAGTTACGCACAAGTTCGTTAATGATCCGTTCATCTCAATCAGGCGTTTGTGCAGGGAAACATCCACAAGCTGCAGGACACCGGCCCTGGAGGACCGGAACTGGAGATCCCTGCAGTGGACACATCTGTCTGCAGAAAAACTCTGTGTTTTATTCTGAACATCGACTGGTTTTAATGGTAAAAGCTGCCAGAATGGTGCGCACACGCACAAAACGGCGTTGATGCGGCACACAAACATGTGGTTGTATATGTTTGACCTGCATGGAAAGACGTTGAGTGTTTTCTGGTTGGTGAAGTGTGATGTTCACTTTGCTTGTGCTTTTGGCTACTGTATGGTTGTTGTCATAACGTAGCAAAAGTCAATAAACAAATGCATCTCAATCCTTCATGTGATCGTGTCACCTGCTTCTTCTGCTGCGCCGGGTGATTTGTTTCTTGTTTTAACATTCACGTTTCTCCCGGCACACACCAAAACCCCGACCTGATCGCACACAGCTGTAGTGGGAGGAATCGTAGGACTATCTGGACAAAGATGTAAGAAATCCAGCCGTCACTGGCATCCATATTTATCTCCATTGTGGCTTCATTCATACATTCCATCTGAGCTTTCATTCACCTCAGGATGTAGTCTCTCATCCTTCAGACCAGCTCAGTCACCTGGATCACGTCTCAGTGGGTTTTAATCTGATGAACATCTCTGAACCAATCACCTCGCTGTGTGTACTTCACTTTAACAGTAGGCTGCTTCATTCTCAAAGTGAAGATGACGATGATGAAGTCAGCATCCCTGTCAGAGCCTGGCCCAGCCAATCCAGTCTGCACAGCACCGATGATGCGTGAGCTTCACACACAGACACGACCAATCACACACTGACGTAGTTTATTATACTATATATCAGTATTTAATCTTATTTCTGGCTTTATTTGTAAGTCTCAAAGAGCGTCCCATGTCTGCGGCCAGTCAGACCAGTGCAGTGGTCAATGAACGACTTCAGGAGCTTGTTCGGATGTTCAAGGAGCGAACAGAGAAGGCCAAGGAGAAACTTATTGACCCGGACAGCTCAGATGAAGACAGCATCATCATCACCTGTGAGTGAAACTCTGTGTTTTTACTTCTTATATTCCCACACGTTGAGCTGATGTGAGAAAAGATCCAGCAGGACTTAGTCTGGACAAAACAGATATTCTCTCCACAACTCATCACTCAGCTGACAAACAGCTGATCCGGCTGCAGGAACTGAGAGTTCATTTAATCCTGAATAAAGTCATAAAAGAGTGAAAATGAAGAAGGAAATGTTGGAAAAGCTCCAGTGCTGATGTTGGAGTCAAACGCTCTGATGTCCTCCTCCGTTGTGGCCATTAGTGACTCAGAACTTTAATGAAATGGAGGGAAATAGCAGACTGGGTTTACCGTTTGGGGATGAATAAAGTTTATCTGACAGCTCTATGCAACGAGTTGGGATGAGTCATGTAAAGATAGCAGCAGCTGTGAGCAGATCTTACAGTTTACTTTAATTCCAGGTTGAAAAACCAAAAATGACCCTTCCCTAGCTGGAGAACCAGCTTCTCGTACCCAAACAATGGACCAGTCCACAAAAATATTATGGGTAAGTAGAAGCAGTGAGAGCTTCCATCCAGGCTGCCGCCCTCTCCTCCTTCATCCCTAAAGGTGCAACTGATGCCCCCCCCCATCATTCCAGAGCGAAGCTGTCAGTTCCCACCGCCCATTAGTGAGACCCACTTTCTGTACAATCTTAAAGATTTCTCAGCAGACTTGTAGACTAAATGGCAGCAGACATTTATTTTTTTAGAGGAGACTATAAGATCCACTTTGCTAGATTTGTTTTAATGAAAAAACTATTTATCCCTTAAAATGATGCATTTTACACTGATGCAGACCATGCATACACACAGAATGCTAAATGGTACCCTAGCCTACACACAAAAAGCTAAATGGTACGCTAGCTCACACACAAAAAGCTAAATGGTACGCTATCTCACACACAGAAAAGCTAAATGGTACGCTAGCTCACACACAGAAAAGCTAAATGGTACGCTAGCTCACACACAGAAAAGCTAAATGGTACGCTAGCTCACACACAGAAAAGCTAAATGGTACGCCAGCCTACACACAGAAAAGGTAAATGGTACCCTAGCCTACACACAGAAAAGCTAAATGGTACGCTAGCTCACACACAGAAAAGCTAAATGGTATGCTAGCTCACACACAGAAAAGCTAAATGGTACGCCAGCCTACACACAGAAAAGGTAAATGGTACCCTAGCCTACACACAGAAAAGCTAAATGGTACGCCAGCCTACACACAGAAAAGCTAAATGGTACCCTAGCCTACACACAGAAAAGCTAAATGGTACGCTAGCTCACACACAGAAAAGCTAAATGGTACGCTAGCTCACACACAGAAAAGCTAAATGGTACGCCAGCCTACACAGAGAAAAGGTAAATGGTACCCTAGCCTACACACAGAAAAGCTAAATGGTACCCTAGCCTACACACAGAAAAGCTAAATGGTACCCTAGCCTACACACAGAAAAGCTAAATGGTACGCTAGCCTACACACAGAAAAGGTAAATGGTACCCTAGCCTACACACAGAAAAGCTAAATGGTACGCTAGCCTACACACAGAAAAGCTAAATGGTACGCCAGCCTACACACAGAAAAGCTAAATGGTACGCTAGCTCACACACAGAAAAGGTAAATGGTACCCTAGCCTACACACAGAAAAGCTAAATGGTATGCTAGCCTACGCACAGAAAAGCTAAATGGTACGCTAGCCTACACACAGAAAAGCTAAATGGTACGCTAGCTCACACACAGAAAAGGTAAATGGTACCCTAGCCTACACACAGAAAAGCTAAATGGTATGCTAGCCTACGCACAGAAAAGCTAAATGGTACGCTAGCCTACACACAGAAAAGCTAAATGGTACGCTAGCTCACACACAGAAAAGGTAAATGGTACGCCAGCCTACACACAGAAAAGGTAAATGGTACCCTAGCCTACACACAGAAAAGCTAAATGGTACGCCAGCCTACACACAGAAAAGCTAAATGGTACGCTGGCCTACACACAGAAAAGCTAAATGGTACGCTAGCCTACACACAGAAAAGCTAAATGGTACGCTGTAATTGGAAGGTAAATGTCTATGTGTGTAAAGAAAAGACAATTCAGGCTCCAGGTGATATCTGCAGCACAGTCCAGCTCTGAGGTAGTATCTCCTGCTTTTAAATCCTTATTTTCCTGTAGATATGATCCTGCAGAGGAAACACATACATGCGGCACAAGCATCTGACTTCTACCTTTTTAAGAATTGTGAAGAAAAGCGCTGACCGGACCTTTTGTACCTATGTTTCTCAGCGCCTCCTCAGCCTTGTGCTCCTCCACCTCCTTCTGGAGCTGCTGTGTTGCAAGAGGGTCCATCGGGAGAAGGAGAAGGAGAAAGAAGAGAAGCAGAAGGAGTAGGAGGAGGAGTAGGAGGAGGAGGAGGAGGAGGAGGAACAGAGAATAGGACAGAAGAGGACTTGTCTGGTTGTTGCAAAGTGAAAACTCCTCGGTGGATACGAGCCTGTTTGCGCTTCCGCTTCCCTGCCAGGATCGACCCTTTCACCAGTAAGAACTTTCACCACCAGTGACCTACAAACCATCACTCTTCTGTAAAGCCCTAATTCCTCCATTTCTGTCTCATCCTCATCCTTCCTTCCGGCTTGCTCCCATCAGACCTGATGTATGTGCTGTGGATGTTTGTTGTGTCTCTGGCCTGGAACTGGAACGTTTGGTTCATCCCGGTGCGCTGGGCCTTTCCTTACCAAACCCCTGACAATATTTACTACTGGCTGCTAATGGACTACATTTGTGACCTGATTTACATCCTGGACATCACAGTTTTTCAGCCACGCCTGCAGTTTGTGCGAGGAGGGGACATCGTGGTGAGTTGTGAGACGTTTCCTTGAAAGCAACAGGCAAAAATCCAGCTGTATACATGAAGACATGAATGTTGCTGTTCATATCTGTGATTCTTCTAATTCCAGAGCGACAAAACAGAGATGAGAAAGAATTATGTGAAAACGATGCGCTTCAAGGTAAATAATGACGGACGAATGAAAGTCCACCTTTAACATTCTGCCTTTCCTGCAAACTCCGAGGTGAAGTCAGATCTTGTTTTTCAGTTAGACGTCGCCAGTCTTGTTCCCCTGGAGCTCTTCTACTTCAAAACTGGCATCAACCCGCTGCTTCGTTTACCCAGACTGCTGAAGGTGAAACACTCTTACACATAAAAACCCATTAGCATCTTCTAGGGAGGGATAAGCGATACCATCCTCCTGATACGATACGATGAGTCTGACATCAATGCATCTTGCCTCCTAAAGGCGGGTTGGAGATCCTGGAAAATGGTTCCAGTAAGTTGTATGATGGAAATCAACAATTCAAAAGTCAAAACCCCTTTTCTTCACATTTCCCTCAAGGAAAGAAAGGGGGGGCTGAAGGGGAGGGACAAACGAGAGCTGAGATTGATTGACGTATCACCATCCAATCGGTCTGAACCGGACGGTTTTCAATCCTGTCTGCTCCACAGATGACTTAATATTCCTGCTTTTGCGTTCGAGCATGTAATTATTGGCTGTAATGGAGAAAAACGTCTCCTACTCTTCGTTTAACGGAAATCATCACTGTGCATTCAGTTTTTTTGTGAGAATTATGGAACATAAATAGAACTCAAGAACAATCAATACCTAAGAAAATGTTTTTAGAAAAATAATAACTTCTCCAGATGAATAAAGATAAACCTCTTCATGATGACATCTGATAGGCTGCCGCAGTCATGTGACACAGAAAGAGTTCACACATTTTTATTGCCTAAAACGCTCAGAAGATAAAAACAAATCCCATGTTTTGTATTAGCATCTTGAAACTCAATCTGACATTTTGACTGGCTGATATTAATGTATTGATTTCTGAGAATAAATCCCAGCGAGTAGGGCAGCTCTCCCTGAGCCGGGGGTCCGGACTCATTTCAGAAATAAGCTTGGTAAATAAATGTGGATTTTCATCAGAACTGATCCTCATGCCTTCCTAAAAATGTGAATTTGGTTGAAATGCAGCGAGAGAAGCATGCTGCTCGTACCGTCGCTGCTCGTACCGTCGCTGCCCGTACCGTGGCTGCTCGTACCGTGGCTGCTCGTACCGTGGCTGCTCGTACCGTCGCTGCCCGTACCGTCGCTGCCCGTACCGTGGCTGCCCGTACCGTGGCTGCTCGTACCGTGGCTGCTCGTACCGTGGCTGCCCGTACCGTGGCTGCTCGTACCGTGGCTGCTCGTACCGTCGCTGCTCGTACCGTCGCTGCTCGTACCGTGGCTGCTCGTACCGTGGCTGCTCGTACCGTCGCTGCTCGTACCGTGGCTGCTCGTACCGTGGCTGCTCGTACCGTGGCTGCTCGTACCGTGGCTGCTCGTACCGTCGCTGCTCGTACCGTCGCTGCTCGTACCGTGGCTGCTCGTACCGTCGCTGCCCGTACCGTGGCTGCCCGTACCGTGGCTGCTCGTACCGTGGCTGCTCGTACCGTGGCTGCTCGTACCGTCGCTGCTCGTACCGTCGCTGCTCGTACCGTGGCTGCTCGTACCGTGGCTGCTCGTACCGTCGCTGCTCGTACCGTGGCTGCTCGTACCGTCGCTGCCCGTACCGTCGCTGCCCGTACCGTGGCTGCCCGTACCGTGGCTGCTCGTACCGTGGCTGCTCGTACCGTGGCTGCTCGTACCGTCGCTGCCCGTACCGTGGCTGCCCGTACCGTGGCTGCTCGTACCGTGGCTGCTCGTACCGTGGCTGCTCGTACCGTCGCTGCTCGTACCGTGGCTGCTCGTACCGTGGCTGCTCGTACCGTGGCTGCTCGTACCGTCGCTGCTCGTACCGTGGCTGCTCGTACCGTCGCTGCTCGTACCGTCGCTGCTCGTACCGTGGCTGCTCGTACCGTGGCTGCTCGTACCGTGGCTGCTCGTACCGTCGCTGCTCGTACCGTGGCTGCTCGTACCGTCGCTGCCCGTACCGTGGCTGCCCGTACCGTGGCTGCCCGTACCGTGGCTGCTCGTACCGTGGCTGCTCGTACCGTCGCTGCCCGTACCGTGGCTGCCCGTACCGTGGCTGCCCGTACCGTCGCTGCTCGTACCGTGGCTGCTCGTACCGTCGCTGCCCGTACCGTGGCTGCCCGTACCGTGGCTGCCCGTACCGTGGCTGCTCGTACCGTGGCTGCTCGTACCGTGGCTGCTCGTACCGTGGCTGCCCGTACCGTGGCTGCCCGTACCGTGGCTGCCCGTACCGTGGCTGCTCGTACCGTGGCTGCCCGTACCGTGGCTGCCCGTACCGTGGCTGCTCGTACCGTGGCTGCTCGTACCGTGGCTGCCCGTACCGTGGCTGCTCGTACCGTGGCTGCCCGTACCGTGGCTGCTCGTACCGTCGCTGCTCGTACCGTCGCTGCTCGTACCGTGGCTGCCCGTACCGTCGCTGCACGTACCGTGGCTGCTCGTACCGTGGCTGCTCGTACCGTGGCTGCTCGTACCGTGGCTGCCCGTACCGTGGCTGCTCGTACCGTGGCTGCTCGTACCGTCGCTGCTCGTACCGTGGCTGCTCGTACCGTGGCTGCTCGTACCGTCGCTGCTCGTACCGTCGCTGCTCGTACCGTGGCTGCTCGTACCGTGGCTGCTCGTACCGTCGCTGCTCGTACCGTCGCTGCTCGTACCGTGGCTGCTCGTACCGTGGCTGCTCGTACCGTCGCTGCTCGTACCGTGGCTGCTCGTACCGTGGCTGCTCGTACCGTGGCTGCTCGTACCGTCGCTGCTCGTACCGTCGCTGCTCGTACCGTGGCTGCTCGTACCGTGGCTGCTCGTACCGTGGCTGCCCGTACCGTGGCTGCTCGTACCGTGGCTGCTCGTACCGTCGCTGCCCGTACCGTGGCTGCTCGTACCGTCGCTGCCCGTACCGTCGCTGCCCGTACCGTCGCTGCCCGTACCGTGGCTGCCCGTACCGTGGCTGCTCGTACCGTCGCTGCTCGTACCGTCGCTGCCCGTACCGTCGCTGCCCGTACCGTCGCTGCTCGTACCGTGGCTGCCCGTACCGTGGCTGCCCGTACCGTGGCTGCTCGTACCGTCGCTGCCCGTACCGTCGCTGCCCGTACCGTCGCTGCCCGTACCGTGGCTGCTCGTACCGTCGCTGCCCGTACCGTCGCTGCCCGTACCGTGGCTGCTCGTACCGTGGCTGCTCGTACCGTGGCTGCCCGTACCGTCGCTGCTCGTACCGTCGCTGCCCGTACCGTGGCTGCTCGTACCGTGGCTGCCCGTACCGTCGCTGCCCGTACCGTCGCTGCCCGTACCGTCGCTGCCCGTACCGTGGCTGCTCGTACCGTCGCTGCCCGTACCGTCGCTGCCCGTACCGTGGCTGCTCGTACCGTGGCTGCTCGTACCGTGGCTGCCCGTACCGTCGCTGCTCGTACCGTCGCTGCCCGTACCGTGGCTGCTCGTACCGTGGCTGCCCGTACCGTCGCTGCCCGTACCGTGGCTGCCCGTACCGTGGCTGCCCGTACCGTGGCTGCCCGTACCGTGGCTGCCCGTACCGTGGCTGCCCGTACCGTCGCTGCCCGTACCGTGGCTGCCCGTACCGTCGCTGCCCGTACCGTCGCTGCCCGTACCGTCGCTGCTCGTACCGTGGCTGCCCGTACCGTGGCTGCCCGTACCGTCGCTGCCCGTACCGTGGCTGCCCGTACCGTGGCTGCTCGTACCGTGGCTGCTCGTACCGTGGCTGCCCGTACCGTGGCTGCCCGTACCGTGGCTGCCCGTACCGTGGCTGCCCGTACCGTCGCTGCTCGTACCGTCGCTGCCCGTACCGTCGCTGCCCGTACCGTGGCTGCCCGTACCGTCGCTGCCCGTACCGTCGCTGCTCGTACCGTCGCTGCTCGTACCGTGGCTGCCCGTACCGTGGCTGCCCGTACCGTGGCTGCTCGTACCGTGGCTGCTCGTACCGTGGCTGCCCGTACCGTCGCTGCTCGTACCGTCGCTGCCCGTACCGTCGCTGCCCGTACCGTGGCTGCTCGTACCGTGGCTGCCCGTACCGTGGCTGCTCGTACCGTGGCTGCTCGTACCGTGGCTGCTCGTACCGTGGCTGCCCGTACCGTGGCTGCCCGTACCGTCGCTGCCCGTACCGTGGCTGCCCGTACCGTCGCTGCTCGTACCGTGGCTGCCCGTACCGTGGCTGCCCGTACCGTGGCTGCCCGTACCGTGGCTGCTCGTACCGTGGCTGCCCGTACCGTGGCTGCCCGTACCGTCGCTGCCCGTACCGTGGCTGCCCGTACCGTCGCTGCCCGTACCGTGGCTGCCCGTACCGTGGCTGCTCGTACCGTCGCTGCCCGTACCGTCGCTGCCCGTACCGTCGCTGCCCGTACCGTGGCTGCCCGTACCGTGGCTGCCCGTACCGTGGCTGCCCGTACCGTGGCTGCTCGTACCGTGGCTGCCCGTACCGTGGCTGCCCGTACCGTGGCTGCCCGTACCGTGGCTGCTCGTACCGTGGCTGCCCGTACCGTGGCTGCCCGTACCGTGGCTGCCCGTACCGTGGCTGCTCGTACCGTGGCTGCTCGTACCGTCGCTGCCCGTACCGTGGCTGCTCGTACCGTCGCTGCCCGTACCGTGGCTGCCCGTACCGTGGCTGCCCGTACCGTGGCTGCCCGTACCGTGGCTGCTCGTACCGTGGCTGCTCGTACCGTCGCTGCCCGTACCGTGGCTGCTCGTACCGTCGCTGCCCGTACCGTGGCTGCTCGTACCGTGGCTGCTCGTACCGTGGCTGCCCGTACCGTGGCTGCTCGTACCGTGGCTGCCCGTACCGTGGCTGCCCGTACCGTGGCTGCCCGTACCGTGGCTGCTCGTACCGTGGCTGCCCGTACCGTGGCTGCTCGTACCGTGGCTGCTCGTACCGTGGCTGCTCGTACCGTGGCTGCCCGTACCGTGGCTGCCCGTACCGTGGCTGCCCGTACCGTGGCTGCCCGTACCGTGGCTGCTCGTACCGTGGCTGCTCGTACCGTCGCTGCCCGTACCGTGGCTGCTCGTACCGTCGCTGCCCGTACCGTGGCTGCCCGTACCGTCGCTGCCCGTACCGTGGCTGCTCGTACCGTGGCTGCTCGTACCGTGGCTGCCCGTACCGTGGCTGCCCGTACCGTCGCTGCCCGTACCGTGGCTGCCCGTACCGTGGCTGCTCGTACCGTGGCTGCTCGTACCGTGGCTGCCCGTACCGTGGCTGCTCGTACCGTGGCTGCACGTACCGTCGCTGCTCGTACCGTGGCTGCTCGTACCGTGGCTGCTCGTACCGTGGCTGCACGTACCGTCGCTGCTCGTACCGTGGCTGCTCGTACCGTGGCTGCCCGTACCGTGGCTGCCCGTACCGTGGCTGCTCGTACCGTGGCTGCTCGTACCGTCGCTGCTCGTACCGTGGCTGCCCGTACCGTGGCTGCCCGTACCGTGGCTGCTCGTACCGTCGCTGCTCGTACCGTGGCTGCCCGTACCGTGGCTGCCCGTACCGTGGCTGCCCGTACCGTGGCTGCTCGTACCGTGGCTGCTCGTACCGTGGCTGCTCGTACCGTGGCTGCCCGTACCGTGGCTGCCCGTACCGTCGCAGCCCGTACCGTGGCTGCTCGTACCGTCGCTGCTCGTACCGTGGCTGCTCGTACCGTCGCAGCTAACATAACATTCTCCAGGTCACATTCAGAGCACGATGCAGAATTACATGTTATTCAGCTGCATTTTACTGACTACACCAGCAACAAGGAAGCTTTTCAGGCTGGTTTTGACTTTCTGCTGTTTTTCCATCCACACCTCCACAGATCAACTCCTTTTTTGAGTTTAACGAGCATCTGGAAGCCATCTTGACCAAGGCCTACGTTTACAGGTGACAAGATGCAATGAGAACAACATGCACCTTCTCCTCCAGCAGCAGACACAGATCCCAGGCAGCGCTGCAGCTGGAAGATTAACCAGTTTAATGAATTCAGTTTGTTCAGAAGACTGATCTTGTGTCTCTCAGGGTGATCCGAACCACCGCCTATCTTCTCTACTGCCTCCACTGCAACGCCTGCCTCTACCACTGGGTGTCGGCACTCTGCGGTCTGGGATCCACGCAGTGGGTGTACAACGGCGTCGGGAACAGGTTGGTGGACATCAGATCAGCTGATTGTATTAAACAGTAGAGATGAACATGAGAAAGACAACCAGGTGGGTAAAACAGATCTTCCAGTTTGAAATGACTCAGTTGTTCTTATCTTTGTTGCTTTCTTTTCCTTTTCTGCTGTTTTCTGCTCAGTTACATTCGCTGCTACTACTTTGCGGTGAAAACGCTGCTCACCATTGGAGGTCTTCCAGCTCCCACCTCCCTGTTTGAGATGGTCTTCCAGCTCATCAACTATTTTGTTGGAGTTTTTGTTTTCTCCATTATGATTGGACAGGTATGTTTCCCCCGGCGGAGGTTCCTCCTCCAGTCTGTTGCATGTAGAGGTCCAGTGTGTAAGAACTGCTGACGTCTGGTGGTAAAAATTGTATATCTTGTGTTGAATAAATTACGCTGTTTTGCTCCTTTTCCAGATGCGTGATGTGGTCGGTGCAGCCACAGCAGCTCAGACCTACTACCGCACCTGTATGGACAACACCATCAAATACATGTCGTCCTACCGCATCCCCAAAGATGTCCAGAACCGTGTCAAGACCTGGTACAACTACACCTGGCAGTCGCAAGGCATGCTGGGTACGAAGCGGTTCACATGTTGTCTCCAACACGTCTGAGTTTTGGCTTGTCGCTGACCTCTTTCTGTTTGCAGACGAGCAGGAGCTGCTGACTCAGCTGCCAGATAAAATGCGTCTCGACATAGCCGTTGATGTCAACTATTCCATTGTGAGCAAAGTCCCTCTTTTCCAGGTAGGAATGAAGCCGAAATCCAGGCTGAGTCATTAATCCTTGAGTCACCGTAAGAAATTTACACTTCTATCCTCAGGAGCAAAAACTAAACAGGTTATAAAAGTGTAATAAAAATGTAATATATCATTTATTTCACACCAAATCATTTAAACAACTTCTGATCAAACTGTACATATAAAAATATAACTTAACAAAACTTTCAGGTTTTCAATATATGAGGATTGTAGTGAATTAAAATATGTGTCATAATGGATCAATGGGACCAAACTGGTCTCGAGGTGACGAATGTTGGAGTTACGCTCTTCTTCCATGTCAAAGTCAATAAAGTGGATCATGAAGTTTTAACCATCATCATAAATGTAAAATTCTGGTGAAGTTTCACACAATTAGCCTTTAAATCAGTAACTCCAGAGACATCTCCTGCAGGTGTTCGATGGTTTCCTGCTGCAACACACCTGACCTAACCTGCCAGATTGTTAAGAGGCTTGTGGAGAACCTGACTACAAGCTGATGAAGAGCTATTTCACTGAACCAGGTGTGTTGCAGCAGTAGAACACTGAAAACCTTCCTGGATCCTTCCTGTAAACTGAAGGAGAAAATAAGCAGAAAATCGTTGAAGCGTCATTGAGGAACATAATGCTGCCTGGAAAAATGAGTTGCGTTCTAGTCGGTCTTTCTTCTTCCAGGGTTGTGACAGACAGATGATCTTTGACATGCTGAAGAGTCTGCGGTCTGTTGTCTACCTTCCTGGAGATTACGTCTGCAAAAAGGTAGGTTTTCCCATTTTTGTTTTATTTTGACCACTTTTATACCTAAGTTTGTTTTCATCCCCGCCTCTGGTTTTTTTGGGCTCAGGGCGAGGTGGGTCGGGAGATGTACATCATAAAAGCAGGAGAGGTGCAGGTGGTTGGAGGACCTGATGGAAAAACCGTGTTTGCCACTCTCAGAGCAGGTTCAGTCTTTGGTGAGATAAGGTAACGGGATAGAAAAATTCTCTCTAAACTCCATCAGACTTGATGCAACATGCATGCTTTTACCTGCTCTGCCTTGTGGGACATGTGGGCCGCATAAAGGTCCGATGGAAGGAGTGATATAAAACCTATGGAAGACACTGATGGTCTTGGAGGGGGCATGGGAGTTTGCCCAACCAGTTTACATGTGCTTTCTGGACCTGCAGAAGGTGTTTGACCATGTACCTTTTTAAAAAGGGTGGTCCCAAGAAGGTTGGTGCCCCTTCTTAAAAAGGGGGACCACCACCTATGGTCATGAGCTGTGGGTCGTGGCCGGGCTCTCCCTTAGAGATAGGGTGAGGAGCTCGGTCACCCGGGAAGAGATCAGAGTAGAGCCGCTGCTCCTCCGCATCGAGAGGAACCAGTTGAGGTGGCTCGGGCATCTGGTCAGGATGCCTCCTGGACCTCCCTGGTGAGGTGTTCCAAGCACGTCCCTCTGGGAGGAGACCCCGGGGAAGACCCAGGACACGCTGGAGGGATTATATCTCTCGGCTGGCCTGGGAACGCCTCGGGATCCCCCCCGCAGAGTTGGCAAATGTGACTGGGGAGAGGGAAGTCTGGGCTTCCCTGCTTAGGCTGCTGCCCCCGCGACCCGACCCCGGATAAGCAGCATGAAGATGGATGGATGGATGGAAGACACTGAATGTGGATCTGATATGGGATCTTTACTTGGGATAACTACCTCTGGAGTCTGCCTGTCACATTTTAATAGCATCTATTTACCTTAAAATCTTTAGTAAAAGACTTTCCATGACTTACCGGAGTCTCTTGAGCTGCCCCGATGTGTGTCTGAGTTAAAAGAAATTAAAAAAATGAACCATGGAAGAGTTGCACAACCATGTCCCATACTATGATTGTATTTAAATTGTTTTCCAGTTCAATCCAGTATTTAATCACTGGAGACAACAGCACGACGGCGGCCTACATGTAGCACCAGTTTCTTTGGACATTTCCACACCGGTGACTGACTCCAGCCAAACTTTCATAGTGCACTGGCTTGAACCAGCAACCTTCCAGTTACTGATAACCTGCTGTACCTCCGAGCCTCTGCGGCTCTAGATTGCTCTACGATTGGCACCTTTGTTGCGTCTGCAGGTCTAAAAATATTATTTTAATGACATAATTAAATGTTACATCTAATACGCAGCCAAACATTGGTCTGAAGACCCATTTCTGCTGGACGCAGCAGATGGAGATGCAGACTGACAGTTTCATTTGTCTCCTCCGTCAGTTAGGTTGTAATCTGGTCATTTTTCAAGCAGCTTAGCTTTCCGTCCCTTCATGCAGAAAAAGCGGAGCAGTACCACCGGAAACTGCCGGGGGCAGCGTTGAGTTGTTTAACTGACGCACAATCATAGAAAGGACCAAACCAGAGAAAAAGAAGAACAGGAAAGGAAGGAACAGGAAGAAGACGATGCGGAAACCGTAAAATAAGAAGCATCAGACGAAGAACAGGAAAAACTTTGCATTTTCTTTTTCTGGTGTTTTTGGATGTTTGTAAACAACTTTATGGCGGAACGTTACCGCTACCAACCACTGTCAGATCGTGGACGTGAACTCTGAACTCAGCACTGCCCACCAGTGGATGAACTGACTTAGTAACCATGGCAACGTACAAGCTGCATGGAAGTATCAGGACGATGATGTAGGACAACATATGAAAAAAAAGGCCACATTTATTAAAAATTTTTTATTTAACCTTTATTTCACCAGAAACCAGAACTCAAGGGAGTCCTGGCCAAGAGGCAGCAAGAGTTACAGGCAATTTACATGTTACCACTTAAACAGAACAAATAATTGAAAGCTTTTTAAACACTAATTAAAAGTTTATGAACGTAAGCGAGCAAAAATGGACATTACGCATAAAAAAACAAACAACATCAAAAGAACAAACCTGAGGTAAAGTCAGGTAAAACAAACAGTTTTGGGCTCAATCCGGGCCACTTCTGGCACTTATTGCTCTGTTACGGCACTGGCAAGTGTTGTGAGGGTCAGATGTGGTCCAGATGCAGGAGCGCTTGTCTCCATGGAGACAAGAAACACAAACAAAACACCATGGCAACTGATGGAAATGTGTTGTTTTTATCGCCATGTCTGATTGGCAGTTTGCTTGCAGTGGGTGGGGTTAACAGGCGCACAGCCAATGTGATCGCTCATGGCTTCACCAACCTGTTCATCCTGGACAAAAAAGACCTGAATGAGATCCTGGTCCATTACCCCGAGTCCAAGAAACTGCTCCGCAAGAAAGCCAGGTGAGACGTTTCATCCCGTATCTGTCCTGGAGTAGAAACGTGTAGCATGCAGTGGTGCTCAGCGGGAACAGCTCTTAGGTTGGTCTTTCATGTCTCCATCACAGGAAGATGCTGAATAAGGGAAAGAAACCTGAACCCAAACAGGAGACTACAGAACCTGCCCAGGTACCAGCAGCAGCCCCCAGATCAGAAACTCCCAAACTGCTCCGAGCGGCGCTGGAGATGAAAGAAAGGTCTTCTGGACTGAAAGGAGCTCTGGCTAAAGTCAGGGAGAAGTCCAACAAGTCCAGTATCTCCTTACAGGTAAACACAATAAACAAGACTCTGATTATCTGCTTATTTATATGTTTGTTTTTTATTTATGTATTTATTATTTATATATGTATTCATTTATTTAAGATTAGGGTGGGAGTTTAAAACGTACATTGATTTGCATTCTTTTCCATCTTTGCTCTGTGGAAAGGTGTGTGGAATAAAACCAATAACCCGACAACAACATGGACAACATGTAGCATTAGACACCATCAGACAACACCAGACACCATCAGACACCATCAAACACCACCAGACACCATCAGACACCACCAAACACCATCAGACACCATCAGACACCATCAAACACCATCAGACACCATCAGACACCACCAGACACCGTCAGACCCCACCAGACCCCATCAGACCCCACCAGACCCCACCAGACACCACCAGACACCATTAGAGACCATCAGAGACATCAGACACCATCAGACACCACTAGACACCATTAGAGACCATCAGAGACCATCAGAGACCACCAGACACCATCAGACACCACCAGACACCACCAGACACCACCAGACACCATTAGAGACCATCAGAGACATCAGACACCATCAGACACCACCAGACACCATTAGAGACCATCAGACACCATCAGACACCATTAGAGACCATCAGAGACCATCAGACACCACTAGACACCATTAGAGACCATCAGAGACATCAGACACCATCAGACACCACTAGACACCATTAGAGACCATCAGAGACATCAGACACCATCAGACACCATCAGACACCACCAGACACCATTAGAGACCATCAGAGACATCAGACACCATCAGACACCACTAGACACCATTAGAGACCATCAGACACCACCAGACACCATCAGACACCACTAGACACCATTAGAGACCATCAGACACCACCAGACACCATCAGACACCACTAGACACCATTAGAGACCATCAGACACCACCAGACACCACCAGACACCATCAGAGACCATTAGACACCATCAGACACCACCAGACACCATCAGACACCACCAGACCCCACCAGACCCCACCAGACACCATCAGACACCATCAGACCCCACCAGACCCCACCAGACACCATCAGACCCCACCAGACCCCACCAGACACCATCAGACACCATCAGACCCCACCAGACCCCACCAGACCCCACCAGACACCATCAGAGACATCAGACACCATCAGACACCACTAGACACCATTAGAGACCATCAGACACTGTTTGGTTGAACTGCCCATTGCGTCTCCTCCTCTTTTTCCCCGCCCCGAGTGGAGACACTCGCGCGCCCGCAGGTGCGAGTAATCACAGCGTGCACGCGCCCAGGCGCACTGAGAGACTGTCAACGCAGCCAACACGAACCGTGGTGTGGTCCGTGCGATCGGCAAAAAAGCGGCTCAAACAGCGCAAATAGCGCGAGCCATAAGCTGCCGCAAAAAAGCAGAAACTAACCTACCGTGCAGTCATCTCTTTACAATCCCTGAAGAACAGCCGGTAAGCTATGCTGCATATCTCGCATAAAGCACTGTCACTATGTGTGATGCGTTCACGGTCGCACGGAGAAAGTGAACTCTGACCTACAAATGTGTGATTGTGAATGAACTCTAAACATGCGGCAAAGTAAAAACATAATGAAGTCATCATTAGTAAGGACAATTATGATGATTTAAAAGTATGATAAAAGCAGTGAAGTTAAAAATTGCAGTAGAATTAAAACCTTGATGTAAAACATTTTGTAAAATGTATTATGTCTTCTGGTTCCTTCCTTTGAGGTTTTTTACCTGTTGCTACTGTTGCTACTGCTGCTACGGCTGCTGCTTAAAAAGAAAGTAAAGCAACGTAAAAGCAAAGAGTGAAGTCCTGTCGTCCTTCATGTAAAGAGTCCTTTTTCAAGTGGGGAAATACTGCACAACTAAAATAACCACTTGACATGTCAAGGAAAACCAGAAGACATAATGAATATACATTTTACAAAATGTTTTACATCAAGGTTTTAATTCTACTGCAATTTTTAACTTCACTGCTTTTATCATACTTTTAAATCATTTTAAATTGTCATAATTGTCCTTACTAATGATGACTTCATTATGTTTTTACTTTGCCGCATGTTTAGAGTTCATTCACAATCACACATTTGTAGGTCAGAGTTCACTTTCTCCGTGCGACCGTGAACGCATCACACATAGTGACAGTGCTTTATGCGAGATATGCAGCATAGCTTACCGGCTGTTCTTCAGGGATTGTAAAGAGATGACTGCACGGTAGGTTAGTTTCTGCTTTTTTGCGGCAGCTTATGGCTCGCGCTATTTGCGCTGTTTGAGCCGCTTTTTTGCCGATCGCACGGACCACACCACGGTTCGTGTTGGCTGCGTTGACAGTCTCTCAGTGCGCCTGGGCGCGTGCACGCTGTGATTACTCGCACCTGCGGGCGCGTGAGTGTCTCCGCTCGGGGCGGGGAAAAAGAGGAGGAGACGCAATGGGCAGTTCAACCAAACACCTCCCACTCGATCTTGCCACGGAGAGCCGTTGGGAAGGTCGCAAGTCGGTTCCTGTGAACTGCTTCCATGTCCGTTAGTTCTGCTCCTCGATTGGTAGAAGAACAACCAAATGCCTTACATCTCTGTGCAGTATTGTGGTTTGGGCGTTTCCTCCAAGGCTTGCAGATGGTTGGTTAGGTAGTGCTCTGGTCACTGGAATGCAGGAGCTTGAGACAACTTTTACATGTACATCCCTTACAATACCTTTTGTGTCAGGATTTGTACTCACGATCCGTCCAAGTTTGAATTGTCCTCTGATGGCGTTTTGATCGCACAGCCAGACGACATCACCCACAGCAACGTTCCTTTGTGAGGTGTGCCATTTGTTCCTGACAAAGAGGTTAGGACCTGCAAGTTGGCTCCAAGATCTCCAGAATTTGTTAACCAGGTTTTGCATTTCTCTTAGTCTTTTGTAGGGATATTGTTCAAAATCAAACGTTTTGATATCACCATCATGTGAAGCACGTCCAAGTAATAAAGCATTTGGTGAAACATACCGGACAACATCCTCACAGCTCTGTACTCTGGCATCTATTGGGCGCTCGTTGGCCAGGTTGGCAGCTATTTGCAGTGTTGTTTGAAACTCACTGTAGGTGAGATTAGTCTCTCTGCCCAGGCTTTGGAGTGCTTTCTTTACGATTCGGACAGCAGCTTCTGCCGCTCCGTTGTGGTGAGGTGAGTCTGCTGGTTGTATTTTCCACTCCCATATTGTGCCGTTCTTTGCAGAGGCCTCTTCCAAACCAAGCTTGTCCTGACTTTCCAAGAATTGGTACAGCTCTTTCAGTACAGGTTTTGCCCCGATGAAATTTGTTCCAGGGTCGGACCAGGTCCTTTTCGGGTGCCCTCGGATTGCGGTGAACCTCATGTATGCCATTAAGAAGCTTTCGGTTGATGCTGCATTAATCAGGTCTGTGTGGATTGCTCTACTGGCCATACAACTGACGACAATGCCCCATGCTTTCATCATCACTCTTTTTTTCACCTCATCTTTAATAAGATACGGTCCAAACAGGTCGACTGCTGTGAATTCGAATGGGGCCGCTGGTTCGGACCTTTCTTGAGGTAGGCTTCCCATTACCTGTTGACACCTTTGGGCTCTGAACTTTCTGCAGAAGATGCAATTCACCACAACTTTTTGAGCAATTCTTCTGCCTTGGACCACCCAGGCTTTCTTTCTCATTCGCAGCAATGTTGCGGCCACTCCTTCATGACCAGCACTGTGTGCCTCACGTGCAAGCAGTGTTGAGATCCATGCACCATGTGGCAGGAGTGGTACAGCAGTCTTTTCTTGATTAAAGCTCTGTATTCGTCCACCACAGAGCAATAACCCTGAATCTTGTTCTTTATAGACCACTAAGCGGTTCGTTGTGGTAGCAGGGAAGGTTACTCCATCTTGAGCTGCAAGGAAAATGTCTCGCAGCGCATCCTGTCGCTCTCTGACAGTGATGACTCCCTTCTCGGGCACAGCCTCCCACTTTTGTGTATCCAGGGACTTTATTGATCCAATAACTTTCTTTGCAGCTCTCCATATTATTGCGATAGTTTTCACAAGACGTGTTAAGTTACTGAAACGTTGCTCATTTATCAAGTTTTTGACAGTTGATCCAGCCGGTGGTCTATGAGGTCTTTGTTGAGTTGACAGCTCCATTTCTTGTCTTGCTTTGGCTCTTGTAAGCACTGACACAAACGACTTTTTCTGCATTTGGCAAATGTTTTCTCTGGCAGTTTCCGATACATCTTTTGCTGACATGATTGGCCACTCGTTTTCTTCAAGGCTGAGAAAGTGCGGTCCTTGTTGCCATTCGGAGCCCTCGTCTAGCTGTTCTGGACCAGCTCCACGTGTGATTATGTCCGAAATATTTAATGAACTGGGAATCCACCACCATTCTTCAGGGTCAGTGGCACTTTGGATTTCTCCAATCCTATTTGCAAAAAAGGTCTGGAAACCGTAACTCTCCCGACGGATAGCACCCAGGATGGTTTGACTGTCTAGGAAATGATACCATCGTTTCACTTTGATTTGAGAATGCTGTTCCAAGTATTTCCTTAGCCGACTGGCAAAGACAGCACCACAGAGCTCGGCTTTAACTGGGTCCCCTTTGTGGTCAAAAGGAGTCAGTTTAGCTTTTGCTTCGACCAACCTCACTGTGATTCCTGATGTGCATGTCCATCGGAGGTACAAAACTGCCCCGTAGCAACTCTCACTGCCGTCTGAGAAGGTAACAGCAATAGGTTCAGTTATTGCATCCAACGGGGTCAGAGGTCTGGTGAACATCACTTTGCCGAGCTGGACATACTGCTCGAACAATTCGATGGCGTTTTCTCTGAGTCCGTCCGATAGAGCCACATCCCATGTATCTTTCACAGCGATGCCTTTTGGTTTGATCTCCTGGAATGCTTTTCTTACCAAAATAGCCCCTTTTTGCTTCGTGGGTGCAGTTAGACCTATTGGGTCATACAGCCCAGCAACTTGACTCAATAACTCTCTCCTTGTTAATGGGTCTGGTGTCTTAGTTCTCACCTCCTCGAGCAACAGGTCTTGTCCAAGCCTCATTTTCTTTTTCCGTTTTGAAAAATTGATTCTTACCATGGCATGCAGTTTGTCCTCTTGGACTTTATATCCAAGCCCGAGGGCTTTGTTGTCTTCGTCTTTCATCTGATTTGGAAGGATGACAATCTTTGGCGTACTCACCTCTGTCTCCTTTCCTCTCTGGCCGGAAAAAATCCACGGTTTCAGAGCAAATCCTCCTTCCTGCAGAATCATTTCCACATTTGTGGTTATTGCTCTTAATCTTTCCAGATTGTTGTGGGACGTTAAGATGTCATCAACATAGCTGTGTTCTTGCAAAACCCTGCGTTCATCTTCCAGGTGGCTGAACTGAGGGAGGTTTGCGGTTTCTCGCATTGCGAGCTGAGCTATACATCCAGCCGGCTTGTCCCCAATGTTCACCCTGGTGATGGCGAACTCATCCACTTCCTCCTCTTCGGAATCCCTCCACAGGAACCTGTGCAGGTGTACTTCACGTTCTTCGAGCCAGACGGAGTTATACATTTTTCTGATGTCTCCTAGGGCAGCGAAGGAACCTTGGCGGAAAGCGAGAAGAACTCCACGGATCGGGCTAAGAACATCAGGGCCTTTCATCAGGAGATCGTTCAGACTTTGTCCTTGATACTTCTGACTGCTGTTCCAAACGAGTCTCACTGGAGTTGTGATAGAATGTGGGTTTGGAGCAATCAAGTGGCTGATATACCAGACTGGTCCACTCCAACGCAGAAGAACCTCCTCTGACAGTTTCTTTGCAGCACGCCGGTTTACCATCTCATGGACTTGTGCAGAGTATGCAGCTTTCCATTGAGGATCTTTTGCCAGCTGCTTCTCTGTCCTGAGGAAGGTTGCTTCTACAGCCTTTCTGTTATTTGGTAGGGAAGATGGATCTTCGAGCCAGGGATAGCTTGCATGCCAATGAGGACTTTTGCTATGTTCATCTGCACCAGCGTACGACAATCCATTTTTTACCACCTCCAACTCTCGTTCTTCAGCCAAGGTCATCTCTTTGCCACCAGGCTGACAGTTACCGCATCGGCAGCCCCCACATTTCGGATCACAGGCAGCACCAATGCTGTCCCATTTCCACCATTCAAAGAAGTCGCGAGTGGTGGTTGCACAACTGGAATGCTGGATTGTGGGCAAGGAACAGATGGGTTCTTCGTATTTTACTGCTGCAGTTCTCATGGATCTGGCAAAATGTGTGCGGGATAAGTGAGCTGAAACAGTTGCCTTTTCAAACAGTTCAGGATGTGTCCCAGCCACTGTCTTTCCTAATGGTCCATCCCACAAGACGAGATCTCCCACACAGCGAATTTTTTGTGGGGTCAGCCTCCCTTCCTTGTGGCTTATCAGGAGCTGTATGTCTTTTGGTCTTGTAAGCTTATTAACAGGAACATCGGGGAAGAAGTTATGAAGCTGCTTGGCTGTGACGGGTTGATGGATGTCTGCAATATGGTCAAGACCATAGCATACCAACTGATGCGACTGGAACGTGCCTTTCTCAGTCAGGACTCGGATTTTCAGCATGTATCTTTTAGTGTTTACAGTCACTTTCATGCCTCCGACACCGTGAACAACAAGCTTGATGTTTTCGCTTCTGAGGTCCAAACGTTTGGCTGCGTCATGCGTTATGTAATTTGTGTCCGATGCTAAATCAATCAGGGTGCCAACCTTTTGACCAGCATTAGCCGTGACTTCGAGAAGCATCATGATGACCGGCCACTCTTCCAGGCCATACTCTGCTAGAAGGCTTTGATGACCAGATATGTGGGAGGTTCTGGCCACTGTGTTGCAAAATACATTACGACACCGCTCGGCGAGTTCAGGGGGAAGGCTCTTAACAAATTCTTCTTGGGCTTCGGTGTAACCTCCTTTGTTACCTCCTCCCACTGTGCTGGCTTTGGTCTTTTTTGGACACAAGTAGATGTGGTGGCTTGCCACGTGAGCATCCTTGCATTCCTGATTTTTGCAGAGGAATTCACTTTTACAATAACCACCATCTGAATGGACTTCCAAACATCTCTTGCAGGCTCCCAACCTCTTAACTGCATCTCGCCTTTCTGCCAATGAAAATGTGCGGAATTTTCTGCAGAAATACAGCTTTCTTCTATGTCCTCTGTCTCCGCAGACAACACACCCTGGAACCAGATTACTTGCTTGATTTACAGTTTTGGTGCGGGCCTGTTTTTGTTCATACCTGGGTTTTGATGAGTCCCCACTGAGCTGATCCAACTCCTCATAGATGGCTTCTTGGCTCTGAAGAAACTCAAGGAGACAGTCAAACCGCTCCTCTTGGTCTGTGGCCTCCCTTGTTTTTAATGCGTGGAGGAGCCATTCCTTCTTTAGTCCATCAGGAAGTTTGCTTTCAATTGCCTTGGTCATTAGCGGGTTTTTTATGGCCCCAGTCTGGCCGAGGTCACTCAGGTCTGAGAGGGCTTTTTCAATAGACTGGATGAGCTCAATAATTTTCTTGGGCTGCTGGTCTTTAATAGCAGGGAGCTTCTGAAGATCTTCCACTATTTCAATAGCAATGCTCGTTTTGTTTCCAAACCGATTTTCCAGTACTCTGAAAATATCCTCTGCCGTTTTATGGCTTGACAGACGGAGATCCCTGACAGTTTTGTCATCAATGCTATCGAGAAGCTGGAACTTTTTTATTTCTCTCGAACCAGTGGGCTCCCCTTGTATTTGAAGGGCCTCCCAGTCTCTTTTCCACCTGTGGAATTCACGCCTAATTCCCGTGAACTTTGGAAGTGACGCTGGCTTTAGTTTAATGGGAGGTATGGCCAAGTGAACAACACCTGCTTGCGAACCCCTTTCCGCATCTTCCTTAACTTTTGCTCGAATACAATCAGCCTTCCTGGCCGTGAGCTTAGGAAGTATGAGCTCAAGGTTCTTTATGCGGCTCTGGAAATCCTCCTGCTCTGCTTGTGGGGCCCAGCACTTCCATTTAACGAACAGCTTTTTTGCAGCCTTTATAAGAAGTCCTAGGTGCTCCACAATGAAGCTATATGCCTCTTTATCATCAGCAGGCTCAATGGATTCCACCCTACCTGCTTCTATTTCTGCATTCTGTAGCGCTGTAATCAGCTCAGTTTCCCCGTGCTTGGCCCACAGTGTTTTTTGTATAAGGTCTTGGAGCTCGCTCAGTTTGTTCTCACAGTCACTTTCCGTTTTGGCCAAGTCAGCTTTTTGTGGACCAGTTAGCTCCTCGGAATCATTTTCTGCAGCATACTGAGCTCCAACATCGTCATTTATCTCCATGACTTTGGTTGCTTCCAGGTTCAGCTGCTTAAAACTGTCTTTGAGCTCATCTTCAGACATTTTTGTGTGTAGTCGAACTACATTGTTTGCCAGACGAGAGAATTGACGTTTTGCTGATGTTCGGATGGTTTTCAGCTGCTCTAGAGACACCGAATCTGCCATCTTGGAGTTTGCAGAAGGGACGACTTTTGGTTGTTACTGTCTGGAGATTCTTGGGTCCTCAGCAGCGGTTTTTTACTGTCAAGTGGTTATTTTAGTTGTGCAGTATTTCCCCACTTGAAAAAGGACTCTTTACATGAAGGACGACAGGACTTCACTCTTTGCTTTTACGTTGCTTTACTTTCTTTTTAAGCAGCAGCCGTAGCAGCAGTAGCAACAGTAGCAACAGGTAAAAACCTCAAAGGAAAACCAGAAGACATAATGAATATACATTTTACAAAATGTTTTACATCAAGGTTTTAATTCTACTGCAATTTTTAACTTCACTGCTTTTATCATACTTTTAAATCATTTTAAATTGTCATAATTGTCCTTACTAATGATGACTTCATTATGTTTTTACTTTGCCGCATGTTTAGAGTTCATTCACAATCACACATTTGTAGGTCAGAGTTCACTTTCTCCGTGCGACCGTGAACGCATCACACATAGTGACAGTGCTTTATGCGAGATATGCAGCATAGCTTACCGGCTGTTCTTCAGGGATTGTAAAGAGATGACTGCACGGTAGGTTAGTTTCTGCTTTTTTGCGGCAGCTTATGGCTCGCGCTATTTGCGCTGTTTGAGCCGCTTTTTTGCCGATCGCACGGACCACACCACGGTTCGTGTTGGCTGCGTTGACAGTCTCTCAGTGCGCCTGGGCGCGTGCACGCTGTGATTACTCGCACCTGCGGGCGCGTGAGTGTCTCCGCTCGGGGCGGGGAAAAAGAGGAGGAGACGCAATGGGCAGTTCAACCAAACAGACACCATCAGACACCATCAGACACCATCAGACACCACCAGACACCACCAGACACCATCAGACACCATCAGACACCATTAGAGACCATCAGACACCATCAGACACCACCAGACACCATCAGACCCCACCAGACCCCACCAGACACCATCAGACACCATTAGAGACCATCAGACACCATCAGACACCATCAGACACCATCAGACCCCACCAGACACCATCAGACACCACCAGACACCACCAGACACCATCAGACACCATCAGACACCACCAGACACCATCAGACCCCACCAGACACCATCAGACACCATCGGACACCATTAGAGACCATCAGACACCTCCATACACCACCAGACACCATCAGACACCATCAGACACCTTCAGACACCATCAGACACCATCAGAGACCATTAGAGACCATCAGACACCATCAGAAACCATCAGACACCATCAGACACCACCAGACACCATTAGACACCATCAGACACCATCAGACACCATTAGAGATCATCAGACACCATCAGACACCATCAGACACCACCAGACACCATCAGACCCCACCAGAAACCATCAGACACCATCAGACACCATTAGAGACCATCAGACACCTCCATACACCACCAGACAACATCAGACACCATCAGACACCATCAGGCACCATCAGAAACCATCAGACACCATCAGACACCACCAGACACCACCAGACAACATCAGACACCACCAGACACCACCAGACACCACCAGACACCATCAGACACCACCAGACCCCATCAGACACCATCAGACACCACCAGACACCATTACGCACCATCAGACACCATCAGACACCATCAGGCACCATCAGACACCAGCAGACACCATTTGAGACCATCCGAGACATCAGACACCATCAGACACCAGCAGACACCATTTGAGACCATCCGAGACATCAGACACCATCAGACACCATCAGGCACCATCAGACACCACCAGACACCACCAGACACCATCAGACCCCACCAGACACCATCAGACACCATCAGACACCATTAGAGACCATCAGACACCATCAGACCCCACCAGACACCACCAGACACCATCAGACACCATTAGAGACCATCAGACACCATCAGACACCATCAGACCCCACCAGACACCATCAGACACCACCAGACACCATCAGACACCATCAGACACCACCAGACACCATCAGACCCCACCAGACACCATCAGACACCATCGGACACCATTAGAGACCATCAGACACCTCCATACACCACCAGACACCATCAGACACCATCAGACACCTTCAGACACCATCAGACACCATCAGAGACCATTAGAGACCATCAGACACCATCAGAAACCATCAGACACCATCAGACACCACCAGACACCATTAGACACCATCAGACACCATCAGACACCATTAGAGATCATCAGACACCATCAGACACCATCAGACACCACCAGACACCATCAGACCCCACCAGAAACCATCAGACACCATCAGACACCATTAGAGACCATCAGACACCTCCATACACCACCAGACAACATCAGACACCATCAGACACCATCAGGCACCATCAGAAACCATCAGACACCATCAGACACCACCAGACACCACCAGACAACATCAGACACCACCAGACACCACCAGACACCATCAGACACCACCAGACCCCATCAGACACCATCAGACACCATCAGACACCACCAGACACCATTACGCACCATCAGACACCATCAGACACCATCAGGCACCAGCAGACACCAGCAGACACCATTTGAGACCATCCGAGACATCAGACACCATCAGGCACCATCAGACACCAGCAGACACCATTTGAGACCATCCGAGACATCAGACACCATCAGACACCATCAGGCACCATCAGACACCACCAGACACCATCAGACACCATCAGGCACCATCAGACACCATCAGACACCATTAGAGACCATCAGACACCACCAGACACCATCAGACACCATTAGAGACCATCAGACACCACCAGACACCACCAGACACCATCAGACACCACCAGACACCATTAGACACCATCAGACACCATCAGACACCATTAGAGATCATCAGACACCATCAGACACCATCAGACACCACCAGACACCATCAGACCCCACCAGAAACCATCAGACACCATCAGACACCATTAGAGACCATCAGACACCTCCATACACCACCAGACAACATCAGACACCATCAGACACCATCAGGCACCATCAGAAACCATCAGACACCATCAGACACCACCAGACACCACCAGACAACATCAGACACCACCAGACACCACCAGACACCACCAGACACCATCAGACACCACCAGACCCCATCAGACACCATCAGACACCATCAGACACCACCAGACACCATTACGCACCATCAGACACCATCAGACACCATCAGGCACCATCAGACACCAGCAGACACCATTTGAGACCATCCGAGACATCAGACACCATCAGACACCAGCAGACACCATTTGAGACCATCCGAGACATCAGACACCATCAGACACCATCAGGCACCATCAGACACCACCAGACACCACCAGACACCATCAGACCCCACCAGACACCATCAGACACCATCAGACACCATTAGAGACCATCAGACACCATCAGACACCACCAGACACCACCAGACACCATCAGACCCCACCAGACCCCACCAGACACCATCAGACACCATTAGAGACCATCAGACACCATCAGACACCATCAGACCCCACCAGACACCATCAGACACCACCAGACACCATCAGACACCATCAGACACCACCAGACACCATCAGACCCCACCAGACACCATCAGACACCATCGGACACCATTAGAGACCATCAGACACCTCCATACACCACCAGACACCATCAGACACCATCAGACACCTTCAGACACCATCAGACACCATCAGAGACCATTAGAGACCATCAGACACCATCAGAAACCATCAGACACCATCAGACACCACCAGACACCATTAGACACCATCAGACACCATCAGACACCATTAGAGATCATCAGACACCATCAGACACCATCAGACACCACCAGACACCATCAGACCCCACCAGAAACCATCAGACACCATCAGACACCATTAGAGACCATCAGACACCTCCATACACCACCAGACAACATCAGACACCATCAGACACCATCAGGCACCATCAGAAACCATCAGACACCATCAGACACCACCAGACACCACCAGACACCACCAGACACCACCAGACACCACCAGACACCATCAGACACCACCAGACCCCATCAGACACCATCAGACACCATCAGACACCACCAGACACCATTACGCACCATCAGACACCATCAGACACCATCAGGCACCATCAGACACCAGCAGACACCATTTGAGACCATCCGAGACATCAGACACCATCAGGCACCATCAGACACCAGCAGACACCATTTGAGACCATCCGAGACATCAGACACCATCAGACACCATCAGGCACCATCAGACACCACCAGACACCATCAGACACCATCAGGCACCATCAGACACCATCAGACACCATTAGAGACCATCAGACACCACCAGACACCATCAGACACCATTAGAGACCATCAGACACCACCAGACACCACCAGACACCATCAGAGACCACCAGACACCATCAGACACTACCAGACACCACCAGACACCATTAGAAACCATCAGAGACATCAGACACCATCAGACACCATCAGAGACCATCAGACACCATCAGACACCACCAGACACCATCAGACACCACAGACACCATCAGACACCATCAGACACCATCAGACACCACCAGAAACCATCAGACACCACCAGACACCATCAGACACCATCAGATACCATCAGGCACCATCAGACACCACCAGACACCATCAGACACCACCAGACACCATCAGACACCATTAGAGACCATTAGACACCACCAGACACCATCAGACACCATTAGACACCATCAGACACCATCAGACACCACCAGACACCATCAGACACCATTACAGACCATCAAACACCACCAGACACCATCAGAGACCATTAGAGACCATCAGACACCACCAGACACCATCAGACACCATCAAAGACCATTAGAGACCATCAGACACCACCAGACACCATCAGAGACCATTAGAGACCATCAGACACCACCAGACACAATCAGAGACCATTAGAGACCATCAGACACCATCAGACACCACCAGACACCATCAGACACCATCAGAAACCATCAGACACCACCAAACACCATCAGACACCACCAGACACCATCAGACACCATCAGGCACCATCAGAAACCATCAGACACCATCACACACCATCAGACACCACCAGACACCATTAGAGACCATCAGAGACATCAGACACCATCAGAGAACACCAGACACCATGAGACACCACTAGACACCATTAGAGACCATCAGACACCATCAGACACCATTAGAGACCATCAGACACCATCAGACACCACCAGACACCATCAGACACCATCAGACACCACTAGACACCACTAGACACCATCAGACACCATCAGACACCACCAGACACCATCAGACCCCACCAGACACCATCAGACACCATCAGACACCACCAGACACCACCAGACACCATTAGAGACCATCAGACACCACCAGACCCCATCAGACCCCACCAGACACCATCAGACACCACCAGACACCATCAGACACCATCAGACACCATTAGAGACCATCAGACACCACCAGACACCACCAGACACCATCAGAGACCATCAGAGACCATTAGAGACCATCAGACATCACCAGAAACCATCAGAGACCATTAGAGACCATCAGACACCACCAGACACCATCAGACACCACAGACACCATCAGACACCATCAGACACCACCAGACCCCACCAGAAACCATCGGACACCACCAGACACCATCAGACACCATCAGATACCATCAGACACCACCAGACACCATCAGACACCACCAGACACCATCAGACACCATTAGAGACCATTAGACACCACCAGACACCATCAGACACCATTAGACACCATCAGACACCACCAGACACCATCAGACACCATTACAGACCATCAAACACCACCAGACACCATCAGAGACCATTAGAGACCATCAGACACCATCAGACACCACCAGACACCACCAGACACCATCAGAGACCATTAGAGACCATCAGACACCATCAGACACCACCAGACACCATCAGACACCATCAAAGACCATTAGAGACCATCAGACACCACCAGACACCATCAGAGACCATTAGAGACCATCAGACACCACCAGACACAATCAGAGACCATTAGAGACCATCAGACACCATCAGACACCACCAGACACCATCAGACACCATCAGGCACCATCAGAAACCATCAGACACCACCAAACACCATCAGACACCACCAGACACCATCAGACACCATCAGGCACCATCACACACCATCAGACACCACCAGACACCATTAGAGACCATCAGAGACATCAGACACCATCAGAGAACACCAGACACCATCAGAGAACACCAGACACCATGAGACACCACTAGACACCATTAGAGACCATCAGACATCATCAGACACCATTAGAGACCATCAGACACCATCAGACACCACCAGACACCATCAGACACCACTAGACACCATCAGACACCATCAGACACCACCAGACACCATTAGAGACCATTAGAGACCATCAGACACCACCAGACACCATCAGACACCACAGACACCATCAGACACCATCAGACACCACCAGACCCCACCAGAAACCATCGGACACCACCAGACACCATCAGACACCATCAGATACCATCAGACACCACCAGACACCATCAGACACCACCAGACACCATCAGACACCATTAGAGACCATTAGACACCACCAGACACCATCAGACACCATTAGACACCATCAGACACCACCAGACACCATCAGACACCATCAGACACCATCAGACACCACCAGACAACATCAGACACCACCAGACACCATCAGACACCACCAGACACCATCAGACACCATTAGACACCACCAGACACCACCAGACACCATCAGAGACCATCAGAGACCATTAGAGACCACCAGACACCATCAGAGACCATTAGAGACCACCAGACACCACCAGACACCATCAGAGACCATTAGAGACCATTAGACACCACCAGACACCATCAGAGACCATTAGAGACCACCAGACACCACCAGACACCATCAGAGACCATTAGAGACCATTAGACACCACCAGACACCATCAGAGACCATTAGAGACCATTAGACACCACCAGACACCATCAGAG
This sequence comes from Telmatherina bonti, assembly GCF_933228915.1. NCBI lineage: Eukaryota > Metazoa > Chordata > Actinopteri > Atheriniformes > Telmatherinidae > Telmatherina > Telmatherina bonti. The sequence goes on along the minus strand of NC_136620.1, from coordinate 41,020,782 downwards.
ACCATTAGACACCACCAGACACCACCAGACACCACCAGACACCATCAGGCACCATCAGAAACCATCAGACACCACCAAACACCATCAGACACCACCAGACACCATCAAACACCATCAGGCACCATCACACACCATCAGACACCACCAGACACCATTAGAGACCATCAGAGACCACCAGACACCACCAGACACCATCAGACACAACCAGACACCATCAGAGACCATTAGAGACCACCAGACACCACCAGACACCATCAGAGACCATTAGAGACCATCAGACACCATCAGACACCACCAGACACCATCAGAGACCATTAGAGACCATCAGACACCACCAGACACCATCAGAGACCATTAGAGACCATCAGACACCATCAGACACCACCAGACACCATCAGAGACCACCAGACACCATCAGAGACCATTAGAGACCATCAGACACCACCAGACACCATCAGACACCACCAGACACCATTAGAGACCATCAGACACCACCAGACACCACCAGACACCATCAGAGACCATCAGAGACCATTAGAGACCACCAGACACCACCAGACACCATCAGAGACCATTAGAGACCATTAGACACCACCAGACACCATCAGAGACCATTAGAGACAATCAGACACCACCAGAAACCATCAGAGACCATTAGAGACCACCAGACACCACCAGACACCACCAGACACCATCAGACACAACCAGACACCATCAGAGACCATTAGAGACCACCAGACACCACCAGACACCATCAGAGACCATTAGAGACCATCAGACACCATCAAACACCACCAGACACCATCAGAGACCATTAGAGACCATCAGACACCACCAGACACCATCAGAGACCATTAGAGACCATCAGACACCATCAGACACCACCAGACACCATCAGAGACCATTAGAGACCATCAGACACCATCAGACACCACCAGACACCATCAGAGACCATTAGAGACCATCAGACACCATCAGACACCACCAGACACCACCAGACACCATCAGAGACCATTAGAGACCATCAGACACCATCAGACACCACCAGACACCATCAGACACCATCAAAGACCATTAGAGACCATCAGACACCACCAGACACCATCAGAGACCATTAGAGACCATCAGACACCATCAGACACCACCAGACACCATCAGAGACCATTAGAGACCATCAGACACCACCAGACACCATCAGACACCATCAGACACCACCAGACACCATCCGAGACCATTAGAGACCATCAGACACCATCAGACACCACCAGACACCATCAGAGACCATTAGAGACCATCAGACACCACCAGACACCATCAGACACCATCAGACACCACCAGACACCATCAGAGACCATTAGAGACCATCAGACACCACCAGACACCACCAGACACCATCAGAGACCATTAGAGACCATCAGACACCACCAGAAACCATCAGAGACCATTAGAGACCACCAGACACCACCAGACACCATCAGATAGCATCTTATGTGAAACAAACTTTAGCATCATCTGGTGGTGCATCATCTCCTCTTCTGTCTCTCCCTCCAGCCGTCCTTCTCGTCCTCCCTGCCTCCTCCGTCTCCCGTTTCCAGCTGTGGACACGACAGTGATGCGGATACTCCTCAGTCCATCTCTGCTAGTTCAACAACGTTTCGCTCGGCTTCCCGCTGCCGTGCTGCAGCAACGCCACCGTGTGCTTCACAGTTTCACAGCAACACCACAGACAGAGAGGACGTGAGTGAGGATGAGTGGAACGAGGATGGGAAGAAGAAGAGGTCCTGATGGCCGCAGGTTGTTCTGGCGAGCATGATGTGAGGGGGGGGGCGTCTCGCTACACAGCAGACTATTTAGAGATGAGAGTTGGTGTTTAAATGATGCATAGTTGACTCACATCAGCTGTTTTTACACAAAACAACTTCTTGACTCTGCAATGTAAAAAAAGGACAAAATGTTTTTGTTGTTGTTGTTTCCTAAATGTTTGCACATCTAAATATTCCTGAAAGATCAAACTGCCTTATTTATTTATCATTTTGTACATTTCTGTCTTGTGTTTGTATGATCAGAATGATTTTGCTGCTTACTGTAGAAACTGTTTATATGTTTATTCACAAGCAGAAAAAACAATAATTTCCATGCTAAACTAGTTTAAAGTCAGTCCTTACTTTACTGTGTCCTGCTGGTAGAGAAGTTAGCGTTGCTTTAGGCGTGTAGGCATGTAGTAAACCTCTACTTTTGCTGGTTTTTGTACAGATCTGTAAATAAATTTTAGATTTTCTTTTTTCCACTAAAATCACTGATCTGTTTGCATTGTCGTCACATGAACATGCATCGTAGAAATGTTGTCAAATTTCTTCTGTAAATGTTTATTATCCAGTAATGGTGTGAAGGTTTTCTCATATTTTTTGGTAAATATGTACTCTGGAAGTCTGCAAACCAGCTGACAACACTGCCGAAATGTGAAAAGCTGAACAGGAAGCAGCGGGTTTGTAGGATGCATCGTCCTCACTTAAAAACAACATGGTTGCCTGTTAAGGTGGCTTATTATAGTAGAAGCTGTTTATTTAATCTACAAACTGCAAGTCTCAGGAACCTTTTTGTTTTAAATAAAACTATTTTAGAAACAGATTCCTTATTGCTGTAGTCTAATGATAATTAATGAGTAAATACATTCTATAATGGATAAATTTTTTGTTTTCCTGCTGGATGTAATGCACCTCTTCATTATTTCAGGTTTGTACAACTGTAAGAGGAAGTTTTGTAGAAATTTTACAACAAAACACCGAAAGTAACATCTCAGAAATGAAAACATGAGTAAAAATGTGGTGTGAAAGTTAAAGAACAGTTTTGGAGACTGATTTCTGCACATTTGATCATTTATTTAGTTTCTCATTCAGTTGCATAAAAATAAAACTAAATAAAAAAGATTGTGAATATGAAGATGCTGTAATGTTCCATAATTCTAGACTCTCATGATAAAACTGAAAACCTTAAGTGTCTGCAGGTGGCTTCTGCAGGATGTCACCCGATTGTTTGGTGGAACAACACATAGGTCGATGCGTAAAAAACAAAACCAGAAACAGGCCAAGGTGAGTCAAACTGGGTCATACTGAAAAAAACATGTTGACCGCTGGAAAATGAGAAAAGTCATTCACAATAAAACAAGAAGCAAGATTTTACAGTAAACATTTATGTATGTACATATGCAGGTATGCATGCATATAAATGTATGTTTGCATGTATTCAATTCAATTCAATTCAACTTGATTTATATAGCGTCAAATCACGGCAATGCCATCTCAAGACGCTTTACAGACAGAGGGGAAAACATAATGAAAGCCAATTCATAACAGCCTATATAAGGAAACCAACAGATCTCCCATCCTGAGCAAGCACACTGGTGACAGTGGGAAGGAAAAACTCCTTTTAACAGGAAGGAAACCTCCGGCAGAACCCGGCTCAGGACAGGCAGCCATCTGCCTCTGCTGTGTGGGGGGAAGAGGACAGAAAGACAACAGACAACAGGAACTGCTACTCCCGGTCAGGGAGACCTGCTGAGACAGGAGACATACATGTTAATGATGCTACACTGTTATTTGGGGGGGGGGGGGGGATAAGAGAGAGGGATAAAGAGAAAGAAGCTCAGTGTATCAGTGTTTGTATGTTTGTATGTATGTATGTATGAAGGTATGCATGTATGTATGTATGTTTCTATATGTATGTATGCATGAATGTACGTATGTATTTACGTATGTATGTATGTATGTATGTATGTATGTATGTGTATATACGTATGAATGTATGTATGTATGTAAGCATGTATGCATGTATGTATGTATGACTGCATGCTTGTATGCATCTATGAATATTTGTATGTATGTATGTGTGTATACGTATGAATGTATGTATGTATGTAGTCATGTATGCATATTTGAAAATATGAATGTATGCTTGTTTGTACGTATATATGAAAATATGTTTGTATGTACACACTTATTCAATTCAATTCAACTTTATTTATATAGCGTCAAATCACGGCAATGCCATCTCAAGACGCTTTACAGACAGAGGGGAAAACATAATGAAAGCCAATTCATAACAGCCTATGTAAGGAAACCAACAGATTGAGTTGAGTCCAACTCAATCTCCCATCCTGAGCAAGCACACTGGCAACAGTGGGAAGGAAAAAACTCCCTTTTAACAGGAAGGAAACCTCCGGCAGAACCCGGCTCAGGACAGGCAGCCATCTGCCTCTGCTGTGTGGGGGGAAGAGGACAGAAAGACAACAGACAACAGGAACTGCTACTCCCGGCCAGGGAGACCTGCTGAGACAGGAGACATACATGTTAATGATGCCACACTGTTATGGGGGGGGGGTGTAAAAGAAAGAGATAAAGAGAAAAAGAAAGAAGCTCAGTGTATCAGGAAATGTCCCTCAGCAGTCTAAACCTATAGCAGCATAACTAAGGGATGCTAACCATCCCTAGCTATAGGACTTATCAAAAAGATAAGTCTTCAGCCTAGTCTTAAAGGTGGGGAGGGTGTCTGCTTCCCTAACACTAACTGGGAGCTTATTCCATAAAAGAGGGGCCTGATAACCAAAGGCTCTGCCTCCTGCTCGGCTCTTTGAGACTCTAGGAACCACAAGTAAGCCTGCAGTCTGCGAACGAAGTACTCTGCTTGGTATATAAGGAACAATGAGGTCTTTGATATATAGTGGTGCCTGGTTGTGGAGGGCTTTATATGTAAGGAGAAGGATTTTAAATTCTATTCTAGATTCAACAGGCAGCCAATGAAGAGAGAGGCTAAAACTGGAGAAATATGATCTCTCATGCTGGTTCTGGTCAGGACTCTGGCTGCAGAATTCTGGATCAGCTGAATTATACTTATATATGTATGTATGTATGTATGTATGTATGTATGTATGTATGTATGTATCTATGTATGTATGTATGTATGTTTGCATGTTTGTATGTATGTATGTTTGTATGTATATATGCATGTTTGTATATATGTATGTATGTAAGTATGTATGCATGTATGCATGTATGTATGTTTGTATGTATCTAATATTGTTTATCATTGTACGTATATATTCAAATATGTTTTTATGTACATCCTTAAATATGTATGCATGTACGTATGCATGTATATATGTATGTATGTTTGTTTGTATGTATGTATGCATGTTTGTATATATGTATGTTTGTATGTATTTAAGTATGTATGCATGTATGTAGGTATGAATACATGGTTTTATGCATGCCTGAATATATTTATGTATGTATGTATGTGTGTATGTATGTATGTTTGTATCCATGTATGCATCTATGTATGTATTTATGCATTTATGCATGTATGCATGTATGCATGTATGTATCTATGTATGTATGTATGTATGTATGTATGTATGTTTGTATCCATGTATGCATCTATGTATGTATTTATGCATTTATGCATGTATGCATGTATGCATGTATGTTTGTATGTATGTATGTATGTATGTATGTATGTATGTATGTATGTTTGTATCCATGTATGCATCTATGTATGTATTTATGCATTTATGCATGTATGCATGTATGCATGTATGTTTGTATGTATGTATGTATGTATGTATGTATGTATGTATGTATGTATGTATGTACGTATTCATGTACACATGTGTGTATGGATGTATGTTTGTATGTATGTTTTTTATGTATGTGTTTGTATGTATGTATGTATATATGAAGGTATGCATGTATGTATGTATGTTTGTATATGTATGTATGTTTATGTATGTATGTATGTTTGTATGTGTGTATGTGTGTTTGTATGTGTATATACGTGTGAATGTATTTATATATATATGTATGTATGTATGTATGTATGTATGTGTGTATCTTTGTTTGTAGATATGTATACATGCATGTCTGTATGCATGAATGTATGTTTTTTTGTATCTTTGTATGTATGTATGTTTGTATGCATGTATGAATATATATATGTACGTATGTATGCATGTATGTATGAATGTATGTTTGTATGTATGTATGTATGTATGTATGTATGTATGTATGTATGTATGTATGTACGCATGAATGTATGTTTGTATGCATGTATGTTTGTATGCATGTATGCATGTATGCATGTATGTATGTATGTATGTATGTATGTATGTATGTATGTATGTATGTATGTAGGTATGTATGTATGAATGTATGTATGTATATATATATATGTACATATGTGTGTATGTATGTATATGTCTGTATGTATGTTTGTATGTATGTATGTATGTATGTATGTATGTATGTATGTATGTATGTATGTGTGTAATCATGCATGTACGTATGTGTGTATCTTTGTTTGTAGATATGTATGCATGCATGTATGTCTGTATGCATGAATGTATGTTTTTTTGTATCTTTGTATGTATGTATGTTTGTATGTATGCATGAATGTATGCTTGTATGCATGTATGACTATATATATGTACGTATGTATGCATGTATGTATGAATGTATGTTTGTATGCATGTATGTTTGTAAGCATGTATGCATGTATGTATGTATGTATGTAGGTACGTATGTAAGCACGTATGTATGTTTGTATGTATGTATGTATGTCTGTATGTATGTATGTACATATGCATGTACGAATGCATGTATGTATGTATTTATGTATGTATGTATGTATGAATGTATGCATGTATGTTTGTATGTGTGTATGTATTTATGTACGTATGTATGTATGAATGTATGCATGTATGTATGTTTGTATGTATGTATGTATGTATGTATGTATGCATGAATGTATGTTTGTATGCATGTATGTTTGTATATATGTATATATGTATGGATGGATGTTTGTATGTATGTATGTATGTATGTTTGTATCCATGTATGCATCTATGTATGTATGTATGCATTTATGCATGTATGCATGTATGTATGTATGTGTGTATGTATGTATGTATGCATGTATGTATGTATGTATGTATGTTTGTATGTATGTATGTGTATATACGTATCAATGTATGTATGTATGTATGTTCGTATGCATGTACGCATGTATGTATGTATCTATGTATGTTTGTATGTATGTCTGTATGAACGTATGAATGTATGTTCGTATGCATGCATGCATGTGTGTATGTATGTGGGTATGCTTGTATGTATGGATGGAAGGATGTTTGCATGTATGCATGTATGTTTTTATTTATGTATGTATGTATGCATGCATGTATGTCTGTATGCATGAATGTATGTTTTTTTGTATCTTTGTATGTATGTATGTTTGTATGCTTGTATGCATGTATGAATATATATATGTACGTATGTATGCATGTATGTATGAATGTATGTTTGTATGTATGTATGTATTTATGTATGTATGTACGCATGAATGTATGTTTGTATGCATGTATGTTTGTATATATGTATGTATGTATGCTTGTATGTATGTATGTATGTGTTTGTATGCATGTAGGTAGATATGTATGTATGTATGTATGTTTATATATATGGATGTATGTTTGCATGCATGTATTTATGTTTGTATGTATGTTTGTATGTACATGTATGTATGTATATGTCTGTATGTATGTATGTATTTATGTATGTATGTATGTATGTATGTAGGTATGAATGTAAGCATGTATGTATGTATGTATGCATGAATGTATGTTTGTATGCATGTATGTTTGTATATATGTATGTATGTATGCTTGTATGTATGTATGTATGTGTTTGTATGCATGTATGTAGATATGTATGTATGTATGTATGTTTGTATATATGCATGTATGTTTGCATGCATGTATTTATGTTTGTATGTATGTTTGTATGTACATGTATGTATGTTGTTACTATTCATCATCATCATGGTTTGAGACTGAAGGAAATCCCAACACGTCGTGGGATTTCTCTTTGTTTAGGAATCAACTTACCTGTAAGGACCGTAACATACAGAAATTTATTGAATTTGTCGAGAAAAGTGTCAGAACAGAAACATAACTTGGAAATATTCGCCTTATTTTCTTCTTCTGCTGATAAATCTCGCAGCTTTTTCGGGAGGAGCGTCTCAGTTGCCTAACAACGCCAAAGCCAATAAGAGGAGAGCATCTACTATGCCACGCCCTCTGACGCATCTTTGGTCAGCTGATCCAGCTGAAGTCACACAGGCTGGAAATGTTCGCCGGTTCGGAGCCTTTCCACTGAGAAGTGTGTTTTATCTCCAGGCCTGGAGGGAGAACTGGTCTCCAGGAGGGTCTGCTGGTTTAAAACAGCTTCTACTGGGAACAAACATTGTGGAAATTGACGCGTCCTGACCATTCAGGAGGAATTAGCTTCCAGGCTAAAGCAAGACAGGATTTTATCTGCACATGTAGTTATAGGATCTCTCTCCAACCTGATCAGGAGGTGGTTTGTATCGTGATGAATACGCTGATATGGAAGGTAGTGATGGAGAAGGTATGACAGAAACCCCTGAGCTTCCTCTGGAGGTGAGTTTATCTTTTACACATGAAGGAGCAACTTGGAATGAAAGCCTGTTTAAGGTGAACACCCAGCTGAATCATCCTGCCTGAACCTAATGCTGCTTCTTCATGTCTGACTGTAGATCATAGTTTACATCCTGAGCTTTCTTCAGGCTTCAGACAGGAAGGAAGCTTCTCTGGTGTGCCGCAGCTGGTACAATGCCAGCCAGGACTTTGCTTTCCAGGTATGTTGTACAGCACAGATGCACTGAATGTTCTTCTGGAGTGTTCCCTGGCTTGAAGGTGGATCCTGTTACCTCACTGTCTCTATCTGTGTGCAGAAAAATGTCACCTTCAGCTTCCCGGCTTCAGCCTCATCCCTGGAGCTGGTCAGGGGGCTGAGCAGAAAGTCCCGCTGCAGCCTGAGGATCAGCCAGCTCGACGGCTTCAGCATTTCCAAATCACTCCTTTTGGAGGTGGAGTGTGCTTTTCACGATAAAAACAGTCACTTTTTTCTGATATCTTCAGCTCTTTAAGTGTCATGGCAGCTAAATCTGCTCCAGGAATTCAGGAATGTTCCCATCTGTCTGAAAAACATTGCATTTCTTTTTATAAACACAAACATCACTGGCTTCTTTGTAGGTTCAGAGAATTCCCCAACCTCATGAACCGTTTCATAAACCTGTCGCACATCTCTGAAGGCCTCTGCCATCGGGCGAGAAGAGAAGTCCAACCACTAGAAGGAGAATATCGGTGCCGTGTTCGGGACAGTGACGGGAATGTCAGATAACAAAGGGTGTGACAGCGCAAACGCTGGACTACACAGGCGACTCCTTTCAGGCTGCGAGGCCTGCAGTCCTGCAGAGGTTCAGTGTTTCCTGCACATCAGACTCGTGTTGACGAGTCATGATGCTCTACTTTAAAGGCTGTTGGATCAGTGAAACACTGAAAACCTGCAGGTCTGCAGAGCTCGTGGGAACAATTTGAGTAACCTGGTCTCGATTATTCGCTGCACCCTTACAGGCACAACCACCTGTCACATGCAGAGGAACATTGCAGATATGGTGCATAAAATGTAAATGTCATTGGTTGCCTGGCAACAGACGTCCAAAGTCTAATGAGTCAGTGTTACCACGGCGGCGTTTATCTCATAAAACATCACGGCACTGTAGATTCTCCACTTTATTGTCGGTGAAAAGTTTGGAAACCGCTGGGTTTGCTTCTCACATGGACGAGCTTTGGTTAGAAGCATCTGCCAAATAACTGGAGAATAGAATAGAATAGAATCGAATAGAATAGAACAGGTTTTTCTCTGACTTGACAGGAGCAGGTTTGAGGTGTTGTCTCGTGTTCCTTTTCCTCTCCATGAGACGTTTCTGTGCGATGCTGCCATCTGTTGCTTTGCAGCATCTTCATCAGAATAAACAGCAGAACTTCCTTCCTGGTGGTGAAGCAGCTGCTTCGTCTCTGAGTTTCCACCTGTGTGTCGTCCACTAGAGGTGGCTGATCATGCAAGATCTGGTAGCAATACTCTGATAACAGTGGTATATTTATATACTACTGTTATCGGGAGTAATACAGTAATATATAATTATACTATTGTAATTGGTGGTATTACAGTAGTATATAAAGATACTGCTGTTACTGGTAGTAATACAGCAGTATATAAAGATACTGCTGTTACTGGTAGTAATACAGCAGTATATAAAGATACTGCTGTTATTGGTAGTAATACAGCAGTATATAAAGATACTGCTGTTATTGGTAGTAATACAGCAGTATATAAAGATACTCGTTATTGGTAGTATACAAGTATACTGCTGTTATCAGTAGTATTCAGTAGTATTTACTGTTATCAGTAGTGTACATCAATCTGTGGAATCAATACTATGATTTTTAACACATTACACGCATAAACAACAAAATCAATACGTGTAACCATAAAAATCCCAATTTGGCGTTGCCATGGCGACACTACAGCGAATCCACCACAAAACGAAACCTCCTTCGTGATGAATATTCCGTTTTCAAGCCTGACATGAAGGTATTGATGTCCTCATGCTCGTATTGATGGATATCTATACCAACGAAGGTATTCCTCTTATCGGTATTGGGACAGCTCCGCCCATCCATGCCCCCCCACCCTTCCTCTGCCCCTCCCCGCCCTTCCTCTGGCTTGTAGGGTTCAGTGTACTGGTTTCCACTGGTGAAACTGGACCTGCACACGTCCACGCTTCGGTCTGGGAAACAGGAAGTGGGTGGCCTCTCAGGCAGCGTGGCAAACTGCAGCCCACCGGTGCCGGTATCCGGCAGAGTTTTGTTGTTTCCCTGCTCCAACACACCTGATTCAAAGTAAATGGCTCCAGCAGCTTCTTGTCAACCTGTTCATTCAGTCAGGTGTGTTGGAGCATGGAGACAACAAAACCCTGCAGGCCAACGGGCCTCCAGGACACCTGCGCTCCGAGGCGTGGAGCTTCTATATGCTGTCATGTTGTCTCCTCCTCCTCCTCCGCAGGTGGGTGAGTGTCTGGGCTCCAACGTGGAGAGCTTGGCCCTGCCCGGTAGCAGCATCACAGAGGCATCTCTGCTGTCCCTCCTGCCCCGCCTCACCTCCCTGCGGAGGCTGGACCTCCGAGGTCTGGACAGTCTCTTCATGTCCGGAGCCTTCCTCTCCAGGGACGAGCACAGGCAGCAGGTAAAGCGTGACAATGGATGAAAGGCCGTTGTGTTGCAAATACAAGATAAGGTGACAGACATCCTCTCACGTATGAAGAGTACAAGCGACAGTAAAACACAATAGAACACAGTAGAAAAGTTTTTATAGGTTATTGGAGCCACATTAAATGGATTCAACCACCTATGAAGCTCGGCACAGTGACTTATTCATGTGAATCAGGTGTGTGGGAGCAGGAAAACATGGAAAACCTGCAGGCTTGTGGTTGTGGAGCTGGACACCCCGATTTAAATAAAGTTGTGTTTCTGCTCAGGAGACGTTGGAGCAGCAAAACCTCCTCAACGTGACGTTCAACCAAAAAATAACAACCCTGAAACGCGAATCTGTCCACAACAAGGGAGTCCAGTCGGCCCTCGCAGGCCACCGTCCTGCAGGGTTTCACTGTGTCCTGCATCAACACACCTGACTCAGATTAATGGATCCAACGGCCTATGAAGGGCTTCACAATGGCTAATTAATTTGAGCCAGGTGTGTCTGAATGGGGAAGCATGGAAAAGCTGCAGGACGATGGCCTGAACACCAGAGGACAGCATTTTAATCCTGCTTGCAGTAAACGTGTTCCTGCTGCAGGTCCGGTCGGCTTTGTGCGGTCTGGAGGAGCTGGATCTGTCCGACCTGCGCTACCTGTCCGACCTCACCTTCAGCCGGCTCGTCGGCTGCACCCCCAGCCTCCGCCGGCTCTCATTGGCTGGTTGCCACATCGCGTTTGAGTTCGACCCGTATCGAGGGTGTCCGGTGGGGGTTGTGGAGGACTCCTCAGCACTGCTGTCGCTCCGGAACCTGAGGAGGTTGCTAACGGAGCAGAAGTCCACCCTTGTAGCTCTGGACCTGAGCAGGACCTCCATCACGCCGGAGTCCCTGCGCACCGTTGCACAGGTCGGTACGCATCCCGGAAGCAGCCGCCGGCTCACCTCTGGAAAATCCCTTCATCCTTTCTGCCTTCCAGGTGGAGGATTTGGTGCTGCAGGAGTTGTTCCTGCAGGGCTGCAAGGAGCTGACCGACTACTCGGTGGAGGTTCTGGTGAAGCACCAGCCGCGCCTGGTGAAGCTGGACATCAGCGGCTGCACGGAGCTGACCAGCAGGTCTGTGGAGGCTGTGGCGCGAGGCCTGAAGGCGCTGACGCACCTCTCTTTGTCTCGCGACTGGAGGATCACTGAAAAAGGTTAAGAACCAAGTCTGGCGTCATCTTTTTATTGCCTTCTGATGCTTTCATGTTAATCTGGTCTTATAGGAAACTGAGTTATGTGTCGGAATGATTCCTCACACCTGTAACCTTAACAGCAGGTTCGCCGCTGCTTTTTAGAAGAAAATATAAACTAAAACTCTGAAAATTTGACTCGTATTCACAAGGCATTCAGAGAAATGTTTGACTGTTAATGTCGGTGATGAACAGCAGTCATACAACGGCGTGTTTCTGCAGGCCTCGCCAACCTGCTGACCGTGTCCACCCTCCGGTCTCTGGATCTTTCCGAGTGTCTGCACATCAATGGGACGGAGATGGTGAAAGGCTTGAAGGGATCCGGCAATTCCAGGACACATCTGGAGAGCCTCTGTCTGAAGAGTTGCACCTACATCAGGGTCAGTTGGCATCTGTGTGTGTTGTGTTTGTGTGTGTGAATAAATGTCCAGCTTCCTCTCTCTCCTCAGGATCTGGCAGTTTTCTCACTCACGCAGCTTCTCGGCGATACTCTCCGCGAGCTGGACCTGACGTCGTGTGTCAACGTGACCGACCTGTCCGTGTGCGCCATCGCCACCTACCTGCAGCGGCTGGTGGTCCTGCGGCTCGGCTGGTGTAAAGAGGTCACAGACTGGGGTCTGCTGGGGATGGTGCAGAAGAGCCAGTGTGAGCCTGACGACGAGATGGTGAGAAGCACGGCTGCGAAGCTAAAACATACAAATCACAGCCTTGCTTCCGCTTTTGCATTTATTTTTTATTAACAGGGAGACAAAGGTCCCAGATTCACCCGGACTTTCGGCAACATGGGCTTCTTCAAACCTCCTCGAATGCCTTTTGAAGAGCGACCAAAGCTGCTGACTCAGAACGACCTGCAGCAGTTCAAGCAACAAGCCGGAACTTCGCTGTTAGCCCTGAAAAGGCTGCAGGAGCTGGACCTGTCAGCCTGCTGCAAGCTCACCGACAGCAGCATCACACAGGTGGGACGACGAGCAGCAGACTGTTTGGAGGAAGCATGCATGGAATGTCATGTTCTTCCTCTCCTGCAGGTGGTGCGTTACCCAGACCTCCAGCATCTGTCTCTCTCCATGCTGCCAGAGATCACGGACGCCAGCTTGGGATCGGTAGGACGTTACTGCCGCAGCCTCACAAGCCTGGCGCTCAGCCACTGCCCGGGCATCAGCGACGGCGGAGTGGCACAGGCTGCACCGTACCTCCACCGGCTGCAGCATGTCTCCCTCTCCTGCTGTAACATCACCGACAGGTGTGTAGCATGACCCCCCCCCCAATATGCAGGAGAGGTGAGCTGCATGAAACATGTCATGTCTTAAACTCTGCAGGTCCTTGTTCCTCCTGATGCAGCACTGCAAGCGCCTGAAAACCATCGACGTCTCAGGCTGCAAAAACGTCTCCATAACAACCGTCGACCTTCTCCAGTCTCACCTGCCCTTTCTGGAAAACGCCCATTATAAATTCATAGGCGGGGCGGAGCTTCCACTGGCCGACTGACGGACGGACGGACAGACAGAGGTCCTGGACGTGTCTCTGTCCTGCTGGCCGACAAATGGATGGACGTCGTGGACGTGTCTCTGTCCTGCTGGCCGACTGAGGGACGTCGTGGACGTGTCTCTGTCCTGCTGGCCGACTGAGGGACGTCGTGGACGTGTCTCTGTCCTGCTGGCCGACTGAGGGACGTCGTGGACGTGTCTCTGTCCTGCTGGCCGACTGAGGGACGTCGTGGACGTGTCTAGGTCCTGCTGGCCGACTGAGGGACGTCGTGGACGTGTCTCTGTCCTGCTGGCCGACTGAGGGACGTCGTGGACGTGTCTCTGTCCTGCTGGCCGACTGACGGACGTCGTGGACGTGTCTCTGTCCTGCTGGCCGACTGACGGACGTCGTGGACGTGTCTCTGTCCTGCTGGCCGACTGAGGGACGTCGTGGACGTGTCTCTGTCCTGCTGGCCGACTGAGGGACGTCGTGGACGTGTCTCTGTCCTGCTGGCCGACTGACGGACGTCGTGGACGTGTCTAGGTCCTGCTGGCCGACTGAGGGACGTCGTGGACGTGTCTAGGTCCTGCTGGCCGACTGAGGGACGTCGTGGACGTGTCTCTGTCCTGCTGGCCGACTGAGGGACGTCGTGGACGTGTCTAGGTCCTGCTGGCCGACTGAGGGACGTCGTGGACGTGTCTCTGTCCTGCTGGCCGACTGAGGGACGTCGTGGACGTGTCTCTGTCCTGCTGGCCGACTGAGGGACGTCGTGGACGTGTCTCTGTCCTGCTGGCCGACTGAGGGACGTCGTGGACGTGTCTCTGTCCTGCTGGCCGACTGACGGACGTCGTGGACGTGTCTCTGTCCTGCTGGCCGACTGAGGGAAGTCGTGGACGTGTCTCTGTCCTGCTGGCCGACTGAGGGACGTCGTGGACGTGTCTCTGTCCTGCTGGCCGACTGAGGGACGTCGTGGACGTGTCTCTGTCCTGCTGGCCGACTGAGGGACGTCGTGGACGTGTCTCTGTCCTGCTGGCCGACTGAGGGACGTCGTGGACGTGTCTCTGTCCTGCTGGCCGACTGAGGGACGTCGTGGACGTGTCTCTGTCCTGCTGGCCGACTGACGGACGTCGTTGACGTGTCTCTGTCCTGCTGGCCGACTGACGGACGTCGTGGACGTGTCTCTGTCCTGCTGGCCGACTGAGGGACGTCGTTGACGTGTCTCTGTCCTGCTGGCCGACTGAGGGACGTCGTGGACGTGTCTCTGTCCTGCTGGCCGACTGAGGGACGTCGTTGACGTGTCTCTGTCCTGCTGGCCGACTGAGGGACGTCGTGGACGTGTCTCTGTCCTGCTGGCCGACTGAGGGACGTCGTGGACGTGTCTCTGTCCTGCTGGCCGACTGAGGGACGTCGTGGACGTGTCTCTGTCCTGCTGGCCGACTGAGGGACGTCGTGGACGTGTCTCTGTCCTGCTGGCCGACTGACGGATGGACGTCGTGGACGTGTCTCTGTCCTGCTGGCCGACTGAGGGACGTCGTGGACGTGTCTCTGTCCTGCTGGCCGACTGAGGGACGTCGTGGACGTGTCTCTGTCCTGCTGGCCGACAAATGGATGGACGTCGTGGACGTGTCTCTGTCCTGCTGGCCGACTGAGGGACGTCGTGGACGTGTCTCTGTCCTGCTGGCCGACTGAGGGACGTCGTGGACGTGTCTCTGTCCTGCTGGCCGACAAATGGATGGACGTCGTGGACGTGTCTCTGTCCTGCTGGCCGACTGACGGACGTCGTGGACGTGTCTCTGTCCTGCTGGCAGACTGACGGACGTCGTGGACGTGTCTCTGTCCTGCTGGCCGACTGAGGGACGTCGTGGACGTGTCTCTGTCCTGCTGGCCGACTGAGGGACGTCGTGGACGTGTCTCTGTCCTGCTGGCCGACTGACGGACGTCGTGGACGTGTCTCTGTCCTGCTGGCCGACTGAGGGACGTCGTGGACGTGTCTCTGTCCTGCTGGCCGACTGAGGGACGTCGTGGACGTGTCTCTGTCCTGCTGGCCGACTGAGGGACGTCGTGGACGTGTCTCTGTCCTGCTGGCCGACTGACGGACGTCGTGGACGTGTCTCTGTCCTGCTGGCCGACTGAGGGACGTCGTGGACGTGTCTCTGTCCTGCTGGCCGACTGACGGATGGACGTCGTGGACGTGTCTCTGTCCTGCTGGCCGACTGACGGACGTCGTGGACGTGTCTCTGTCCTGCTGGCCGACTGAGGGACGTCGTGGACGTGTCTCTGTCCTGCTGGCCGACAAATGGATGGACGTCGTGGACGTGTCTCTGTCCTGCTGGCCGACTGACGGACGTCGTGGACGTGTCTCTGTCCTGCTGGCAGACTGACGGACGTCGTGGACGTGTCTCTGTCCTGCTGGCCGACTGAGGGACGTCGTGGACGTGTCTCTGTCCTGCTGGCCGACTGAGGGACGTCGTGGACGTGTCTCTGTCCTGCTGGCCGACTGAGGGACGTCGTGGACGTGTCTCTGTCCTGCTGGCCGACTGAGGGACGTCGTGGACGTGTCTCTGTCCTGCTGGCCGACTGAGGGACGTCGTGGACGTGTCTCTGTCCTGCTGGCCGACTGAGGGACGTCGTGGACGTGTCTCTGTCCTGCTGGCCGACTGAGGGACGTCGTGGACGTGTCTCTGTCCTGCTGGCCGACTGAGGGACGTCGTGGACGTGTCTCTGTCCTGCTGGCCGACTGAGGGACGTCGTGGACGTGTCTCTGTCCTGCTGGCCGACTGACGGACGTCGTTGACGTGTCTCTGTCCTGCTGGCCGACTGACGGACGTCGTGGACGTGTCTCTGTCCTGCTGGCCGACTGAGGGACGTCGTTGACGTGTCTCTGTCCTGCTGGCCGACTGAGGGACGTCGTGGACGTGTCTCTGTCCTGCTGGCCGACTGACGGACGTCGTTGACGTGTCTCTGTCCTGCTGGCCGACTGAGGGACGTCGTGGACGTGTCTCTGTCCTGCTGGCCGACTGAGGGACGTCGTGGACGTGTCTCTGTCCTGCTGGCCGACTGAGGGACGTCGTGGACGTGTCTCTGTCCTGCTGGCCGACTGAGGGACGTCGTGGACGTGTCTCTGTCCTGCTGGCCGACTGAGGGACGTCGTGGACGTGTCTCTGTCCTGCTGGCCGACTGACGGATGGACGTCGTGGACGTGTCTCTGTCCTGCTGGCCGACTGACGGACGTCGTGGACGTGTCTCTGTCCTGCTGGCCGACTGAGGGACGTCGTGGACGTGTCTCTGTCCTGCTGGCCGACAAATGGATGGACGTCGTGGACGTGTCTCTGTCCTGCTGGCCGACTGACGGACGTCGTGGACGTGTCTCTGTCCTGCTGGCAGACTGACGGACGTCGTGGACGTGTCTCTGTCCTGCTGGCCGACTGAGGGACGTCGTGGACGTGTCTCTGTCCTGCTGGCCGACTGAGGGACGTCGTGGACGTGTCTCTGTCCTGCTGGCCGACTGAGGGACGTCGTGGACGTGTCTCTGTCCTGCTGGCCGACTGAGGGACGTCGTGGACGTGTCTCTGTCCTGCTGGCCGACTGAGGGACGTCGTGGACGTGTCTCTGTCCTGCTGGCCGACTGAGGGACGTCGTGGACGTGTCTCTGTCCTGCTGGCCGACTGACGGACGTCGTGGACGTGTCTCTGTCCTGCTGGCCGACTGACGGACGTCGTGGACGTGTCTCTGTCCTGCTGGCCGACTGAGGGACGTCGTGGACGTGTCTCTGTCCTGCTGGCCGACTGAGGGACGTCGTGGACGTGTCTCTGTCCTGCTGGCCGACTGACGGACGTCGTGGACGTGTCTCTGTCCTGCTGGCCGACTGACGGACGTCGTGGACGTGTCTCTGTCCTGCTGGCCGACTGACGGATGGACGTCGTGGACGTGTCTCTGTCCTGCTGGCCGACTGACGGACGTCGTTGACGTGTCTCTGTCCTGCTGGCCGACTGAGGGACGTCGTGGACGTGTCTCTGTCCTGCTGGCCGACTGACGGACGTCGTGGACGTGTCTCTGTCCTGCTGGCCGACTGAGGGACGTCGTGGACGTGTCTCTGTCCTGCTGGCCGACTGAGGGACGTCGTGGACGTGTCTCTGTCCTGCTGGCCGACTGAGGGACGTCGTGGACGTGTCTCTGTCCTGCTGGCCGACTGAGGGACGTCGTGGACGTGTCTCTGTCCTGCTGGCCGACTGAGGGACGTCGTGGACGTGTCTCTGTCCTGCTGGCCGACTGACGGACGTCGTGGACGTGTCTCTGTCCTGCTGGCCGACTGACGGACGTCGTGGACGTGTCTCTGTCCTGCTGGCCGACTGAGGGACGTCGTTGACGTGTCTCTGTCCTGCTGGCCGACTGAGGGACGTCGTGGACGTGTCTCTGTCCTGCTGGCCGACTGAGGGACGTCGTGGACGTGTCTCTGTCCTGCTGGCCGACTGACGGACGTCGTGGACGTGTCTCTGTCCTGCTGGCCGACTGACGGACGTCGTGGACGTGTCTCTGTCCTGCTGGCCGACTGACGGACGTCGTGGACGTGTCTCTGTCCTGCTGGCCGACTGACGGACGTCGTGGACGTGTCTCTGTCCTGCTGGCCGACTGAGGGACGTCGTGGACGGCTGCTGAAGCGGTGCCGACAGCCCAGCGCCAGCTGGTCTCGTCGCGTTGCAGCACGTCTCTCTGACAGTTTTAATCAGATGAAATTATTAACGTTTATGTGGCGCATCACCACCAACGTTTCCCAGTTTGGTTTGCTGTAAAAAGTTGTGAAGCTTCGTTTTGACGTGTTTATAAGCAGCGTGTTGGAATCTCCTCACGGCTGAACAACTAAACTTTTATTCTACGAGTCCAAATTTCCTTTTTCCTTCCTTAGAAGATTTCTGGGTTTCAAACGCAGACACTGAAGGGAAATTTTAATGATTTAATATATTTAGGATAAACCCCTGGACATGATGAATGTCTGAATATCGGGATCCTTCCTCCAGTTGCTTTCTTCACTAAAAACCTGGTTTTAATCATGAAGATCTTTTTAAAAGAATTTAGAGATTATTTTATCATAAAGACGCAGACTAAATGCCTCATCTGTGGATGTTTGCAGGTGGAAGCCTTGTTTTGTTAACTGTGAGAAATAAAGGTTATTTATAAATGATCAGCTTCTCTGCCTGAAAGGAAAACATGAGCTCATCTTTAGTGAGAATATAAACCTTTTATTTGCTTCACGTCACATGATCCAAAGTGAACATCGCCATGGCAACAGTGCTGAAATGAAATGACCCAACGCCTCCAAACACACAAAGTAATGATTTATTATCCTGAAGTCTGATGTCAGTTCATATTGCTGATCACCTGCATCACAGGTAAGTACCACACAGAAAACACGCGTTAGAGTTTTAACAGGAAACAATCGTCTATGTTCACACAGATCTACAGGAAGATCATCAGATTTATCTTTTTAGCATCTGTGAGCCGCAGAGATCCAGATGAAAACAATCCCAGAACAGATGATAGGCCGGGGGTGTCTGGTCCTAGAGATCTACCGTCCTGCAGGCGCAGACATGCATCTCCTCTCCAGCACGCCTGAATCAGAAGAACATCTGGTCACGGGGCCGCTGCACAGCTGCAGACATGAAGAGGAGGGAATCCAGATGTTTCACGCCGATAACTAAAAGGTCAGGATGTTAGCGAGACCGGACCCACACTGGTCATATCTTCGGGACCGGACTCGGGTACCAGTACTGGTCTGTTGGGAGGGTGCAACGTGTTCATTATGAAGGAAAAGCGCAGAAATATTTCTTCCTTTTTCCACAAAGTTTTACATTAAAAACTATAAAATGACGATAAACTTGCTGACAGTACCGTTTATAACGTTGTTGCCATAGAAACGAAACAAACTTGCTGACAGTACCGTTTATAACATTGTTGCCATAGAAACAAACTCGCAACGTTGTTGCCATGGAAACGAAACAATAAACTCGCTGACAGTACCGTTTATAACGTTGTTGCCATGGAAACGAAACGATAAACTCGCTGACAGTACCGTTTATAACGTTGTTGCCATAGAAACGAAACTATAAACTCGCTATAACGTGGTTGTCATGGAAACTAAACAGTTTTGTGCCGGAATTGTGTGCAGATCCAGTTTCATGTTTCTAAAGTTATAAAATCTGTGTTTCAGGAAGTAAGTGCACACGTGCACAGGTCAGCTGTAAGCGCGCGCGCGCGCACACACACACACACTCCTATGTACACATCCACACACACTTCTACTGCTCAGTCTGGCTGAAGTCATAGCAGAAGTTGAAGTTGCTCGGCGGCTTGGGGACGACCGGCGCGCTGTCCGGGATGGGGACGTTCTCCAGATCCAGGAGGCGGAGCTTAATCTCCATTGACAGGAGGATCTCCAGCTCGCTGCGCATCGATTCGCTGCTCATCTCGCGGCCCAGGAGCACGCTCAGTCCGTCTGTCCACAGGCAGAACTGACAGGTGAGAAGTAAAGCGTTTATGTGGACACATAAAGAAATTAACAGAGAAGTGGAGGCGGGGCTTAATAAGTGACAAGGTTGTGTTTGGACTCACATCAGTCCTCGACGGGGCGATGAAGTTCAGGCTGTATTCCTCTACATCGTATGTGATGCTGAATGCCAGATCCAGTACCTCCTGCAGCAGGACGGAACAGTGAGACGCCACACCGGATGTCTGGAGGTTAAAGCGAGTAAAGAAGCTCGGCTGACCTTGTTCTGTTTGCCTTTGTTGTCCTTCATGTGGGGGCAATCCTTCCCTGTCAGCAAGGCCTTGATGTCTGCGACTGGAACTGGGGGAAGAAGAGCACATCAGTACGTCTTCAGGTTAATTACTTCCATAAAACCCAACTGGACATGTAGCAAACTATAAAATGCTCCTACGGTGCCCCGCTGTGGCCAAACTACTCTCATGCCGCCTTAAGCATAGACATACACATACACATACATAGACGCCGCATACCATCACGCTGCCTCTACGAGCTGCCTCACCAGCTGATCCAACCACAATAACTTTTTAATTTTTACCTGATTTTTCTCCCAGTTTGGTTTGTTAGAGATATTGTTATGATACAGATCACTGTAAAACATTAAAAACTACGTTTTAAAATATTTTATGTTATTTAACAAAGACATGAGGTAGCTACAATATATATAAAGGTATAAATGAGTTTGCTACTAACATGTTTGATGCATCTGGATTTATCTATTTTTATCTGGTCAAATAAATTTTTATTCAACCTTGTGAAATGTAATTCCAGACGATTTGATTTTAATACTCTGCCGGGTATTGCAACTGTATGCTGAACAAAATAAGGGAATAGTTGCTGCTTTCTCTTGACTACGGTTGACTTTTTCGTTTATTTACTTTCATTAATTTATCAATATAGAGATACAGTTGTACAAAGTCTGAAAATAAAGTATTATATCGAAACTGTACAATTCAGAAGTTACCCAGAAAAACCCTCCACCAAGGCCTTTAAAAAGTTCCTGGATCCAAATGGTGATCCGGATCACCACCAAAATTAAGTCAGATCTTCCTTTTCACGTTTCCAACAAGTCCTGAAAATTTCATGAAAATCCATCCAGAACTTTTTAAGTTATCTTGAACACAAACAGATAAAATGGTAAAAACATAACCTCCTTGTTGGAGGTAATTATGCTACCATGTAAAACTCTCTTATGAAACATCATATTTTTCCATTACCACCTCATAGGAGTAAAATTTATCATTTAGTAGATTATTCACTGTGTTAACATTAGTTATAAACCAGTTATGTAGAAAAGTGTTTTGTTTGTGTGTAATAATCATGTTATTCCACAGAAAACAGTTATGTGTGGAAACTACGTTGACTCTGCAGCAAGACTCGAAAGCGGAGACCCATCCAATATGGCGGTGACCCATCCAATATGGCGGCGACGCTGGTTCACTATCCGGCACACAATGAGGCGTCTCTGGCCTTAAGCTCCGTTTCTGCTCCCTTATGCATGGAAAGGAGGACCTTTACTGGGATTCATGTAAATGAGACGACCAACTTTTCTTTGTGTGGTCATGATATGATTCATTTTATGGTTTTATTCTTATTTAAAGTAATACAGCAACATTTACATCCCACCACAGATTCTCAGTTGGATTCAGATCTGTAAGTGGAAGTTAAACATCAAATTTTCCCCGTTGTGTTTACCATTCCCTCCACTGTGACCATTGATCCCAGTCCCTGCTGATGGAAACCACTCCCACATCATGCTGCTGCCACCACCCTGCTTCACTGTGAGGCTGATCAGAGATGTTTGTGTTTTCTTGCATTTTAGCCTCGATTGACCAGAAGACTGTCAGATGACAGAATGTTTCCGTACGATTATGTCAAAGAAATGATTCTCACGTTTGTTTGTAAAATCATTGTAGTGTAAAAGGTTTCCAGCAGGGGGCAGAAGAAAGTCTTCCATGATTTAAAACCATAGACCGTATATGAAAGATGGAATAAACATGTTTACAGCAGAAATAAACATGTTTACAGCCTGGTACAAAAATCCATTTCAGGTTTATAGGTCAGGTTTACCTTCATGACAACTGTGGGGGGGAGTGAATTTTTTTCTAACTCGACCGTTTAAAACAAATTTAATCTCGAAGTTCGGCATATTTAGGGGCGTGTCCTTTTGATTGACAGGTACCTGATCTCCCGCTTCAAGTCAGAAGAACGTAGAACAACCGCGGTTTTTAGCCGGTTAATAACGTGACTTAGCTTTAGCCCGCTTACCTCCGTTAGCTGGTTAGCTCCTGTTATCTCCAGGTTAGCTCGGTTAGCTCTTAGCTACAGAAAGCTTGGAGTTCGCTCGATGTCAATCATCCACCATGACACTCCCAGCCCCCCCCTCTCAGCTCCACCTCTTTGCCCATATTTGTATTTTCCGGGCGAGACGACGCGCATGACCCTGCCAAGATGGTGATGGTAGGAACCGCCCACCGAGCTTCAATTCAGCTCTTCAGAAACCTACGGGTGACGTCACGGAGGCTCCACCCATGTCTTTATATTCAGTTTATGTTTAAAACGCTGTTGAACATAAAATCTTTACCATAAAGTGTGTCAGAAACTGTACAGATTAAATATGATGCATTTAGTATTAAAGGTTGATCAATGGAATTACCTTTTTCTGTTTGTTTTAATGCATGAATAAAGTTGAAGCTGATTTTCTGCTTTGAGCTGCTTTGTTACAGCTGTAAAACGAATGAAAACACTTTATCCGCCTTATTTACGACTCATTTCATACAGAAAATGTTTTTGTCCCGTTCTGCCGTTTTCTTCCAATATGATCTTTATGGAAAGTGACAATATCGACAGCTCTTTACAATAAAAATTGTGGCGTTTAATACGCGATTAATCGTGACATGAAGTAATGGTTACGTCTCAGAGGACCTGAGAGAAAGTAAGGTCTGGTAGGTATAAACATGTTTGGGAAAAGACGTGCCAGCTGCTACACTGGTGGTTAACTGACTTTTCTCTTGAAGCGTTTCTATCGGCGGGCAGTCCACTTCCTCCTCCACGTCGCCATAGTGAAGCATTTTGTGGTTTGGAGACAAACGACAGAACCAGAGTTTATCTGAGGAAAAAAGAGGGAAACGTCATGATAAGGGTTACATCAGACATGAGTCTGAGCTGATCTGCTTCCTCTCACCCTGCCTGCGACGGCTGCTGATCTTCCTGAACATGGTTCCCTGGCAGAGTCTGTTGAGTCTCTGCTGGCGGATCAGCTCCAGCAGTTCTGGCTTCAGTCGGTCTTTCAGTTCGCTGGAACGAGACCAAGAACATGCGTCCAGAGTCCAGAGTCGTAAAGTCACATTGCACAGAGACAAAAATCTGATCTGAGCCACAAACATTGGAAAGAAGACCATCATGGACCATCATGGACCCACAGGGACCCACAGGGACCAACATGGACCAAGATGGACCAAGATGGACCAACACTGACCCACAGGGACCCACAGGGACCAACAGGGACCAACACGGACCAACATGGACCAAATGGAGCAGCACGGACTCACAGTACAGGCGGCGCGAGCGTCTCTTCCTGGTGCAGACGCTCCGTCTGCCGCAGCTTCAGGATCTCGCTGTAGTTGAGAGCGTTGACTTTGTTCTTGAAGAGCTCCAGGGAGGTGGGCTTACTGGACAGCGTCCTGGTGATCTGCTCCCGCACCACCTGCATCACCTGAAGATGGAGACAGGGACAGATGGAGATGTTGTCAGGAGTCGCAGCTGCGGACGAGCCTCGTCTTTCCGTCTTATTCCACCTTCCAGTGGAAGTCTGTCATCTCTCTTCATTGTAGTCTAGTCGCTGCTGTGGTTGTGTTTTAGTTTCCAGACACATCAGTGTTTTATCAGCAGCATTTCTGGCTGTGTGTAGCGTGTTTTTAGCGTGTTCTGCATAGATAAATTTAGATGACTTTGCTCCAGACAGATGGCGTAATAAACGCAGAGATGATAACGCCATTGGACCCTGCAGGAGATAAACACAACCATCTGCATGGAAAGAAAATATTAAAGTTAAACCGGGTCCCTCCGTGGTGCAGGAGGGACCCGGGTCGGGACCGGGTCCGCGGTGCTGGAGGGACCCGGGTCCACGGTGCTGGAGGGACCCGGGTCCACGGTGCTGGAGGAATCGGGTCCGCGGTGCTGGAGGGACCCGGGTCCGCGGTGCAGGAGGGACCCGGGTCCACGGTGCAGGAGGGACCGGGTCCACGGTGCGGGACCGGGTCCACGGTGCTGGAGGAATCGGGTCCACGGTGCTGGAGGAATCGGGTCCGCGGTGTAGGAGGGACCCGGGTCCGCGGTACAGGAGGGACCCGGGTCCGCGGTGCTGGAGGGACCCGGGTCCGCGGTACAGGAGGGACCCGGGTCCACGGTGCTGGAGGAATCGGGTCCACGGTGCTGGAGGAATCGGGTCCGCGGTGCAGGAGGGACCCGGGTCCGCGGTGCTGGAGGGACCCGGTCCGCGGTGCGGGACCGGGTCCACGGTGCGTGGCCTCTGTGGAGGGTGAAGTGGGTCAGATCGATCGCTCGCTGCAGCTGATCAATCAGCACTTCCTTTCCTCTACTTTTCATCGCATGCTTCCCAGTCTGGGTTCTGAATCAACGGCTGGATGGAGAAGCAGGTGCGTTGCAGCAGGGAAACATTGAAAACTTGCAGGAAACTGGTCTAAGAGGTCTGGAGTTGGTCCCTGATCTGCCAGCTCACTACAGACACTGGAGGGTTCCCAGTACATTAACTGGTGCTTAACTGGTCACCACAGACTCCGCCTCGCCACCATGTCCCTCCTCCGTCCTGCTACGCCTCCAGGAGTTCCCTCCGCTCCGTCTAAGCCCACGCTGCGTTGCAGGTCTCCTCAGAACGTGGAATCCCGAGGAGCTCCGAGGCTGAAATGGCGAAGTGATGTCGGAATTCCCAAAAGGAGATTCCAGATTTAAAGGTGGTTGCAGGACCTGCAGTCCGTTGTCAGCGAGCAGCGACTTATCGATTATCGTGCTTCATCAGTCATAATCAGCTCCATTACCTGTTGTCATGGTGACATTTCCACAGCATTTTTTCCAAGTTGGTGCAACCGGAGCAGGAACGGAGCAGGAAAGACCTGCTAATGATGATGACATGTCCTTTATCGAAGGCTGATTGCGCCAAAAACGTGCGTCAAAACACGTTCTCGACACCTTAACGTGTTCTGAAAGGCGTTCTCGACGTGTTCTGAGCACCTTCAGAACATCTTAACGTCCATTGGTTGAGGACTATGGGTTATGCCATTCCATTAAAAATCGTGGGGGCTGCATAACTTTTCCTTTCGTTTTAAAAGGACAACACAAACCTGCTTAAAGACATGGATTCTGTCAAGACCTTGCTAGCTGTTCCCAACTTCTAAGGCAGTTTTCATGTCTACTCGCCTGACAAATTTCTGCAGTCTTATCATAATTCTCTCCTGAAAGATATTAGAGGCAATTACCAGAGCAAACAAAAGAAATGTGGCTTAAAATAAATCCTCCTTTCACCCCAAATGATTTGAAATGGAATTTCTGATTTGTAATGTTTATGTGTGTATTTCGCATTTCTCTATGTTGATGCGATAAGGCATTTCTGATTTTTTGGCCGACTTCTCCCTCATCTTATTTGTTTCAGGGGTCTCCTTCAACCTAATAGCTTACTAATAAAACCCACTGGTGACAACCAACAACAGAGTGAGGCAGCCTGCAGCCCCCACGACTTTTAATGAAATGGCTTAACCCATAGTCCTCAACCAATGGATGTTGGGACGTTCTGAAGATTGCCTTTCAGAACGCGTTAAGGTACGCGCATTTTGAAGACGCAAGTTTTTAGCGCAACCGGCCTTCCAAAAAGGACAACCTGAAGGCACCGTAAAGGGTCCAGCTCTGCTCATCTGAGCTGGAACTGGATCGAGTCGTAACTGGATCGAGTCGTAACTGGATCGAGTCGTAACTGGATCGAGTCGTAACTGGATCGAGTCGTAACTGGATCGAGCCGGAACTGGATCGAGTCGGAACTGGATCGAGTCGTAACTGGATCGAGTCGTAACTGGATCGAGCCGTAACTGGATCGAGCCGGAACTGGATCGAGTCGTAACTGGATCGAGTCGTAACTGGATCGAGTCGTAACTGGATCGAGTCGTAACTGGATCGAGCCGGAACTGGATCGAGCCGGAACTGGATCGAGCCGGAACTGGATCGAGTCGGAACTGGATCGAGCCGGAACTGGATCGAGTCGGAACTGGATCGAGCCGGAACTGGATCGAGTCGGAACTGGATCGAGCCGGACGTGAAGCCGCTCAGCTTCGTCCCTCCAGCCGACTGAGGAGAAAACACTTTGTTTTTACTGCAGACCGTTTTGTCCTGAACGCGACTCAGTGGGACGAATAAAGGTTGAATCAAAACACAGTTTACTGGATGAGCTGTCGCCGTGACGAGTTGGGGGGGGGGGAGGGACAGGAAAATCGATAGAAAAGTCGATAGGAGAGCGCTCTGACTCAATTTGTTCAACTCGTGTTCCACTGACCCGGATCGTTGATCAATTCCTCGCTCAGGTCCACTGATCGGGCTCTGAAACGCTCGTCAGCGTCGTGGAAATCCGGTTCTGGTCGGACGTCGTCGACAGAAGAGAAACGGTTTACAACCAGTGGCACCACCAGTGTCAGTAAAACCAGTAAGGTCCAGTCTGTAACTGGGTGATGTCAACGTGCCGGGACACCAGAGAGGCGATCCGTTTCATATTGTGGTTTCCTGAATCAGAGCTGAATTAAGTCCGACTCCGGACGGCTCCCTCAACCCGATAGATCAGCTGAACGGTTCCATTCTTACTGGTTCCCATTAAAAAGTTTCACCTTTTCCCAGATAATTCCCAGTAAAGGAAGGAAAACGGCGTTTTAAACGGAAAATGTGACGTTAGAAAGAAGCAGAAGGAATCCGGCTCACCTCCATGTTTCCACCTTCAGAGCAAACATCGGTGGCGTGCGGGTCGCCTACATGGCGGGAGAGCTGCGGGTGTGTGGCTGTTTGGTAAACACACACACACACACACACACACACACACACACCCAGCCCACTTCGCTGGAGCGGCCAATCAGAGCGATGAGCGGCAGCTGTCTCTGCTGGGGGGGGGGTCCATGTGACTGGATGGAGGGAATGTGTGTGATGTGTGTTTAGGGGGGGTCACCGATGAGCACATTTCCATTCTACACCTAACAAAGTGTGTGTGTGTGTGTGTGTGTGTGTGTGTGTGTGTCCCGCTTGTTATTGTGGGATTCCTGCTGATGGCCGCTGCTTTCCTTCTCCCTCTGTTTCTGCCGCTCGCCACGCTTCTCTTTGTCCACCTAAAGCCCTTTTGTCTTCGCCCCGCGGCATGCTGGGTAGCTAACGCTCGGGATGGCGGCCTGCTGCCGAAAGGTCAGGAGGTCGCCGGGCGTTACCGACAGTTTGCAACCGAAGCTCCAACACGTCTCCTTCCAGAATCTCCAGATGTTCCCACCGCGACTCCACGAACAACCACCGGAGGCTGCTCTGGAACGTCAACAAAGATCGGTCCTGGTGGTTCTCCTGGAATCCTGGAGACTTGGAATCATGGAGACCTGGAATCATGGGGACCTGGGATCATGGGGACCTGGAATCATGGGGACCTGGAATCATGGGGACCTGGGATCATGGGGACCTGGAATCATGGGGACCTGGAATCATGGGGACCTGGGATCATGGAGACCTGGGATCATGGGGACCTGGGATCATGGGGACCTGGGATCATGGACACCTGGGATCATGGCGACCTGGGATCATGGGGACCTGGAATCATGGGGACCTGGAATCATGGGGACCTGGAATCATGGGGACCTGGAATCATGGGGACCTGGGATCATGGAGACCTGGGATCATGGGGACCTGGGATCATGGACACCTGGGATCATGGACACCTGGGATCATGGCGACCTGGGATCATGGGGACCTGGAATCATGGGGACCTGGAATCATGGGGACCTGGGATCATGGGGGACCTGGGATCATGGGGACCTGGAATCATGGACACCTGGGATCATGGAGACCTGGAATCATGGAGACCTGGAATCATGGAGACCTGGAATCATGGGGACCTGGGATCATGGAGACCTGGGATCATGGAGACCTGGAATCATGGGGACCTGGGATCATGGAGACCTGGGATCATGGAGACCTGGGATCATGGGGACCTGGAATCATGGGGACCTGGAATCATGGAGACCTGGAATCATGGAGACCTGGAATCATGGGGACCTGGGATCATGGACACCTGGGATCATGGAGACCTGGAATCATGGGGACCTGGAATCATGGGGACCTGGGATCATGGGGACCTGGGATCACGGAGACCTGGGATCATGGGGACCTGGGATCATGGAGACCTGGGATCATGGAGACATGGGATCATGGAGACCTGGGATCATGGAGACCTGGAATCATGGCGACCTGGAATCATGGGGACCTGGGATCATGGCGACCTGGGATCATGGGGACCTGGGATCATGGGGACCTGGGATCATGGCGACCTGGGATCATGGGGACCTGGGATCATGGGGACCTGGGATCATGGGGACCTGGGATCATGGGGACCTGGAATCATGGGGACCTGGGATCATGGGGACCTGGGATCATGGGGACATGGAATCATGGACACCTGGGATCATGGAGACCTGGAATCATGGGGACCTGGGATCATGGAGACCTGGGATCATGGAGACCTGGGATCATGGGGACCTGGAATCATGGGGACCTGGAATCATGGAGACCTGGAATCATGGAGACCTGGAATCATGGGGACCTGGGATCATGGGGACCTGGGATCATGGAGACCTGGAATCATGGGGACCTGGAATCATGGAGACCTGGGATCATGGGGACCTGGGATCATGGGGACCTGGAATCATGGGGACCTGGAATCATGGGGACCTGGAATCATGGGGACCTGGAATCATGGGGACCTGGAATCACGGGGACCTGGGATCATGGGGACCTGGGATCATGGAATCCTTGGCTGAATGTGTGTCATGTTGCCGTCTTGATTTTCCGTGTTTCAGACGGAATCATCGCTCACAGCAGACGTAGACGTCATCGTAGACGCCGGCGGTCGCCAACGTTAAACCCAAACACTGAAATCTCGCCATTATTTACAGAAACGAATTCTAATGAAATATTTCCAACGGATTCATCATACTGAACACGGAACCACACAGGTCCCTCTGTGGACCGGGGAATCCAGACAATACTGAAGCCTGATGGCGATACAGAACGGATCGTTCATCTAGAACCAATCATCATCATCATCATCATCATCATCATCCCGTCTGACCTCTGTTCCACATCCGTCTCCCTACCTTGTCGAAGTCCTCCTGCGTGGCCCTCATCTCCTTCCAGGTCTTGTTGAGCAGCTGGATGCAGACGCAGAAGAGCTCCTCCACCAGCCGGTACTGGCTGAAGAAGATGGGGTGGTAGCTGGACCCGGTCTCCGAGGCTGAAGGGAGAGGAGATCCAGCTTTAGGAGGAGGAGGAGGAGAAGGAGGAGGTGACCTGATCTGACCAGACATCTAGGAGAAGGAGGAGGTGACCTGATCTGACCAGACGAGGAGAAGGAGGAGGTGACCTGATCTGACCAGACGAGGAGAAGGAGGAGGTGACCTGATCTGACCAGACGAGGAGAAGGAGGAGGTGACCTGATCTGACCAGACGAGGAGAAGGAGGAGGAGGAGGTGACCTGATCTGACCAGACGAGGAGAAGGAGAAGGAGGAGGTGACCTGATCTGACCAGACGAGGAGAAGGAGGAGGTGACCTGATCTGACCAGACGAGGAGAAGGAGGAGGAGGAGGTGACCTGATCTGACCAGACGAGGAGAAGGAGGAGGTGACCTGATCTGACCAGACGAGGAGAAGGAGGAGGAGGAGGTGACCTGATCTGACCAGACGAGGAGAAGGAGGAGGAGGAGGTGACCTGATCTGACCAGACGAGGAGAAGGAGGAGGAGGAGGTGACCTGATCTGACCAGACGAGGAGAAGGAGAAGGAGGAGGTGACCTGATCTGACCAGACGAGGAGAAGGAGAAGCAGGAGGTGACCTGATCTGACCAGACGAGGAGAAGGAGGAGGAGGAGGTGACCTGATCTGACCAGACGAGGAGAAGGAGGAGGAGGAGGTGACCTGATCTGACCAGACGAGGAGAAGGAGAAGCAGGAGGTGACCTGATCTGACCAGACGAGGAGAAGGAGGAGGAGGAGGTGACCTGATCTGACCAGACGAGGAGAAGGAGGAGGAGGAGGTGACCTGATCTGACCAGACGAGGAGAAGGAGGAGGAGGAGGTGACCTGATCTGACCAGACGAGGAGAAGGAGAAGCAGGAGGTGACCTGATCTGACCAAACGAGGAGAAGGAGAAGCAGGAGGTGACCTGATCTGACCAAACGAGGAGAAGGAGAAGCAGGAGGTGACCTGATCTGACCAAACGAGGAGAAGGAGAAGGAGGAGGTGACCTGATCTGACCAGACGAGGAGAAGGAGAAGGAGGAGGTGACCTGATCTGACCAGACGAGGAGAAGGAGAAGGAGGAGGTGACCTGATCTGACCAAACGAGGAGAAGGAGAAGGAGGAGGTGACCTGATCTGACCAGATGTCTAGGAGAAGGAGAAGGAGGAGGTGACCTGATCTGACCAGACGTCTAGGAGAAGGAGGAGGTGACCTGATCTGACCAGACGAGGAGAAGGAGAAGGAGGAGGTGACCTGATCTGACCAGACGAGGAGAAGGAGAAGGAGGAGGTGACCTGATCTGACCAGACGAGGAGAAGGAGAAGGAGGAGGTGACCTGATCTGACCAGACGTCTAGGAGAAGGAGGAGGTGACCTGATCTGACCAGACGTCTAGAAGAAGGAGGAGGTGACCTGATCTGACCAGACGAGGAGGAGAAGGAGGAGGTGACCTGATCTGACCAGAAGAGGAGGAGAAGGAGGAGGTGACCTGATCTGACCAGACGTCTAGGAGGAGGTGACCTGATCTGACCAGACGAGGAGGAGAAGGAGGAGGTGACCTGATCTAACCAGAAGAGGAGGAGAAGGAGGAGGTGACCTGATCTGACCAGATGAAGAGAAGGAGAAGGAGAAGGAGGAGGTGACCTGATCTGACCAGACGTCTAGGAGAAGGAGGAGGTGACCTGATCTGACCAGACGTCTAGGAGGAGGTGACCTGATCTGACCAGACGTCTAGAAGAAGGAGGAGGTGACCTGATCTGACCAGAAGAGGAGGAGAAGGAGGAGGTGACCTGATCTGACCAGACGTCTAGGAGGAGGTGACCTGATCTGACCAGACGAGGAGGAGAAGGAGGAGGTGACCTGATCTAACCAGAAGAGGAGGAGAAGGAGGAGGTGACCTGATCTGACCAGATGAAGAGAAGGAGGAGGAGAAGGAGGAGGTGACCTGATCTAACCAGAAGAGGAGGTGACCTGATCTGACCAGACGTCTAGGAGGAGGTGACCTGATCTGACCAGACGAGGAGGAGAAGGAGGAGGTGACCTGATCTAACCAGAAGAGGAGGTGACCTGATCTGACCAGACGTCTAGGAGGAGGTGACCTGATCTGACCAGACGAGGAGGAGAAGGAGGAGGTGACCTGATCTAACCAGAAGAGGAGGAGAAGGAGGAGGTGACCTGATCTGACCAGATGTCTAGGAGGAGGTGACCTGATCTGACCAGACGAGAAGGAGGAGGTGACCTGATCTAACCAGAAGAGGAGGAGAAGGAGGAGGTGACCTGATCTGACCAGACGTCTAGGAGGAGGTGACCTGATCTGACCAGACGAGAAGGAGGAGGTGACCTGATCTGACCAGACGAGAAGGAGGAGGTGACCTGATCTAACCAAATGAGGAGAAGGAGGAGGAGAAGGAGGAGGTGACCTGATCTAACCAGAAGAGGAGGAGAAGGAGGAGGTGACCTGATCTGACCAGACGTCTAGGAGGAGGTGACCTGATCTGACCAGACGTCTGGGAGGAGGTGACCTGATCTGACCAGACGTCTAGGAGGAGGTGACCTGATCTGACCAAACGAGGAGGAGAAGGAGGAGGAGAAGGAGGAGGAGGTGGACTCACGCGGCTCCCCGATACGAAGGATCTCACACAGGATGAGCGTGAGCTGGATGCTGCTCCTGGCGAACGGACACTCGTGCTTGTCCTCACGGCTGCTGTTCTCCAGGACGAACTGGGAGACAGAGGAGACTTTGCTGTCAGGGGAACCAGGAGAACCAGAGGAACCCCAGGAACCAGGAGAACCCAGGGGAACCAGGGGAACCAGGAGAACCCAGGGGAACCAGGAGAACCCAGGGGAACCAGGAGAACCCAGGGGAACCCCAGGAACCAGGAGAACCCGAGGAACCAGGGGAACCAGGAGAACCCGAGGAACCAGGGGAACCAGGAGAACCCGAGGAACCAGGGGAAACCAGGGGAACCAGGAGAACCCGAGGAACCAGGAGAACCCGAGGAACCAGGGGAACCAGGAGAACCCGAGGAACCAGGGGAACCCAGGGGAACCAGGAGAACCCAAGGAACCAGGAGAACCAGGGGAACCAGAGAAACTGGGAGAACCAGGGGAACCACAGGAACCAGGAGAACCACAGGAACCAGGGGAACCAGAGAAACCAGGAGAACCAGGGGAACCAGGAGAACCAGGGGAACCAGGAGAACCACAGGAACCAGGGGAACCACAGGAACCAGGGGAACCAGGAGAACCAGGAGAACCACAGGAACCAGGGGAACCAGGAGAACCACAGGAACCAGGGGAACCAGAGGAACCAGGGGAACCAAGCTCACCCTGCTGAAGGCGTCAGTGTGATGCGTGGCGAAGTAGTGCATGGTGTCCAAGGCGAGGAGGCCCGGCGGCGTTCGGGCCAGGTCCTGGCCGGGGTTGCTGTTGTTCTGACGGGAAAGGGTCAAAGTTAAACTCTGTAGGAAGGAAGCAGGTCATGTGATCAGCAGGTCATGTGATCAGCTGATGCTTACGGAGAATCCCAGCTTCTTGTACTCCTTAGCGCAGAGCGAGCGGCGTCGGTCGTGACTCAGGCTGTTCTCCGTGTCCGTCTCGAACGCCGCCTGCCGTAAGTCATGCAGCATGTCCCTCTGCTCCTGGAGCGACAGGACGGCCGCCATGAGCCGCAGCATATGGACAGGTGGAAGGCAGTGTGGCTCGCCCTCACACGCACACCGTTCACACGCACGCCCCTCACATGCACACGGTTCACACGCACGCCCCTCACATGCACACCGTTCACACGCACGCCCCTCACATGCACACCGTTCACACGCACGCCCCTCACATGCACACCGTTCACACGCACGCCCCTCACATGCACACGGTTCACACGCTTGCCCCTCACATGCACACCGTTCACACGCACACCGTTCACACGCACGCCCCTCACATGCACACCGTTCACACGCACGCCCCTCACATGCACACCGTTCACACGCACGCCCCTCACATGCACACCGTTCACACGCTTGCCCCTCACACGCACGCCCCTCACATGCACACCGTTCACACGCACGCCCCTCACATGCACACCGTTCACACGCACGCCCCTCACATGCACACCGTTCACACGCACGCCCCTCACATGCACACCGTTCACACGCACGCCCCTCACATGCACACGGTTCACACGCTTGCCCCTCACATGCACACCGTTCACACGCACACCGTTCACACGCACGCTCCTCACACGCACACCGTTCACACGCACGCCCCTCATACGCACGCTCCTCACACGCACGCCCCTCACACGCACGCTCCTCACACGCACGCCCCTCACACGCACGCCCCTCACACGCACACCGTTCACACGCACACCCCTCACACGCACACGGTTCACACGCATGCCCCTCACATGCACACGGTTCACACGCACGCCCCTCACATGCACACGGTTCACACGCACGCCCCTCACATGCACACCGTTCACACGCACGCCCCTCACATGCACACCGTTCACACGCACGCCCCTCACATGCACACCGTTCACACGCACGCCCCTCACATGCACACGGTTCACACGCACGCCCCTCATGCACACGGTTCACACGCTTGCCCCTCACATGCACACCGTTCACACGCACACCGTTCACACGCACGCCCCTCACATGCACACGGTTCACACGCATGCCCCTCACATGCACACGGTTCACACGCACGCCCCTCACATGCACACGGTTCACACGCACGCCCCTCACATGCACACCGTTCACACGCACGCCCCTCACACGCACACCCCTCACATGCACACGGTTCACACGCTTGCCCCTCACATGCACACCGTTCACACGCACGCTCCTCACACGCACACCGTTCACACGCACGCCCCTCACACGCACACCGTTCACATGCACGCTCCTCACACGCATCCTCACACGCACACCGATTACACGCACGCTCCTCACACGCACGCCCCTCACACGCACGCCCCTCACACGCACACCGTTCACACGCACGCCCCTCACATGCACACGGTTCACACGCATGCCCCTCACATGCACACCGTTCACACGCACGCCCCTCACATGCACACCGTTCACACGCACGCCCCTCACACGCACACCGCTCACATGCACACGGTTCACACGCTTGCCCCTCACATGCACACGGTTCACACGCACGCTCCTCACACGCACACCGTTCACACGCACGCCCCTCACACGCACACCGTTCACACGCACGCTCCTCACACGCACACCGATTACACGCACGCTCCTCACACGCACGCCCCTCACACGCACGCCCCTCACACGCACACCGTTCACACGCACGCCCCTCACATGCACACCGTTCACACGCACGCCCCTTAAACGCACACCGTTCACACGCACGCTCCTCACACGCACACCGTTCACACGCACGCCCCTCACACGCACGCCCCTCACATGCACACGGTTCACACGCATGCCCCTCACATGCACACCGTTCACACGCACGCCCCTTAAACGCACACCGTTCACACGCACGCTCCTCACACGCACACCGTTCACACGCACGCCCCTCACACGCACACCGTTCACACGCACGCCCCTCACACGCACACGCATCTGCGTTGTTTTTGTTTTGCTGCTTTTTTTGAGAAAAGAAGATGATCCCAATCTCCGTCTAACACAATGCACCCCCCCCTCCCCCCGCCCCCAGCTGCAACAAACAAACAGCTCGGCAAGAATCTGTTTAAGAAGATTAAGATTTGTCTTTTTTTTTGCCTCTGATGTGTAAAAACAAGACAAAAAGGAGAAAAGCAGCACGAGTTAAAACGTTCGGCTCACCTGGCTGCAGCAGTCCATCGGCGTCTTCATGCGAGGCTCCAGGTGATTCAAGGTAACCGACTGCAGGACGTAGAGGTAGTGGGCCATCTCGTCTTGGACCGAACCAGAGCTGTGGATGATGTTCTACAAAAGAAACAACAAATTTTCACCATCTTCATCGTTTTTTAAAAAGGTGAAAATCAGACGTAAGATTATAATTCACCTTATAAATGTACTGACGGAGATTCTTCTTGTTGAGAAATGCAAACATTTCCTGAAAAACAGGACAGAAAGAGCAGAAAGCAGACGATTACCTGAAGTGCAGACACACATTTACAACACAAGGTGGTGATGAAGAGCCAGAGAGACTAAATACAGGCTGGACAACGGACTTTGACCCCCACATGGTACGTCCAACTCTGACTCAGACGCTTTGTTCAGGAACTAGTTCGCTGATAAGGAGGCTGGATTAGCTGAGCTTTTGTAAGAATGATTAACAAAGAGAGGAGGAGGAGGAGGAGGAATGAATGAAAGAACTGTTTCTGTACGATGACAGAGGAGCAGAAAGACTCGACTGTCAGGAGGAAAGCTGAGATACAGACGGATTAGACTGGGACAAGTGGTGCCAGCAGGACGTGACTCGGCTCTCGTACGGCCGTATCAGCGGAGGACACGACGCGTCTCAGTGTCGGCTGAGCTCAGTTTCATGACGCGTTGCATCCTGCATCCGACACTGGAACGACTTGATGCTGAACCCCGACTGCAACATTACGGTCAGGCTCCTGCAGGTTTCAGTCAGTCACACTTCAGACCAGACGTGTAGCTGCACACTGGGCCATCTCTTCCTGCAGGCATGATGGGATTTGTAGTTTAATCACCACGCATGAACACCGCCGCTATCTGATCCAGCTGTCCTAAGAACTGGGAATTCTGGGACGTTTTTGCAGGATATGATGAAGCAACTGCAGGATTCCGGGCTGGGAAGTCGGATCCTGAGATTCCAGATGTAAAGATGGCTGCAGGACCTCCTGTTGTTGTTTACTTTGTGTCTGTTACGTAAACAGCAGCGAGTTGTTATCAATAGTTACGTTGCTGCAGCTTGTTTGTAAAAAGTCAGGTCACTACGTGACATAGATCACCTAAACGGCCTGCTGTTGTCATGGTGACGACATTTCTACAACGGGCAACATTTCGCACGATCAAACTTGATGTTTGATCGATTTTAAGGGAACCTGGCACGCAGGTTTGGTTATTTCCAAAGGCAGTGAACAAACTTACCGGTAAAACAAGCACTCAGGACATCGCTCCATAAAAGATAACCAGAAAAACTCTCAGAAACATAAAAACATACTCAGAGGAGATCACTGCAGGTTAACTATTCATACTACATGGTACTGTTCATGTCTGTAACGATCCTGTAATTTTCAGGTCATATTATATCTGGCAAGATCAGAGAAAATGGCAACGCCAGTTTTTTTCCAGCCTTAAATCAGCTGATTTACAGTTTAGCAACAAGCTGCATGTTTGGAGGTGGAAATGGAAAGAAGGGAAAGTTGCACCTGTCTGTCGGCGTCTTCTGCTGTCTGCAGTAAGGCCATCAGGAGGGCCATGGCTTTGGTCTGTATCTGCTGATTCGTCCTAAAAAAAAGAAGAGAAAAAACAATCAACCACATTCAACAAGATCTTTAAACAAACAATTGACAGACTGATAAAGTTCCAGTTACACCCTGTCAAAGCCAACCAGCCGCTGCTGATAAGTTACATGCAGCCGTATGAATAAGACTCGTGTAATTTTAGTGAATGAAATGCAAACATTAAGGCGGGAAAATGTCGAGCAGACACACAGGGCAAAAGGCCATTTTCCACCGGCCCTCCGAACTCTTTGCAGATGTTTTACCCGGACACAGAAGACGGATCAGCAGACGGACAGACAGTTTCGTCCGTCCCCTGAGCTGGTTGTGAGCCTAATTCACCAGCGGGGGCAGTGTTGAGCTGTACAGCTGAGGGATGACCAGAGAAAGGAACAAACCAGACAAGAGGAACAGGAAGAAACACTGCCCACCAGCAGACGAACCGACTTGATAACCATGGCAACGTAAAAGCAGCATGGCGGATGGAGACGCCTGACAACGTTTGAAACAGTAGATGGCAGAAGAACTGGGAGGACTGGCTGAACAGAGTAGGCTGCCCGCCTAAGATTCATCTAAAATTCCTTTTTGGGGCACCGAACTCCTTCGCAACAACATCAAAACATTTCATGTTGTTCTGTTCTGGATCTGGGACCATCTGGTTTGCAGCAGTTTGCGGAAGTACAAGTTCTCTGGAGGGACCAACTCATTGGGCCCAAAAGCCTCCAGCTCCGGTCCCCAACCCCTTGTTTCCTTGTTTTTCCTCATTTCCTTTATTTCATTGGGAATTTGTTCTGATTCACTACAACAGACTTGTTTTATTGTTAACACCAGCGTCTGTGCAATTTTCATATGTTTTTTATTATTTTATTTCTACTTTATTTTTCTCATTAACATCACTATTATTATTTCTCTTCCTAAGTGTCTCACTTCTCTTCCACACTGGGGGCGACCCGTGCGACTGTGGGGGAGGACTGGACCTTAAATCTAGAGTCTGGTCGACACGAGGCGCCGCTATGCGAGTCAGATGCACCTCAGAAGCGTCTTATTGTTGCTCCTGGCTAAACATACGCACCACGTTCTGTTTCTGATGGAGCACGATTCCAGAACCGACAACCAGGAAATTTCAAAATAAAAGCCCCAGTGCAGATTTGCAATGGCTGAATTATCCAGTGACACGAGGTTAAAGGTCAGCCGGGTGGTTCCTTTTGTTACCGTGGTAGACGAGATGTTTGTCATGGAAGTGGAGAATCACATGATACAACAACGCACATTGTTTTAAAAGAGAACAGCAGAAAGGAGAAAGTATAGAGCAAGATATGGGAGTGCATGGTGACTTCAACATACTTACTGACATATAAACACGTTTTTTATTTTTAACGCTACGACTCGTTCAGTCAGACCGTGTGATTTCCTGACCTCATCGCTCCAGGCGATGGGCCGAGATGATGTCAGATTTTATTACTTACACCTGCAGGTGAGCAATGAGCCTCTCCAAGGTGACTTCCTGCTTGACCTTCAGGAAAAGGCTGGGGCTGCTCAGCACCATGCTCTCCAGGATGTCCAGGGACACCTGCTGAATCGAGGCATCAGCTGCTTTGGCGTTGACGAAGCTGGCGATCTAAGTGCAGACCAAGAAGAAAAGCAGGAAGAATGAGAGAGGATGCAGCTGAAAATCTGGCAGGACGGATGAGGAGGTGGCAGAACCTTCTTTATGAAGACGGTGGAGAGGTTCTCCCAGGAAACTATCCCATGATCCATCAGCTCCATGAAACCAGTCAGAGTGTGAGTCATGATCACGTTACTCCTGGACAACGAGGACACGAACACACGGATCCATCAGATATCTAGATCTCTCTAGCCGTGTTTGTATTAATGGGAAATGTGTTGGTGGTTAGAGTGACGTTGCTCAGCAGAACATGCAGGTACATCTGCAGGAACCCTTCGGCATATTCAGCCTTAACCACACAGATAACTTACTCGTTGGAGTCTTCTACTATTTTCACCAACAGGAGGTGTCCGTCCTGGCTGATGAACTCTTGAGCAAAGGTCACATCTGTGGAAACGCCCGCGAGTTCCTTCAACGAGTCACAGCGAACGCCTGCATCGGAGCTTTGGATTCCTTTGTACAGGTCCAGCGCACAGCGGCCCTGCAGGGGAAAGAGGACATGTCCACCAAGCGTCTACCTCTGTACCGTTAAGAGTTTCATAACATAAGTTCATCCTGGACGGAGGTCAGAATCATATTTGCGTATTTGTGACACATCTAGGACAGTGCTTTCAACCTTTTTCTCTCAAGGCACACCACAAACCAAAATGTTTTTATTAAAGTCCATATTATTAATATAAAGTCCATCTTGTCAAAGCCTCTTGCATAGAAATCAGATAAACACAAGAAGATGGAATTTTATTTTCTTTCACTGGGGCCTGTTTGGATGAACACAGAGCTGCTTTTTAGACCACTCAGGTGAAATTGGGAATTTCTCAGGGCACATCTGATAATCTCTCACGGCACACGAGTGTGGCACAGCACAGTGGTTGAAAAACACTGATCTAGGAGACGCATGTTCGAGCCCTGACAGAACACAGGTGAAACTACAGACGGTGCATTAAAACGGGGCGGCAGACTTTCCCCTCGGCCACCCATCGGCTCAGATCGGTCGGAACCTGAACAGATGTCATTCCTTATTTTCTTTCTAAATATTTTACTGATTAAAAAAATCCATGAGGTTTTCCTGGTCCAGATGCAGGAAAACCATGATGCTACCACCACTGTGTTTTACACACAGACTCTTTCGGCTTTGCGTGTGAAGTTTTTCTGTACTTAAAGACTTTCATTTTAATAAACTGAAACAAAACTGCAAACAGGAAACATGCTGAAGTATCTTCATCTTAATGGACTTGTTGATCGCCTCAACCAGCCTCAAAGTTACGGAAGTTTCTCTGCAAACATCTGTGACCAAACTGCTGCTCCAACTGCTTCGTTTATTCCTCCTCCAACACAACCTGATGTTGCTTCAGCTGAAATTCCTGCAGAAATGCTGAAGACCTGGTTGGACTCCAGCAGCACTGTAAGAGGTTTCCTCCGCTGCCACGAGATGCAGACAGAAGACCGAAGCCAAAGAAAGGATGTGACAACGTGGGACGCAGACTCACCGGTGCTTTGGTCAGACGCAGAATGCAGCCGTTCTTAATGTCCAGACGGTTCTGCAACACACACACACACACACACACACACACACACACACACACACACACACACACACACACAGAGAAGATGTGTGTAAAAAAACAAAAACTTTAAACTTTATCACGTTAAGACCACAAACCAGACGACAGGAACACAATCATGCATATAAATAACAAACATGTGCAACATCTGCACGTTGCTGGACGAAGCTGTAGGTCACAGACGTTCACAACGCTCAGGTTAACGCAATAATGTCATAACTCAACGCTGTGCATTACTGACAGGTAATAAAAGAGAGAAAAAGCTGTCATATTACAGATTTGTGACTGTAAAGGATGTTAGAAACACTAGATGCTCTGCAACGAATCTCTTCTGGACTCAACAGCGCAATGAGAAAGCTTTCTGTAGGAGAAAATGCATTTATTCAGCATCCAGTCAAACCCTGGCAAAGTTCAGAGCAAACATGTAGAAGAACAGGATCAGAGCGCTGCTGCTGGAAGCAGGAAATAAGCAGAATGATCACGTTAGTCCAGGAGGAAGAATCTTCCACATCAAGCTGCTCTTAAACTAAAACATCTCTGTTAAACAGCAAAAATAAAATCCTTCCAGAAACTTCAGAGTCTTCTACAGATATAATTTATCTGAATGAACCTCAACAGTGTGTTTCCTATCGCTACCTGACATTAAACTTCTTACACCATCCCGTTCTGAGCCGATCGGCAGGAGCAGGAACTGACCGACTCAGTGATGTACATCTGAACTCCATCAGCGTACTGCAGGGCGTAGTTCTCAGGACCGGGGAGATTCCAGCTGCACGCAGACACAGAAAGAGTCACATCAGCGCAAACAATCAAAGCATGTGCAATATTTACCAGAATGAGGAAGCTGCAGAAGTCGGGAACCTACCCGTCACACACCTCCTTTATAACTGCAGACAGGGGCTTCTTCTGCAGATGACACAAAACTTTACAGTCAAACAGAAAACACTGAAAAAAATATTTATTTGGAAAGACATGGAAGACCAAATAAAACAGCGTGTCACATTTCAGCCGTTTGCTGTGTTATCTCCAACAACCCGACACATTCTGGTCCTCATGGAGCTGAACCGGATCAAACCGGACGTCCGTGTTTTTATCTGTGAACTTCTAGGATCCCTCATGTTTCAACAGGTCATCTGTTGTTCGGCTCATTACTAAACCACCCCATGAAGTCTGGGACATCAGCTTCATCAGGCTTTTTGATCCATGGCAGCTACCGTCGCTGCGGCAGGTGTTGGAACAGGTGGGATGCTGGACTGTATTCATCTGAATGCAACACAGGATTCCACCAGAACTTCCTACGCAACATCCCTTCAGGAGCTTTTCAACCCTGAAACTGTTAGAAATTTAAATCTGCACAGAGTTTCTGATCATTTCTCACCAAAA
Organism: Telmatherina bonti; assembly: GCF_933228915.1. Lineage (NCBI taxonomy): Eukaryota > Metazoa > Chordata > Actinopteri > Atheriniformes > Telmatherinidae > Telmatherina > Telmatherina bonti. Next base: position 40,978,816 of record NC_136620.1, on the reverse strand, counting down.
ACCAAATTAAAATTTTCATCTTTTTTTAATAAAAAATTACGAGCTCTGAGCTCAGCGCTGCCCCTACACACAGGTAGGTGTGGAAACACAGCGGGTAGGCGCGGAAACACAGCGGGTAGGCGCGGAAACACAGCGGGTAGGCGCGGAAACACAGCGGGTAGGCGCGGAAACACAGCGGGTAGGCGCGGAAACACAGCGGGTAGGCGCGGAAACACAGCGGGTAGGCGCGGAAACACAGCGGGTAGGCGCGGAAACACAGCGGGTAGGCGCGGAAACACAGCGGGTAGGCGCGGAAACACAGCGGGTAGGCGCGGAAACACAGCGGGTAGGCGCGGAAACACAGCGGGTAGGCGTGGAAACACAGCGGGTGGGAGCGGAAACACAGCGGGTGGGCGCGGAAACACAGCGGGTAGGCGTGGAAACACAGCGGGTGGGAGCGGAAACACAGCGGGTAGGCGCGGAAACACAGCGGATAGGCGCGGAAACACAGCGGATAGGCGCGGAAACACAGCGGGTGGGCGTGGAAACACAGCGGGTAGGCGTGGAAACACAGCAGGTGGGCGTGGAAACACAGCAGGTGGGCGTGGAAACACAGCAGGTGGGCGTGGAAACACAGCAGGTGGGCGTGGAAACACAGCGGGTAGGCGTGGAAACACAGCAGGTGGGCGTGGAAACACAGCGGGTAGGCGCGGAAACACAGCGGGTGGGAGCGGAAACACAGCGGGTGGGCGCGGAAACACAGCGGGTAGGCGCGGAAACACAGCGGGTAGGCGCGGAAACACAGCGGGTAGGCGCGGAAACACAGCGGGTAGGCGTGGAAACACAGCAGGTGGGCGTGGAAACACAGCGGGTAGGCGCGGAAACACAGCGGGTAGGCGTGGAAACACAGCGGGTAGGCGTGGAAACACAGCAGGTGGGCGTGGAAACAGCAGGTGGGCGTGGAAACACAGCGGGTAGGCGCGGAAACAAAGCGGGTAGGCGTGGAAACACAGCGGGTAGGCGTGGAAACACAGCGGGTAGGCGTGGAAACACAGCAGGTGGGCGTGGAAACACAGCAGGTGGGCGTGGAAACACAGCGGGTAGGCGTGGAAACACAGCGGGTAGGCGCGGAAACACAGCGGGTAGGCGTGGAAACACAGCGGGTAGGCGCGGAAACACAGCGGGTAGGCGTGGAAACACAGCGGGTAGGCGCGGAAACACAGCGGGTAGGCGTGGAAACACAGTGGGTAGGCGCGGAAACACAGCGGGTAGGCGCGGAAACACAGCGGGTAGGCGTGGAAACACAGTGGGTAGGCGCGGAAACACAGTGGGTAGGCGCGGAAACACAGCGGGTAGGCGTGGAAACACAGCGGGTAGGCGTGGAAACACAGTGGGTAGGCGCGGAAACACAGCGGGTAGGCGTGGAAACACAGTGGGTAGGCGTGGAAACACAGTGGGTAGGCGCGGAAACACAGTGGGTAGGCGCGGAAACACAGCGGGTAGGCGCGGAAACACAGCGGGTAGGCGTGGAAACACAGCGGGTAGGCGTGGAAACACAGCGGGTAGGCGTGGAAACACAGTGGGTAGGCGCGGAAACACAGCGGGTAGGCGTGGAAACACAGCGGGTAGGCGTGGAAACACAGTGGGTAGGCGCGGAAACACAGCGGGTAGGCGTGGAAACACAGCAGGTGGGCGTGGAAACAGCAGGTGGGCGTGGAAACACAGCGGGTAGGCGCGGAAACACAGTGGGTAGGCGCGGAAACACAGCGGGTAGGCGCGGAAACACAGCGGGTAGGCGTGGAAACACAGCGGGTAGGCGCGGAAACACAGCGGGTAGGCGTGGAAACACAGCGGGTAGGCGCGGAAACACAGCGGGTAGGCGTGGAAACACAGTGGGTAGGCGCGGAAACACAGCGGGTAGGCGCGGAAACACAGCGGGTAGGCGTGGAAACACAGTGGGTAGGCGCGGAAACACAGTGGGTAGGCGCGGAAACACAGCGGGTAGGCGTGGAAACACAGCGGGTAGGCGTGGAAACACAGTGGGTAGGCGCGGAAACACAGCGGGTAGGCGTGGAAACACAGTGGGTAGGCGTGGAAACACAGTGGGTAGGCGCGGAAACACAGTGGGTAGGCGCGGAAACACAGCGGGTAGGCGCGGAAACACAGCGGGTAGGCGTGGAAACACAGCGGGTAGGCGTGGAAACACAGCGGGTAGGCGTGGAAACACAGTGGGTAGGCGCGGAAACACAGCGGGTAGGCGTGGAAACACAGCGGGTAGGCGTGGAAACACAGTGGGTAGGCGCGGAAACACAGCGGGTAGGCGTGGAAACACAGCAGGTGGGCGTGGAAACAGCAGGTGGGCGTGGAAACACAGCGGGTAGGCGCGGAAACACAGTGGGTAGGCGCGGAAACACAGCGGGTAGGCGTGGAAACACAGCGGGTAGGCGTGGAAACACAGCGGGTAGGCGCGGAAACACAGCGGGTAGGCGCGGAAACACAGCGGGTAGGCGTGGAAACACAGCGGGTAGGCGCGGAAACACAGCGGGTAGGCGCGGAAACACAGCGGGTAGGCGCGGAAACACAGCGGGTAGGCGCGGAAACACAGCGGATAGGCGCGGAAACACAGCAGGTGGGCGTGGAAACACAGCGGGTAGGCGCGGAAACACAGCGGGTAGGCGTGGAAACACAGCGGGTAGGCGCGGAAACACAGCGGGTAGGCGTGGAAACACAGTGGGTAGGCGCGGAAACACACCAGGTAGGCGCGGAAACACAGCTGAAGTGGGTGGTTCTGCTCAGACTTTCCTCTGTCAGAGCTGAACTCGTGTTTCAGGACCAACATGCTGCGACGGCATCTTTCACCGCAGTTATTCCGTCTGGCTGCAAAGCTGGAGAAGAGGAAACCCCAACACCTTCTAAACAACGTGCCCTCGCTGCCAACGGAGAGTGAATAAAAGCCAGACTGCCTCCATGTCTGGCTCCCAGCAATCCTGCTGTTAGTGGTCCGGCCTGCGGTTCCACAGGGAAAATGTGCTCCGGTTCTGTGGTCGGCCCGCTGGATGCTCTGTAATTAGTGGCACTCTGCAGGGTCAACCAATCAGCTGCATCTGGTGGGAATGTCTGGGCCAATGGGAGGCTTGTCTGGCCCGACGCGGTTTGGTTGGAAGCTAATGGAACACGACATTTATTGATCCCTTTGGATCAATAAGTCTTTTCGATAAAATAGAGGTTTGACAAAAACCGCTGAAACTTTATATTTGTCAAATTAAGTTGCATTTTCTAACATTTAATACAGTTCTTAGAGCGTGTGAATGACAGTACGTGATGTAACACACACACACACACACACACACACACACACACACACACACACACACACACACACTTGTCTGTTACGGTCTTGCACAAGGAAGTACAACTTCCTCAAAGTTACTGGGAAACATGGAAAAGTTCCTCACAACCACATTTGGTTAAAGATGAGCAAACAGAGCAAACAGAGGATTTTATTGCCGTTGTGGGATAAAATCCCACAACGGCAATAAAACCCGAAGACGAGACCAGAACCAACGACTTCCAGGGTCCATCTGGGCCGCTAACGTCTGATCCCTGAGCAGAGAAGGTCTGAAGATGAGAAAACACCCAGCAGCAGTTGTCTGGACCAGAACCAGCAGAAGAACACACCGGGTTTCACTCCTGCCAGTAAGAACAGGAAACTGAGGCCACAATTCACAACAACCGGGTCTTATGAGTCTCTGTTTCAGCTCCACATTCACATGGATCAGAACCTGCTGGAACGGGAGATTCTCATCGTGATGAGGTGGAACGGGAGATTCTCATCATGATGAGGTGGAACAGGAGATTCTCGTGGTGATGAGGTGGAACGGGAGATTCTCATGGTGATGAGGTGGGAACGGGAGATTCTCATGGTGATGAGGTGGAACGGGAGATTCTCATGGTGATGAGGTGGAACGGGAGATTCTCATGGTGATGAGGTGGGAATGGGAGATTCTCATGGTGATGAGGTGGGAATGGGAGATTCTCATGGTGATGAGGTGGGAATGGGAGATTCTCATGGTGATGAGGTGGGAATGGGAGATTCTCATGGTGATGAGGTGGGAATGGGAGATTCTCATGGTGATGAGGTGGGAATGGGAGATTCTCATCGTGATGAGGTGGGAATGGGAGATTCTCATCGTGATGAGGTGGGAATGGGAGATTCTCATGGTGATGAGGTGGGAATGGGAGATTCTCATCGTGATGAGGTGGAACGGGAGATTCTCATCATGATGAGGTGGAACGGGAGATTCTCGTGGTGATGAGGTGGAACGGGAGATTCTCATGGTGATGAGGTGGAACGGGAGATTCTCATGGTGATGAGGTGGAATGGGAGATTCTCATGGTGATGAGGTGGAACGAGAGATTCTCATGGTGATGAGGTGGAACGGGAGATTCTCATGGTGATGAGGTGGGAATGGGAGATTCTCATCGTGATGAGGTGGGAATGGGAGATTCTCATGGTGATGAGGTGGGAATGGGAGATTCTCATCGTGATGAGGTGGAACGGGAGATTCTCATGGTGATGAGGTGGAACAGAAGATTCTCATGGTGATGAGGTGGAACGGTAGATTCTCATGGTGATGAGGTGGAACGGTAGATTCTCATGGTGATGAGGTGGAACGGTAGATTCTCATGGTGATGAGGTGGAACGGGAGATTCTCATGGTGATGAGGTGGAACGGGAGATTCTCGTGGTGATGAGGTGGAACGGGAGATTCTCGTGGTGATGAGGTGGAACGGGAGATTCTCATGGTGATGAGGTGGAACGGGAGATTCTCATGGTGATGAGGTGGAACGGGAGATTCTCATGGTGATGAGGTGGAACGGGAGATTCTCATGGTGATGAGGTGGAATGGGAGATTCTCATCATGAGGTGGAACGGGAGATTCTCATGGTGATGAGGTGGAACGGGAGATTCTCATGGTGATGAGGTGGAACGGGAGATTCTCATGGTGATGAGGTGGAACGGGAGATTCTCATCATGATGAGGTGGAACGGGAGATTCTCATGGTGATGAGGTGGAACGGTAGATTCTCATGGTGATGAGGTGGAACGGGAGATTCTCATGGTGATGAGGTGGAACGGGAGATTCTCATCGTGATGAGGTGGAACGGTAGATTCTCATGGTGATGAGGTGGAACGGGAGATTCTCATGGTGATGAGGTGGAACGGGAGATTCTCGTGGTGATGAGGTGGAACGGGAGATTCTCGTGGTGATGAGGTGGAACGGGAGATTCTCGTGGTGATGATGTGGAACGGGAGATTCTCGTGGTGATGATGTGGAACGGGAGATTCTCGTGGTGATGAGGTGGAACGGGAGATTCTCGTGGTGATGAGGTGGAACGGGAGATTCTCATGGTGATGAGGTGGAACGGGAGATTCTCATGGTGATGAGGTGGAACGGGAGATTCTCATGGTGATGAGGTGGAACCTGAGATTCTCATGGTGATGAGGTGGAACGGGAGATTCTCATGGTGATGAGGTGGAACGGGAGATTCTCATGGTGATGAGGTGGAACGGGAGATTCTCATGGTGATGAGGTGGAACGGGAGATTCTCATGGTGATGAGGTGGAACGGGAGATTCTCATGGTGATGAGGTGGAATGGGAGATTCTCATGGTGATGAGGTGGAACGAGAGATTCTCATGGTGATGAGGTGGAACGGGAGATTCTCATGGTGATGAGGTGGGAATGGGAGATTCTCATCGTGATGAGGTGGGAATGGGAGATTCTCATGGTGATGAGGTGGGAATGGGAGATTCTCATCGTGATGAGGTGGAACGGGAGATTCTCATGGTGATGAGGTGGAACAGAAGATTCTCATGGTGATGAGGTGGAACGGTAGATTCTCATGGTGATGAGGTGGAACGGTAGATTCTCATGGTGATGAGGTGGAACGGTAGATTCTCATGGTGATGAGGTGGAACGGGAGATTCTCGTGGTGATGAGGTGGAACGGGAGATTCTCGTGGTGATGAGGTGGAACGGGAGATTCTCGTGGTGATGAGGTGGAACGGGAGATTCTCATGGTGATGAGGTGGAACGGGAGATTCTCATGGTGATGAGGTGGAACGGGAGATTCTCATGGTGATGAGGTGGAACGAGAGATTCTCATGGTGATGAGGTGGAATGGGAGATTCTCATCATGAGGTGGAACGGGAGATTCTCATGGTGATGAGGTGGAACGGGAGATTCTCATGGTGATGAGGTGGAACGGGAGATTCTCATGGTGATGAGGTGGAACGGGAGATTCTCATCATGATGAGGTGGAACGGGAGATTCTCATGGTGATGAGGTGGAACGGTAGATTCTCATGGTGATGAGGTGGAACGGGAGATTCTCATGGTGATGAGGTGGAACGGGAGATTCTCATGGTGATGAGGTGGAACGGTAGATTCTCATGGTGATGAGGTGGAACGGGAGATTCTCATGGTGATGAGGTGGAACGGGAGATTCTCATGGTGATGAGGTGGAACGGTAGATTCTCATGGTGATGAGGTGGAACGGGAGATTCTCATGGTGATGAGGTGGAACGGGAGATTCTCGTGGTGATGAGGTGGAACGGGAGATTCTCGTGGTGATGAGGTGGAACGGGAGATTCTCGTGGTGATGATGTGGAACGGGAGATTCTCGTGGTGATGATGTGGAACGGGAGATTCTCGTGGTGATGAGGTGGAACGGGAGATTCTCGTGGTGATGAGGTGGAACGGGAGATTCTCATGGTGATGAGGTGGAACGGGAGATTCTCATGGTGATGAGGTGGAACGGGAGATTCTCATGGTGATGAGGTGGAACCTGAGATTCTCATGGTGATGAGGTGGAACGGGAGATTCTCATGGTGATGAGGTGGAACGGGAGATTCTCATGGTGATGAGGTGGAACGGGAGATTCTCATGGTGATGAGGTGGAACGGGAGATTCTCATGGTGATGAGGTGGAACGGGAGATTCTCATGGTGATGAGGTGGAACGGGAGATTCTCGTGGTGATGAGGTGGAACGGGAGATTCTCATGGTGATGAGGTGGAACGGGAGATTCTCGTGGTGATGAGGTGGAACGGGAGATTCTCGTGGTGATGAGGTGGAACGGGAGATTCTCATGGTGATGAGGTGGAACGGGAGATTCTCATGGTGATGAGGTGGAACGGGAGATTCTCATGGTGATGAGGTGGAACGAGAGATTCTCATGGTGATGAGGTGGAACGGGAGATTCTCATGGTGATGAGGTGGAACGGGAGATTCTCATGGTGATGAGGTGGAACGGGAGATTCTCATCATGATGAGGTGGAACGGTAGATTCTCATGGTGATGAGGTGGAACGGGAGATTCTCATGGTGATGAGGTGGAACGGGAGATTCTCATGGTGATGAGGTGGAACGGGAGATTCTCATCATGATGAGGTGGAACGGTAGATTCTCATGGTGATGAGGGGGAACGGGAGATTCTCATGGTGATGAGGTGGAACGGTAGATTCTCATGGTGATGAGGTGGAACGGGAGATTCTCATGGTGATGAGGTGGAACGGGAGATTCTCATGGTGATGAGGTGGAACGGTAGATTCTCATGGTGATGAGGTGGAACGGGAGATTCTCATGGTGATGAGGTGGAACGGGAGATTCTCATGGTGATGAGGTGGAACGGGAGATTCTCGTGGTGATGAGGTGGAACGGGAGATTCTCGTGGTGATGAGGTGGAACGGGAGATTCTCGTGGTGATGAGGTGGAACGGGAGATTCTCGTGGTGATGAGGTGGAACGGGAGATTCTCGTGGTGATGAGGTGGAACGGGAGATTCTCGTGGTGATGAGGTGGAACGGGAGATTCTCGTGGTGATGAGGTGGAACGGGAGATTCTCGTGGTGATGAGGTGGAACGGGAGATTCTCGTGGTGATGAGGTGGAACGGGAGATTCTCATGGTGATGAGGTGGAACGGGAGATTCTCATGGTGATGAGGTGGAACGGGAGATTCTCATGGTGATGAGGTGGAACGGGAGATTCTCATGGTGATGAGGTGGAACGGGAGATTCTCGTGGTGATGAGGTGGAACGGGAGATTCTCGTGGTGATGAGGTGGAACGGGAGATTCTCGTGGTGATGAGGTGGAACGGGAGATTCTCGTGGTGATGAGGTGGAACGGGAGATTCTCATGGTGATGAGGTGGAACGGGAGATTCTCATGGTGATGAGGTGGAACGGGAGATTCTCATGGTGATGAGGTGGAACGAGAGATTCTCATGGTGATGAGGTGGAACGGGAGATTCTCATCGTGATGAGGTGGAACGGGAGATTCTCATGGTGATGAGGTGGAACGGGAGATTCTCATCATGATGAGGTGGAACGGTAGATTCTCATGGTGATGAGGTGGAACGGGAGATTCTCATGGTGATGAGGTGGAACGGGAGATTCTCGTGGTGATGAGGTGGAACGGGAGATTCTCGTGGTGATGAGGTGGAACGGGAGATTCTCGTGGTGATGAGGTGGAACGGGAGATTCTCGTGGTGATGAGGTGGAACGGGAGATTCTCGTGGTGATGAGGTGGAACGGGAGATTCTCGTGGTGATGATGTGGAACGGGAGATTCTCGTGGTGATGAGGTGGAACGGGAGATTCTCGTGGTGATGAGGTGGAACGGGAGATTCTCGTGGTGATGAGGTGGAACGGGAGATTCTCGTGGTGATGAGGTGGAACGGGAGATTCTCGTGGTGATGAGGTGGAACGGGAGATTCTCGTGGTGATGATGTGGAACGGGAGATTCTCATGGTGATGAGGTGGAACGGGAGATTCTCATGGTGATGAGGTGGAACGGGAGATTCTCATGGTGATGAGGTGGAACGGGAGATTCTCATGGTGATGAGGTGGAACGGGAGATTCTCATGGTGATGAGGTGGAACGGGAGATTCTCATGGTGATGAGGTGGAACGGAAGATTCTCATGGTGATGAGGTGGAACGGGAGATTCTCATGGTGATGAGGTGGAACGGGAGATTCTCATGGTGATGAGGTGGAACGGGAGATTCTCATGGTGATGAGGTGGAACGGGAGATTCTCATGGTGATGAGGTGGAACGGGAGATTCTCATGGTGATTAGGTGGAACGGGAGATTCTCATGGTGATGAGGTGGAACGGGAGATTCTCATGGTGATGAGGTGGAACGAGAGATTCTCATGGTGATGAGGTGGAACGGGAGATTCTCATCATGATGAGGTGGAACGGGAGATTCTCATCATGATGAGGTGGAACGGGAGATTCTCATGGTGATGAGGTGGAACGGGAGATTCTCATGGTGATGAGGTGGAACAGAAGATTCTCATGGTGATGAGGTGGAACGGGAGATTCTCATGGTGATGAGGTGGAACGGGAGATTCTCATGGTGATGAGGTGGAACGGGAGATTCTCATGGTGATGAGGTGGAACGAGAGATTCTCATGGTGATGAGGTGGAACGGGAGATTCTCATCATGATGAGGTGGAACGGGAGATTCTCATCATGATGAGGTGGAACGGGAGATTCTCATGGTGATGAGGTGGAACGGGAGATTCTCATGGTGATGAGGTGGAACAGAAGATTCTCATGGTGATGAGGTGGAACGGGAAATTCTCATCATGATGAGGTAGAACGGGAGATTCTCATCATGATGAGGTGGAACGGGAGATTCTCATCATGATGAGGTGGAACGGGAGATTCTCGTGGTGATGAGGTGGAACGGGAGATTCTCATCATGATGAGGTGGAACGGGAGATTCTCATGGTGATGAGGTGGAACGGGAGATTCTCATGGTGATGAGGTGGAACGGTAGATTCTCATGGTGATGAGGTGGAACGGGAGATTCTCATGGTGATGAGGTGGAACGAGAGATTCTCATGGTGATGAGGTGGAACGGGAGATTCTCATCGTGATGAGGTGGAACGGGAGATTCTCATGGTGATGAGGTGGAACGGGAGATTCTCATCATGATGAGGTGGAACGGTAGATTCTCATGGTGATGAGGTGGAACGGGAGATTCTCATGGTGATGAGGTGGAACGGGAGATTCTCGTGGTGATGAGGTGGAACGGGAGATTCTCATGGTGATGAGGTGGAACGGGAGATTCTCGTGGTGATGAGGTGGAACGGTAGATTCTCATGGTGATGAGGTGGAACGGGAGATTCTCATGGTGATGAGGTGGAACGGGAGATTCTCATCGTGATGAGGTGGAACGGTAGATTCTCATGGTGATGAGGTGGAACGGGAGATTCTCATGGTGATGAGGTGGAACGGGAGATTCTCGTGGTGATGAGGTGGAACGGGAGATTCTCGTGGTGATGAGGTGGAACGGGAGATTCTCGTGGTGATGATGTGGAACGGGAGATTCTCGTGGTGATGATGTGGAACGGGAGATTCTCGTGGTGATGAGGTGGAACGGGAGATTCTCGTGGTGATGAGGTGGAACGGGAGATTCTCATGGTGATGAGGTGGAACGGGAGATTCTCATGGTGATGAGGTGGAACGGGAGATTCTCATGGTGATGAGGTGGAACCTGAGATTCTCATGGTGATGAGGTGGAACGGGAGATTCTCATGGTGATGAGGTGGAACGGGAGATTCTCATGGTGATGAGGTGGAACGGGAGATTCTCATGGTGATGAGGTGGAACGGGAGATTCTCATGGTGATGAGGTGGAACGGGAGATTCTCATGGTGATGAGGTGGAACGGGAGATTCTCATGGTGATGAGGTGGAACGGGAGATTCTCATGGTGATGAGGTGGAACGGGAGATTCTCATGGTGATGAGGTGGAACGGGAGATTCTCGTGGTGATGAGGTGGAACGGGAGATTCTCATGGTGATGAGGTGGAACGGGAGATTCTCATGGTGATGAGGTGGAACGGGAGATTCTCATGGTGATGAGGTGGAACGAGAGATTCTCATGGTGATGAGGTGGAACGGGAGATTCTCATGGTGATGAGGTGGAACGGGAGATTCTCATGGTGATGAGGTGGAACGGGAGATTCTCATCATGATGAGGTGGAACGGTAGATTCTCATGGTGATGAGGTGGAACGGGAGATTCTCATGGTGATGAGGTGGAACGGGAGATTCTCATGGTGATGAGGTGGAACGGGAGATTCTCATCATGATGAGGTGGAACGGTAGATTCTCATGGTGATGAGGGGGAACGGGAGATTCTCATGGTGATGAGGTGGAACGGTAGATTCTCATGGTGATGAGGTGGAACGGGAGATTCTCATGGTGATGAGGTGGAACGGGAGATTCTCATGGTGATGAGGTGGAACGGTAGATTCTCATGGTGATGAGGTGGAACGGGAGATTCTCATGGTGATGAGGTGGAACGGGAGATTCTCATGGTGATGAGGTGGAACGGGAGATTCTCGTGGTGATGAGGTGGAACGGGAGATTCTCGTGGTGATGAGGTGGAACGGGAGATTCTCGTGGTGATGAGGTGGAACGGGAGATTCTCGTGGTGATGAGGTGGAACGGGAGATTCTCGTGGTGATGAGGTGGAACGGGAGATTCTCGTGGTGATGAGGTGGAACGGGAGATTCTCGTGGTGATGAGGTGGAACGGGAGATTCTCATGGTGATGAGGTGGAACGGGAGATTCTCATGGTGATGAGGTGGAACAGGAGATTCTCATGGTGATGAGGTGGAACGGGAGATTCTCATGGTGATGAGGTGGAACGGGAGATTCTCATGGTGATGAGGTGGAACGGGAGATTCTCGTGGTGATGAGGTGGAACGGGAGATTCTCGTGGTGATGAGGTGGAACGGGAGATTCTCGTGGTGATGAGGTGGAACGGGAGATTCTCGTGGTGATGAGGTGGAACGGGAGATTCTCGTGGTGATGAGGTGGAACGGGAGATTCTCATGGTGATGAGGTGGAACGGGAGATTCTCATGGTGATGAGGTGGAACGAGAGATTCTCATGGTGATGAGGTGGAACGGGAGATTCTCATCGTGATGAGGTGGAACGGGAGATTCTCATGGTGATGAGGTGGAACGGGAGATTCTCATCATGATGAGGTGGAACGGTAGATTCTCATGGTGATGAGGTGGAACGGGAGATTCTCATGGTGATGAGGTGGAACGGGAGATTCTCGTGGTGATGAGGTGGAACGGGAGATTCTCGTGGTGATGAGGTGGAACGGGAGATTCTCGTGGTGATGAGGTGGAACGGGAGATTCTCGTGGTGATGAGGTGGAACGGGAGATTCTCGTGGTGATGAGGTGGAACGGGAGATTCTCGTGGTGATGAGGTGGAACGGGAGATTCTCGTGGTGATGATGTGGAACGGGAGATTCTCATGGTGATGAGGTGGAACGGGAGATTCTCATGGTGATGAGGTGGAACGGGAGATTCTCATGGTGATGAGGTGGAACGGGAGATTCTCATGGTGATGAGGTGGAACGGGAGATTCTCATGGTGATGAGGTGGAACGGGAGATTCTCATGGTGATGAGGTGGAACGGGAGATTCTCATGGTGATGAGGTGGAACGGGAGATTCTCATGGTGATGAGGTGGAACGGGAGATTCTCATGGTGATTAGGTGGAACGGGAGATTCTCATGGTGATGAGGTGGAACGGGAGATTCTCATGGTGATGAGGTGGAACGGGAGATTCTCATGGTGATGAGGTGGAACGGGAGATTCTCATCATGATGAGGTGGAACGGGAGATTCTCATCATGATGAGGTGGAACGGGAGATTCTCATGGTGATGAGGTGGAACGGGAGATTCTCATGGTGATGAGGTGGAACAGAAGATTCTCATGGTGATGAGGTGGAACGGGAGATTCTCATGGTGATGAGGTGGAACGGGAGATTCTCATGGTGATGAGGTGGAACGGGAGATTCTCATGGTGATGAGGTGGAACGGGAGATTCTCATCATGATGAGGTGGAACGGGAGATTCTCATCATGATGAGGTGGAACGGGAGATTCTCATGGTGATGAGGTGGAACGGGAGATTCTCATGGTGATGAGGTGGAACAGAAGATTCTCATGGTGATGAGGTGGAACGGGAAATTCTCATCATGATGAGGTAGAACGGGAGATTCTCATCATGATGAGGTGGAACGGGAGATTCTCATCATGATGAGGTGGAACGGGAGATTCTCGTGGTGATGAGGTGGAACGGGAGATTCTCATCATGATGAGGTGGAACAGGAGATTCTCGTGGTGATGAGGTGGAACGGGAGATTCTCATCATGATGAGGTGGAACAGGAGATTCTCGTGGTGATGTGGTGGAACAGGAGATTCTCATGGTGATGAGGTGGAACAGGAGATTCTCATGGTGATGAGGTGGAACAGGAGATTCTCATGGTGATGAGGTGGAACAGAAGATTCTCATGGTGATGAGGTGGAACAGGAGATTCTCGTGGTGATGTGGTGGAACAGGAGATTCTCATGGTGATGAGGTGGAACAGGAGATTCTCATGGTGATGAGGTGGAACAGGAGATTCTTGTGGTGATGAGGTGGAACGGGAGATTCTCGTGGTGATGAGGTGGAACGGGAGATTCTCATCATGATGAGGTGGAACGGGAGATTCTCGTGGTGATGAGGTGGAACGGGAGATTCTCATCATGATGAGGTGGAACAGGAGATTCTCGTGGTGATGTGGTGGAACAGGAGATTCTCATGGTGATGAGGTGGAACAGGAGATTCTCATGGTGATGAGGTGGAACAGGAGATTCTCATGGTGATGAGGTGGAACAGAAGATTCTCATGGTGATGAGGTGGAACGGGAAATTCTCATCATGATGAGGTGGAACGGGAGATTCTCATCATGATGAGGTGGAACAGGAGATTCTCATCATGATGAGGTGGAACGGGAGATTCTCGTGGTGATGTGGTGGAACAGGAGATTCTCATGGTGATGAGGTGGAACAGGAGATTCTCGTGGTGAAGTGGTGGAACAGGAGATTCTCATGGTGATGAGGTGGAACAGGAGATTCTCATGGTGATGAGGTGGAACAGGAGATTCTTGTGGTGATGAGGTGGAACAGGAGATTCTTGTGGTGATGAGGTGGAACAGGAGATTCTCATGGTGATGAGGTGGAACAGAAGATTCTCATGGTGATGAGGTGGAACAGGAGATTCTCATGGTGATGAGGTGGAACAGGAGATTCTCATGGTGATGAGGTGGAACAGGAGATTCTCATGGTGATGAGGTGGAACAGAAGATTCTCATGGTGATGAGGTGGAACAGGAGATTCTCGTGGTGATGTGGTGGAACAGGAGATTCTCATGGTGATGAGGTGGAACAGGAGATTCTCATGGTGATGAGGTGGAACAGGAGATTCTTGTGGTGATGAGGTGGAACAGGAGATTCTTGTGGTGATGAGGTGGAACGGGAGATTCTCATGGTGATGAGGTGGAACGGGAGATTCTCATGGTGATGAGGTGGAACGGGAGATTCTCATGGTGATGAGGTGGAACGGGAGATTCTCATGGTGATGAGGTGGAACGGGAGATTCTCATGGTGATGAGGTGGAACGGGAGATTCTCATGGTGATGAGGTGGAACGAGAGATTCTCATGGTGATGAGGTGGAACGGGAGATTCTCATCATGATGAGGTGGAACGGGAGATTCTCATCATGATGAGGTGGAACGGGAGATTCTCATGGTGATGAGGTGGAACGGGAGATTCTCATGGTGATGAGGTGGAACAGAAGATTCTCATGGTGATGAGGTGGAACGGGAAATTCTCATCATGATGAGGTGGAACGGGAGATTCTCATCATGATGAGGTGGAACGGGAGATTCTCATCATGATGAGGTGGAACGGGAGATTCTCGTGGTGATGAGGTGGAACGGGAGATTCTCATCATGATGAGGTGGAACAGGAGATTCTCGTGGTGATGAGGTGGAACGGGAGATTCTCATCATGATGAGGTGGAACAGGAGATTCTCGTGGTGATGTGGTGGAACAGGAGATTCTCATGGTGATGAGGTGGAACAGGAGATTCTCATGGTGATGAGGTGGAACAGGAGATTCTCATGGTGATGAGGTGGAACAGAAGATTCTCATGGTGATGAGGTGGAACAGGAGATTCTCGTGGTGATGTGGTGGAACAGGAGATTCTCATGGTGATGAGGTGGAACAGGAGATTCTCATGGTGATGAGGTGGAACAGGAGATTCTTGTGGTGATGAGGTGGAACGGGAGATTCTCGTGGTGATGAGGTGGAACGGGAGATTCTCATCATGATGAGGTGGAACGGGAGATTCTCGTGGTGATGAGGTGGAACGGGAGATTCTCATCATGATGAGGTGGAACAGGAGATTCTCGTGGTGATGTGGTGGAACAGGAGATTCTCATGGTGATGAGGTGGAACAGGAGATTCTCATGGTGATGAGGTGGAACAGGAGATTCTCATGGTGATGAGGTGGAACAGAAGATTCTCATGGTGATGAGGTGGAACGGGAAATTCTCATCATGATGAGGTGGAACGGGAGATTCTCATCATGATGAGGTGGAACAGGAGATTCTCATCATGATGAGGTGGAACGGGAGATTCTCGTGGTGATGTGGTGGAACAGGAGATTCTCATGGTGATGAGGTGGAACAGGAGATTCTCGTGGTGAAGTGGTGGAACAGGAGATTCTCATGGTGATGAGGTGGAACGGGAGATTCTCATGGTGATGAGGTGGAACAGGAGATTCTTGTGGTGATGAGGTGGAACAGGAGATTCTTGTGGTGATGAGGTGGAACAGGAGATTCTCATGGTGATGAGGTGGAACAGAAGATTCTCATGGTGATGAGGTGGAACAGGAGATTCTCATGGTGATGAGGTGGAACAGGAGATTCTCATGGTGATGAGGTGGAACAGGAGATTCTCATGGTGATGAGGTGGAACAGAAGATTCTCATGGTGATGAGGTGGAACAGGAGATTCTCGTGGTGATGTGGTGGAACAGGAGATTCTCATGGTGATGAGGTGGAACAGGAGATTCTCATGGTGATGAGGTGGAACAGGAGATTCTTGTGGTGATGAGGTGGAACGGGAGATTCTCGTGGTGATGAGGTGGAACGGGAGATTCTCATCATGATGAGGTGGAACGGGAGATTCTCGTGGTGATGAGGTGGAACGGGAGATTCTCATCATGATGAGGTGGAACAGGAGATTCTCGTGGTGATGTGGTGGAACAGGAGATTCTCATGGTGATGAGGTGGAACAGGAGATTCTCATCATGATGAGGTGGAACAGGAGATTCTCATCATGATGAGGTGGAACGGGAGATTCTCGTGGTGATGTGGTGGAACAGGAGATTCTCATGGTGATGAGGTGGAACAGGAGATTCTCGTGGTGAAGTGGTGGAACAGGAGATTCTCATGGTGATGAGGTGGAACAGGAGATTCTCATGGTGATGAGGTGGAACAGGAGATTCTTGTGGTGATGAGGTGGAACAGGAGATTCTTGTGGTGATGAGGTGGAACGGGAGCTTCTCATGGAGCCATGGGAGAGACGGAGGGAAGTAGCTCCTCTGCTGCAGTGAGATGTTTAAACGAGGCGAGTGGAACGTCTGACGGTAAAAATAACCGCTGTACGCCGCAGCTGTTTGATGCCAACAAGCTGTTTTAGAGGGGGAGGGGCTTCGAGATAGTCAGAGGTCTCCCTCTGAGACCCACCACGGACCACTGCCGTGGACCCACCAAGCCGGAACCGGATCCACTGAGCCGTAACTGTCCATCCCTCTCATTGCTAGGTTAGCGCTTAGCTCATCCAGTTCCAACTCTACAGGCTCACAAGAGGAAATAAAACCTGCAGCAAGTCTCAGACATCATCAACGTTGATGTTTCTAGTAAAAATGACCTGACTGTGCACGTGCAGACGTGTGAGCGTGACCTCACCTGGTCCAGCTGTATGAGCTGGGGGTAGGCCCCCGGCATCTGGATGGCTATCTTCACGATGTCCTTCTGCTGTGGCATGGTGCTCCCTCCTAACTCCCCTCTGGCTTGCTGTTGGTGGAAAAAGGAACATGAGCTGCAGGATATAAAACCTCCGTAAAAAGTATAAATTCTCTTCAGCTGCTTCTCTCAGAACGTTTCTCTGAAAGCCTGGAGGCAGTTTTGGTTTGAAGGAACTTCTAAACTCTCTGCAGTCAGTTTCAGAAACAAAACCTTCTTTAGCTGATGGGTATGAAAGCAGGACCGAGTGAAAACTGACCAATCAGAGCTGAGCCCAACTTCCAGCTCTCACTTTCAGCACAAATCTTCCTCTTTTCAGAGTAAAGCTGAGAAGGCGAAACGCCGTCTGACCGGTCTCGTCTGAGGCCGGGTCCCGGTCTCTGCTGGACGCACCGATCAGGACGCCGGGTCTGAGGCCGGGTCCCGGTCTCTGCTGGACGCACCGATCAGGACGCCGGGTCTGAGGCCGGGTCCCGGTCTCTGCTGGATGCGCCGTCCAGGACGCCGGGTCTGAGGCCGGGTCCCGGTCTCTGCTGGACGCGCCGATCAGGACGCCGGGTCTGAGGCCGGGTCCCGGTCTCTGCTGGACGCACCGATCAGGACGCCGGGTCTGAGGCCGGGTCCCGGTCTCTGCTGGACGCACCGATCAGGACGCCGGGTCTGAGGCCGGGTCCCGGTCTCTGCTGGACGCGCCGTCCAGGACGCCGGGTCTGAGGCCGGGTCCCGGTCTCTGCTGGACGCGCCGTCCAGGACGCCGGGTCTGAGGCCGGGTCCCGGTCTCTGCTGGACGCGCCGTCCAGGACGCCGGGTCTGAGGCCGGGTCCCGGTCTCTGCTGGACGCGCCGTCCAGGACGCCGGGTCTGAGGCCGGGTCCCGGTCTCTGCTGGACGCACCGATCAGGACGCCGGGTCTGAGGCCGGGTCCCGGTCTCTGCTGGACGCACCGATCAGGACGCCGGGTCTGAGGCCGGGTCCCGGTCTCTGCTGGACGCCCCGATCAGGACGCCGGGTCTGAGGCCGGGTCCCGGTCTCTGCTGGACGCACCGTCCAGGACGCCGGGTCTGAGGCCGGGTCCCGGTCTCTGCTGGACGCACCGTCCAGGACGCCGGGTCCCGGTCTCTGCTGGACGCACCGTCCAGGACACCGGGTCTGAGGCCGGGTCCCGGTCTCTGCTGGACGCGCCGTCCAGGACGCCGGGTCTGAGGCCGGGTCCCGGTCTCTGCTGGACGCGCCGTCCAGGACGCCGGGTCTGAGGCCGGGTCCCGGTCTCTGCTGGACGCACCGTCCAGGACGCCGGGTCCCGGTCTCTGCTGGACGCGCCGATCAGGACGCCGGGTCTGAGGCCGGGTCCCGGTCTCTGCTGGACGCGCCGATCAGGACGCCGGGTCTGAGGCCGGGTCCCGGTCTCTGCTGGACGCGCCGATCAGGACGCCGGGTCTGAGGCCGGGTCCCGGTCTCTGCTGGACGCGCCGTCCAGGACGCCGGGTCTGAGGCCGGGTCCCGGTCTCTGCTGGACGCGCCGATCAGGACGCCGGGTCTGAGGCCGGGTCCCGGTCTCTGCTGGACGCGCCGATCAGGACGCCGGGTCTGAGGCCGGGTCCCGGTCTCTGCTGGACGCGCCGTCCAGGACGCCGGGTCTGAGGCCGGGTCCCGGTCTCTGCTGGACGCGCCGTCCAGGACGCCGGGTCTGAGGCCGGGTCCCGGTCTCTGCTGGACGCGCCGTCCAGGACGCCGGGTCTGAGGCCGGGTCCCGGTCTCTGCTGGACGCACCGTCCAGGACGCCGGGTCTGAGGCCGGGTCCCGGTCTCTGCTGGACGCACCGTCCAGGACGCCGGGTCTGAGGCCGGGTCCCGGTCTCTGCTGGACGCACCGTCCAGGACGCCGGGTCTGAGGCCGGGTCCCGGTCTCTGCTGGACGCACCGATCAGGACGCCGGGTCTGAGGCCGGGTCCCGGTCTCTGCTGGACGCACCGTCCAGGACGCCGGGTCTGAGGCCGGGTCCCGGTCTCTGCTGGACGCGCCGATCAGGACGCCGGGTCTGAGGCCGGGTCCCGGTCTCTGCTGGACGCGCCGTCCAGGACGCCGGGTCTGAGGCCGGGTCCCGGTCTCTGCTGGACGCGCCGTCCAGGACGCCGGGTCTGAGGCCGGGTCCCGGTCTCTGCTGGACGCGCCGTCCAGGACGCCGGGTCTGAGGCCGGGTCCCGGTCTCTGCTGGACGCGCCGTCCAGGACGCCGGGTCTGAGGCCGGGTCCCGGTCTCTGCTGGACGCGCCGATCAGGACGCCGGGTCTGAGGCCAGGTCCCGGTCTCTGCTGGACGCACCGATCAGGACGCCGGGTCTGAGGCCGGGTCCCGGTCTCTGCTGGACGCCCCGATCAGGACGCCGGGTCTGAGGCCGGGTCCCGGTCTCTGCTGGACGCACCGTCCAGGACGCCGGGTCTGAGGCCGGGTCCCGGTCTCTGCTGGACGCACCGTCCAGGACGCCGGGTCCCGGTCTCTGCTGGACGCACCGTCCAGGACGCCGGGTCTGAGGCCGGGTCCCGGTCTCTGCTGGACGCGCCGTCCAGGACGCCGGGTCTGAGGCCGGGTCCCGGTCTCTGCTGGACGCGCCGTCCAGGACGCCGGGTCTGAGGCCGGGTCCCGGTCTCTGCTGGACGCACCGTCCAGGACGCCGGGTCCCGGTCTCTGCTGGATGCGCCGTCCAGGACGCCGGGTCTGAGGCCGGGTCCCGGTCTCTGCTGGACGCGCCGATCAGGACGCCGGGTCTGAGGCCGGGTCCCGGTCTCTGCTGGACGCACCGATCAGGACGCCGGGTCTGAGGCCGGGTCCCGGTCTCTGCTGGACGCACCGATCAGGACGCCGGGTCTGAGGCCGGGTCCCGGTCTCTGCTGGACGCGCCGTCCAGGACGCCGGGTCTGAGGCCGGGTCCCGGTCTCTGCTGGACGCGCCGTCCAGGACGCCGGGTCTGAGGCCGGGTCCCGGTCTCTGCTGGACGCGCCGTCCAGGACGCCGGGTCTGAGGCCGGGTCCCGGTCTCTGCTGGACGCGCCGTCCAGGACGCCGGGTCTGAGGCCGGGTCCCGGTCTCTGCTGGACGCACCGATCAGGACGCCGGGTCTGAGGCCGGGTCCCGGTCTCTGCTGGACGCACCGATCAGGACGCCGGGTCTGAGGCCGGGTCCCGGTCTCTGCTGGACGCCCCGATCAGGACGCCGGGTCTGAGGCCGGGTCCCGGTCTCTGCTGGACGCACCGTCCAGGACGCCGGGTCTGAGGCCGGGTCCCGGTCTCTGCTGGACGCACCGTCCAGGACGCCGGGTCCCGGTCTCTGCTGGACGCACCGTCCAGGACGCCGGGTCTGAGGCCGGGTCCCGGTCTCTGCTGGACGCGCCGTCCAGGACGCCGGGTCTGAGGCCGGGTCCCGGTCTCTGCTGGACGCACCGTCCAGGACGCCGGGTCCCGGTCTCTGCTGGACGCGCCGATCAGGACGCCGGGTCTGAGGCCGGGTCCCGGTCTCTGCTGGACGCGCCGATCAGGACGCCGGGTCTGAGGCCGGGTCCCGGTCTCTGCTGGACGCGCCGATCAGGACGCCGGGTCTGAGGCCGGGTCCCGGTCTCTGCTGGACGCGCCGTCCAGGACGCCGGGTCTGAGGCCGGGTCCCGGTCTCTGCTGGACGCGCCGATCAGGACGCCGGGTCTGAGGCCGGGTCCCGGTCTCTGCTGGACGCGCCGATCAGGACGCCGGGTCTGAGGCCGGGTCCCGGTCTCTGCTGGACGCGCCGATCAGGACGCCGGGTCTGAGGCCGGGTCCCGGTCTCTGCTGGACGCGCCGTCCAGGACGCCGGGTCTGAGGCCGGGTCCCGGTCTCTGCTGGACGCGCCGTCCAGGACGCCGGGTCTGAGGCCGGGTCCCGGTCTCTGCTGGACGCACCGTCCAGGACGCCGGGTCTGAGGCCGGGTCCCGGTCTCTGCTGGACGCACCGTCCAGGACGCCGGGTCTGAGGCCGGGTCCCGGTCTCTGCTGGACGCACCGATCAGGACGCCGGGTCTGAGGCCGGGTCCCGGTCTCTGCTGGACGCACCGTCCAGGACGCCGGGTCTGAGGCCGGGTCCCGGTCTCTGCTGGACGCACCGTCCAGGACGCCGGGTCTGAGGCCGGGTCCCGGTCTCTGCTGGACGCGCCGATCAGGACGCCGGGTCTGAGGCCGGGTCCCGGTCTCTGCTGGACGCGCCGATCAGGACGCCGGGTCTGAGGCCGGGTCCCGGTCTCTGCTGGACGCGCCGTCCAGGACGCCGGGTCTGAGGCCGGGTCCCGGTCTCTGCTGGACGCGCCGTCCAGGACGCCGGGTCTGAGGCCGGGTCCCGGTCTCTGCTGGACGCGCCGTCCAGGACGCCGGGTCTGAGGCCGGGTCCCGGTCTCTGCTGGACGCGCCGATCAGGACGCCGGGTCTGAGGCCAGGTCCCGGTCTCTGCTGGACGCACCGATCAGGACGCCGGGTCTGAGGCCGGGTCCCGGTCTCTGCTGGACGCCCCGATCAGGACGCCGGGTCTGAGGCCGGGTCCCGGTCTCTGCTGGACGCACCGTCCAGGACGCCGGGTCTGAGGCCGGGTCCCGGTCTCTGCTGGACGCACCGTCCAGGACGCCGGGTCCCGGTCTCTGCTGGACGCACCGTCCAGGACGCCGGGTCTGAGGCCGGGTCCCGGTCTCTGCTGGACGCGCCGTCCAGGACGCCGGGTCTGAGGCCGGGTCCCGGTCTCTGCTGGACGCGCCGTCCAGGACGCCGGGTCTGAGGCCGGGTCCCGGTCTCTGCTGGACGCGCCGTCCAGGACGCCGGGTCTGAGGCCGGGTCCCGGTCTCTGCTGGACGCGCCGATCAGGACGCCGGGTCTGAGGCCGGGTCCCGGTCTCTGCTGGACGCGCCGTCCAGGACGCCGGGTCTGAGGCCGGGTCCCGGTCTCTGCTGGACGCGCCAATCAGGACGCCGGGTCTGAGGCCGGGTCCCGGTCTCTGCTGGACGCGCCGATCAGGACGCCGGGTCTGAGGCCGGGTCCCGGTCTCTGCTGGACGCGCCGTCCAGGACGCCGGGTCTGAGGCCGGGTCCCGGTCTCTGCTGGACGCGCCGTCCAGGACGCCGGGTCTGAGGCCGGGTCCCGGTCTCTGCTGGACGCGCCGTCCAGGACGCCGGGTCTGAGGCCGGGT
Organism: Telmatherina bonti; assembly: GCF_933228915.1. Lineage (NCBI taxonomy): Eukaryota > Metazoa > Chordata > Actinopteri > Atheriniformes > Telmatherinidae > Telmatherina > Telmatherina bonti. The sequence goes on along the minus strand of NC_136620.1, from coordinate 40,956,703 downwards.
CCCGGTCTCTGCTGGACGCGCCGTCCAGGACGCCGGGTCTGAGGCCGGGTCCCGGTCTCTGCTGGACGCACCGTCCAGGACGCCGGGTCTGAGGCCGGGTCCCGGTCTCTGCTGGACGCACCGTCCAGGACGCCGGGTCTGAGGCCGGGTCCCGGTCTCTGCTGGACGCACCGATCAGGACGCCGGGTCTGAGGCCGGGTCCCGGTCTCTGCTGGACGCACCGTCCAGGACGCCGGGTCTGAGGCCGGGTCCCGGTCTCTGCTGGACGCGCCGTCCAGGACGCCGGGTCTGAGGCCGGGTCCCGGTCTCTGCTGGACGCGCCGATCAGGACGCCGGGTCTGAGGCCGGGTCCCGGTCTCTGCTGGACGCGCCGATCAGGACGCCGGGTCTGAGGCCGGGTCCCGGTCTCTGCTGGACGCGCCGTCCAGGACGCCGGGTCTGAGGCCGGGTCCCGGTCTCTGCTGGACGCACCGATCAGGACGCCGGGTCTGAGGCCGGGTCCCGGTCTCTGCTGGACGCACCGTCCAGGACGCCGGGTCTGAGGCCGGGTCCCGGTCTCTGCTGGACGCGCCGATCAGGACGCCGGGTCTGAGGCCGGGTCCCGGTCTCTGCTGGACGCACCGTCCAGGACGCCGGGTCTGAGGCCGGGTCCCGGTCTCTGCTGGACGCACCGTCCAGGACGCCGGGTCCCGGTCTCTGCTGGACGCGCCGATCAGGACGCCGGATCTGAGGCCGGGTCCCGGTCTCTGCTGGAAGCACCGATCAGGACGCCGGGTCTGAGGCCGGGTCCCGGTCTCTGCTGGACGCACCGTCCAGGACGCCGGGTCTGAGGCCGGGTCCCGGTCTCTGCTGGACGCACCGTCCAGGACGCCGGGTCTGAGGCCGGGTCCCGGTCTCTGCTGGACGCACCGCCCAGGACGCCGGGTCTGAGGCCGCCGGGTCCCGGTCTCTGCTGGACGCACCGATCAGGACGCCGGGTCTGAGGCCGGGTCCCGGTCTCTGCTGGACGCGCCGATCAGGACGCCGGGTCTGAGGCCAGGTCCCGGTCTCTGCTGGAAGCACCGATCAGGACGCCGGGTCTGAGGCCGGGTCCCGGTCTCTGCTGGACGCGCCGATCAGGACGCCGGGTCTGAGGCCGGGTCCCGGTCTCTGCTGGACGCACCGTCCAGGACGCCGGGTCTGAGGCCGGGTCCCGGTCTCTGCTGGACGCACCGATCAGGACGCCGGGTCTGAGGCCGGGTCCCGGTCTCTGCTGGACGCACCGTCCAGGACGCCGGGTCTGAGGCCAGGTCCCGGTCTCTGCTGGACGCACCGTCCAGGACGCCGGGTCTGAGGCCGGGTCCCGGTCTCTGCTGGACGCACCGATCAGGACGCCGGGTCTGAGGCCGGGTCCCGGTCTCTGCTGGACGCGCCGTCCAGGACGCCGGGTCTGAGGCCGGGTCCCGGTCTCTGCTGGACGCGCCGTCCAGGACGCCGGGTCTGAGGCCGGGTCCCGGTCTCTGCTGGACGCACCGATCAGGACGCCGGGTCTGAGGCCGGGTCCCGGTCTCTGCTGGACGCACCGTCCAGGACGCCGGGTCTGAGGCCGGGTCCCGGTCTCTGCTGGACGCACCGTCCAGGACGCCGGGTCTGAGGCCGGGTCCCGGTCTCTGCTGGACGCGCCGATCAGGACGCCGGGTCTGAGGCCGGGTCCCGGTCTCTGCTGGACGCACCGTCCAGGACGCCGGGTCTGAGGCCGGGTCCCGGTCTCTGCTGGACGCACCGTCCAGGACGCCGGGTCCCGGTCTCTGCTGGACGCGCCGATCAGGACGCCGGATCTGAGGCCGGGTCCCGGTCTCTGCTGGAAGCACCGATCAGGACGCCGGGTCTGAGGCCGGGTCCCGGTCTCTGCTGGACGCACCGTCCAGGACGCCGGGTCTGAGGCCGGGTCCCGGTCTCTGCTGGACGCACCGTCCAGGACGCCGGGTCTGAGGCCGGGTCCCGGTCTCTGCTGGACGCACCGCCCAGGACGCCGGGTCTGAGGCCGCCGGGTCCCGGTCTCTGCTGGACGCACCGATCAGGACGCCGGGTCTGAGGCCGGGTCCCGGTCTCTGCTGGACGCGCCGATCAGGACGCCGGGTCTGAGGCCAGGTCCCGGTCTCTGCTGGAAGCACCGATCAGGACGCCGGGTCTGAGGCCGGGTCCCGGTCTCTGCTGGACGCGCCGATCAGGACGCCGGGTCTGAGGCCGGGTCCCGGTCTCTGCTGGACGCACCGTCCAGGACGCCGGGTCTGAGGCCGGGTCCCGGTCTCTGCTGGACGCACCGATCAGGACGCCGGGTCTGAGGCCGGGTCCCGGTCTCTGCTGGACGCACCGTCCAGGACGCCGGGTCTGAGGCCGGGTCCCGGTCTCTGCTGGACGCACCGATCAGGACGCCGGGTCTGAGGCCGGGTCCCGGTCTCTGCTGGACGCACCGTCCAGGACGCCGGGTCTGAGGCCGGGTCCCGGTCTCTGCTGGACGCACCGTCCAGGACGCCGGGTCTGAGGCCGGGTCCCGGTCTCTGCTGGACGCACCGTCCAGGACGCCGGGTCTGAGGCCGGGTCCCGGTCTCTGCTGGACGCACCGCCCAGGACGCCGGGTCTGAGGCCGCCGGGTCCCGGTCTCTGCTGGACGCACCGATCAGGACGCCGGGTCTGAGGCCGGGTCCCGGTCTCTGCTGGACGCGCCGATCAGGACGCCGGGTCTGAGGCCGGGTCCCGGTCTCTGCTGGACGCGCCGATCAGGACGCCGGGTCTGAGGCCGGGTCCCGGTCTCTGCTGGACGCACCGTCCAGGACGCCGGGTCTGAGGCCGGGTCCCGGTCTCTGCTGGACGCACCGATCAGGACGCCGGGTCTGAGGCCGGGTCCCGGTCTCTGCTGGACGCACCGTCCAGGACGCCGGGTCTGAGGCCGGGTCCCGGTCTCTGCTGGACGCACCGATCAGGACGCCGGGTCTGAGGCCGGGTCCCGGTCTCTGCTGGACGCACCGTCCAGGACGCCGGGTCTGAGGCCAGGTCCCGGTCTCTGCTGGACGCACCGTCCAGGACGCCGGGTCTGAGGCCGGGTCCCGGTCTCTGCTGGACGCACCGATCAGGACGCCGGGTCTGAGGCCGGGTCCCGGTCTCTGCTGGACGCACCGTCCAGGACGCCGGGTCTGAGGCCGGGTCCCGGTCTCTGCTGGACGCACCGATCAGGACGCCGGGTCTGAGGCCGGGTCCCGGTCTCTGCTGGACGCACCGATCAGGACGCCGGGTCTGAGGCCGGGTCCCGGTCTCTGCTGGACGCACCGATCAGGACGCCGGGTCTGAGGCCGGGTCCCGGTCTCTGCTGGACGCACCGATCAGGACGCCGGGTCTGAGGCCGGGTCCCGGTCTCTGCTGGACGCTAAATTACAGCTTTGCTTCTGCAACTTTCACACAAACACGTCTGCTTGTTGTTTTTAGAAACTAATGAGAGCCAAACTTCTGCTTCGACCTCCGCCTGACCGGCAGGCTCCTCCATGACTCAGCAGATTCTGATTTCATCTGATTTATCGATGTTTCATTCCGTGAAAAGTTAAGCTGCTTCTCCAGGAGGAACCAGCGAGATGCTTCTACTTCTGGTGTCGTTTCCACTCAGGCTGCTGGACGATTCATGACTTTTACAGATGAATTATAATAAACTTGTTCTGCCATGTTTGTCTTTTTATTTACTGTTATGTTGGTTTGTATTGTTCAGAACATGTTTTCTATGTTTGGACCCTTCGACACTGAGATGTTCCACCTCAGGGGGTTTTATATTTCACTCATGAAAATCCAGACCAGACTGTAAAAATAAAACTAAATGAACTGAAAAACAATAAACCTGAAATTTCCCATCGATGCAGTCTGATATGAACCCCGGTGACTCCATACAGACCCAGTTATGGAGCGTACCGATGAAACCACGTCTTGTTTTTCTGCAGGATCTGTGTTTATTTAGCAGAAAACATGAGGAAGCTGAGGTCTGTCGTGTTGGACTCTCGTTGTAAACAACATGTTTGTTCATCTAAACAAGAAGAACTGGAAACAAACACAAAGTCGCTTCTAAAATCTGGATCTGAATGCAAACATAAACAGATAAAATTCTCCGTCAGACGCCGACACGCAGGAGGTCGCTCAGCTCGGATCATCATGGCCTGTCTGCACACGCTCCAGCTCTTCTGTAAGCTCAGCCTGCGGCGGCATCCTTCCAACGCCTGAAGCCAACGCTTTAAATGCAAAGCAAACGACTCAGATGGAACCCATCCTCCACGTTTCAGATCAGAGGACTGACGCTGCCTGCAAATTAAAAGCTCCTTTAAAAAACTCAAATAAGAAAGTTGTTTTCTTTTCTGTCGTCTGCAGAAGTTCTAATCTCATCTGCAGAAGGAAAAGCACAGCAGCGTGTGTCGGACAGCGCCTCTACCTGTCTGGACTCGTTTGGACCCTGAATTAACCAAGTGGAAGTGAAAACCACACCTTTTGCATGTCTGTCTGCTTCACAACAGATCAGCTGCTGTAAAGCCGGCAGTTCCAACTAAAGGATAAAACACACGTCATTTCCTGACTAGGAGTGGGATTTTATTTTGACGGGGAAACGAACAGATTTATTCCAGGATGTGAGGAAGAAAGACAGGAAGTGAAGCGATCAAGACCAGCTGGAAGCCAGATTTAAATCTCAGGTGTGTCGGGAAGAAAACAAATTATCTGATTTAAAGTGTCATAATATTCAAACTTTAACTTTTATTTGATTCAGTTGTTCCTTTAAAAGTTTGATTAAAATATTATAGATAACTGTTTTCTAATGAAAATAATCCCAATAAAAAGGCTCAAGATGAAAATTAAATAGATAAAAACTGCTTCGTTGAATAAACCATCCGACTGGACTCCAACGTAAACTCAGTGAGCCATTTGGGAGTCAAAAGAGGGCTGAGCGCAAGTGGAAAAAGGATAAGTTGCAAATTTCTTTTCAAATGTTAAAGGCCAGTCTGCACAGATATCAGAAATGTGTAAAATTAGCCAAGTCAATATATTTTTCTGATATGGTTACTGCTAACAGGCACAACCCACGTGCTCTCTTTAATTTGGTGAATGCTTCTCTTAATGTCCCCCAATCTGACAGCCTTGAAGCCTCACATAAAGTGTGTGAGAACTTTTTGAACTTTTTTGTGAATAAGGTTGTAACCACAAGGGCTCTTATTTCCCCTCAATCTGTCTGTCTGTCTGACTCTGTCACATGCACTGCCTTATTCTCTCAGTTGGAGCCTGTGACTCTCTCTACTTTGGAGAAGGTTGTTAGTGGAATGAAGCCTGCGGGCTCACCTGATGATTCCATTCCTCCGCGCCTCTTTAAAGAGGTGTTTCCAACCATAGCACCCTTTGTTGTACATCTTGTGAATGGAAGCTTGGTAAAAGGAGTGGTGCCAAAATGCTTTAAGCACGCTGTTGTTCAGCCATTAATAAAAAAGTCTGGCCTTGATAACAATGATCCTTCAAACTTTCGTCCAATTTCTAAGCTTCCATTCCTGTCCAAAATACTAGAGAAAATTGTATTTTGTCAATTGAAGGCATTTCTGGATGCACATGAGATCCCTGAAGTTTTTCAGTCTGGTTTTAAAAATTTGCACAGCACAGAGTCTGCTCTACTTAAAGTCTTTAATGACATTTTGATGTATACTGACTCTGGTCATACTGTTGCACTGGTTTTGTTAGATCTGACCGCTGCGTTCGACACAGTGGATCATGAAATCCTCCTGTGCCGACTTGAGAACACAGTGGGCATTCACGGGGCTGCCTTGGAGTGGTTCCGTTCCTACTTAGCAGATAGGAGTTTTTGTGTGAGATTGGGTGACTTTGCTTCATCCTCGGCCCCCTTGAATTGTGGCGTGCCACAAGGATCAATCCTTGGTCCGCTCCTTTTTTCATTGTATCTGTTGCCGCTGGGGTCTATTCTCCGAAGGCTTGGTGTGTCTTTTCATCTTTATGCTGATGATAGCCAAATTTACATTCCCCTCAAACGTCAAGAAAGCTTCAGTGCCACTGAACTCTTAAAGTGCACTGATGAAATTAAAATTTGGATGTCAATACATTTTTTGCATTTTAATGATAAAAAAACAGAGGTTCTTCTTCTTGGACCTAGCAGTGTTGGTGATGCTGTCTCAGTTAACCTTGGATCCTTGTCACAGTTTGTTAAGCCTACTGTCTGCAATCTTGGTGTGAAAATGGATCAGGAACTTAAATTGGACAAACAAATTAGTGCTGTGGTGAAAGCAAGTTTTTTCCACCTGAGACAGCTTGCAAAAATAAGGTCCTCACTCTCACGACATGATTTTGAAATTTTGATCCATGCTTTTGTAACCACACGGCTTGACTATTGTAACGCCCTGTACTGTGGGATCAGTCAGTCCTCTCTCGCACGGCTGCAGCTGGTGCAGAACGCTGCAGCGCGTCTTTTAACTGGATCTCGAAAGTCTGACCATGTTTTACCAATTTTGTCTTCCCTTCACTGGCTCCCTGTCCGTTACAGAATTGATTTTAAGATTCTTTTATTTGTTTTTAAATGCCTGAACGGTCTGGCCCCTCGCTACCTGTCAGACCTGCTGGTGAGGTATTCCCCTACACGCTCTCTGAGGTCCACAGATCAACTTCTGCTTGTGGTTCCTAAGACGAAGCGTAAACTGAGAGGTGACCGAGCTTTTTCTGTTATTGGTCCCAAGTTGTGGAATAAGCTGCCCCTGTACATTAGACAGGCTGAATCGCTTCTTGTTTTTAAGTCTTGTCTGAAGACTCATTTTTTCTCTTTGGCGTTTTACTAATTTAAAGGGTAGTTTTACTATTAACAATGTGCTGATGCCCCATTATGATGTAAATATGTATGTTTTATTGTTTCTTCTGTACAGCACTTTGGTCAACTTTGTTGTTTTTAACGGTGCTTTATAAATAAACTGGATTGGATTGGATTGGACTCTTCAGAGGGAACCGAGTCAAAAGAGTCGACTCTTCAGAGGGAACCGAGTCAAAAGAGTCGACTCTTCAGAGGGAACCGAGTCAAAAGAGTCGACTCTTCTGAGGGAACCGAGTCAAAAGAGTCGACTCTTCTGAGGGAACCGAGTCAAAAGAGTCGACTCTTTGAAGAGAGATGAACTTCCATCATTACTGTAAAGGTGAGCTGTGATGATTTCAAACACCTGGAAGGAATTTACGTCAAGTCAAGCCTGTTCTCAGATCAGATCAGAACCCCAAGCAGGTCCGGACCTGTTCCTGGAACCCCAAGCAGGTCCGGACCTGTTCCTGGAACCCCAAGCAGGTCCAGACCTGCAGCTGGAACCCCAAGCAGGTCCAGACCTGTTCCTGGAACCCCAAGCAGGTCCAGACCTGTTCCTGGAACCCCAAGCAGGTCCAGACCTGTTCCTGGAACCCCAAGCAGGTCCAGACCTGCAGCTGGAACCCCAAGCAGGTCCGGACCTGTTCCTGGAACCCCAAGCAGGTCCAGACCTGCAGCTGGAACCCCAAGCAGGTCCAGACCTGTTCCTGGAACCCCAAGCAGGTCCAGACCTGTTCCTGGAACCCCAAGCAGGTCCGGACCTGTTCCTGGAACCCCAAGCAGGTCCGGACCTGTTCCTGGAACCCCAAGCAGGTCCAGACCTGCAGCTGGAACCCCAAGCAGGTCCAGACCTGCAGCTGGAACCCCAAGCAGGTCCAGACCTGTTCCTGGAACCCCAAGCAGGTCCAGACCTGTTCCTGGAACCCCAAGCAGGTCCGGACCTGTTCCTGGAACCCCAAGCAGGTCCGGACCTGTTCCTGGAACCCCAAGCAGGTCCAGACCTGCGGCTGGAACCCCAAGCAGGTCCGGACCTGTTCCTGGAACCCCGTTCCTGGAACCCCAAGCAGGTCCAGACCTGTTCCTGGAACCCCGTTCCTGGAACCCCAAGCAGGTCCAGACCTGTTCCTGGAACCCCAAGCAGGTCCAGACCTGTTCCTGGAACCCCAAGCAGGTCCAGACCTGCGGCTGGAACCCCAAGCAGGTCCGGACCTGTTCCTGGAACCCCGTTCCTGGAACCCCAAGCAGGTCCAGACCTGTCCCTGGAACCCCGTTCCTGGAACCCCAAGCAGGTCCAGACCTGTTCCTGGAACCGGACTGGACCACCACCACCACACACACACACACACCCCGCCGTGGCGGAGGGAGGCTCTCAGCTGCTTGGAATTCCTGCCTGAAGACACACACACACACACACACAGACAGAGTAAATCTGGAGGTTTTTCCCATAAAGCGGATTTCTGCTGGTTTTCCTTCCAGTAAAAAGCGACTTAAACTGGAACTTCTACCTGAAACGTGTTCAGCTTCCAGGTAAAGAGAAACGCGCGCGAGCGGCACTGCTTTCTCCTACCTGGTGTGTCCTACAGTCCTGCGGAACCGGAGCCAGAACGAGTCCTACAGTCCGGAGCGAACCGGAGCCAGAACGAGTCCTACAGTCCTGCGGAACCGGAGCCAGAACGAGTCCTACAGTCCGGAGCGAACCGGAGCCAGAACGAGTCCTACAGTCCTGCGGAACCGGAGCCAGAACGAGTCCTACAGTCCTGCGGAACCGGAGCCAGAACGAGTCCTACAGTCTGGAGCGAACCGGAGCCAGAACGAGTCCTACAGTCTGGAGCGAACCGGAGCCAGAACCATCTGCAGCTGTCCCGGTTCGGCTTCGCGGCGAACAAAGTTCGCTTCTTGAAATGATCCGTTTGTCAGAAAAACCAGCAGAAAGTTTTCGCGTCCAACTTCCAGGACAGTTTTGTTCACCAAAAAGTTCCGGGTTGGCTTGAAACGTCCAGAGTTTTTAGGGCTGGCTTCGCGTCAATTACATGCTTAGAACACAACTTCCGGTAAGGTTTTTCCATAATAAAAGCCGCAGCGAGTACAACTGCGTTTTATGTGTAGACTGTATAGTAAAGATGGGCGGAGCCTCCGTGACGTCACTCGTACGTTTCTGAAGAGCTGAATTGAAGCTCGGTGGGCGGTTCCTACCATCACCATCTTGGCAGGGTCATGCGTGTCGTCTCACCCGGAAAATACAAATATGGGCAAAGAGGTGGAGCTGGGAGGGGAGCTGTGAGCGTCATGGTGGATGATTGACATCGAGTGAACTCCGAGCTTTCTGTAGCTAAGAGCTAACCGAGCTAACCCGGAGATAACAGGAGCTAACCAGCTAACGGAGGTAAGCGGGCTAAAGCTAAGTCACGTTGTTAACCGGCTAAAAACCGCGGTTGTTCTACGTTCTTCTGACATGAAGCGAGAGAACGGTACCTGTCAATCAAAAGGACACACCCCTAAATATACCGAACTTCCAGATTAAATTACCTTTAAACGGGCGAGTTAGAAAAAAGTTCACTTCCCCCACAGTTGTCATGAAGGTAAACCTGACCTATTAAACCGAAAATGGATTTTTGATCCAGGCTGTAAACATGTTTATTTCTGCTGTAAACATGTTTATTTCTGTTGTAAACATGTTTATTTCTGCTGTAAACATGTTTATTCCTGCTGTAAACATGTTTATTTCTGTTGTAAACATGTTTATTTCTGCTGTAAACATGTTTATTCCTGCTGTAAACATGTTTATTTCTGCTGTAAACATGTTTATTTCTGTTGTAAACATGTTTATTCCTGCTGTAAACATGTTTATTTCTGCTGTAAACATGTTTATTTCTGCTGTAAACATGTTTATTCCTGCTGTAAACATGTTTATTCCTGCCGTGAAGTTGGTCTTTTTAACATGGGAGTCTATGGGGATTTGCTCTGTTTTATAGCCCCTAGTGGATGAAGGGGGAACTGCAGGTTTATGAACTTCTACATAGGCTTCACTTTTAACCACCGAAGGCTCCGTTCATCTTTCATATACGGTCTTTGGTTTTATGGCGGGAATAATGGTGAAATTTACTAAACTAGATCTTTACTAGCCCGTGGCGCTTTTCTAAACTGTTTTACCCTAATAAAAATATTTATATTCATCATTCTCTGTATTTAAGGCTTTATGTGAAATTCGGCTTTTACTTTTAAGTAAAAATTCGCCTGTTTCCGGAAATGCACTGATTGCTAACCCTGAGCTGCTTGACATTTTATGCTCCACCTCTGAAAAGCTGTCGTTGCTTGCAAAGTTCCGGGTCGTGCACGTCTGGTTTCAGCTGCCCCCTGTTGTCCCTTCCCCATCAGCACATCTGTTATCAATATTTATGTATTTATGAGTCTCCAGCTGGGTGGACAGCTGACCCCCTCCCTACAAAGCTGAAGTGGTTTTTAAAAAGTCACTCAACTCCATCAATCTGTTTTTATAAATATATCATTTTTTCAACCATCCATGATGATAAAATCACTGTTGCTGACAGGAAATGTGAGATGGAGGGTAATAATAGTGTGTACTCATTTTGAGTTGTCCAGATGCCAAATCATCAAGTGTAAAATAATATGAGCCCTCTTATAAAATGAATACATTATGCTGAGATTAATCAGCAGAATCAAGACAAAGTATTGAATCTGAATTTGGTTTGATCTGAGAAATGCTGATTTTGTGTATGTTGTGTGATCCAAACCCACATTTTCCTGAAGATTCGTAGTGTTTCCTAACCTTACGTTTAGAGACTGGCTGCAGGATGAAACATCTCTCAGAGGTCAAGCTGCTTTTTTTTGCCGAGATCTGCCTTTACAGTTCAGATTAGACCTTTTATATAAAACATTTTGAGGAATCTGTCAGTGAATGAATCAGGTTTAATATCGTACTGACTTGTGACATTACACAGGTTATGTTCAGGTCCAGCATCCATCCTCCACATCGTCTGTTCCTCGGAGAGATGGCGCAGCTTCTGCAGGACCTGCAAAGGCTGTTGCATTAATAAAACACTGAAGGTGTTTCATCTTTTCATTCGATGGTTTTCCACAGCAGGCTGTCTGAAACTTTCTAATGTACAACGTTCATTTGCAGGTTTTTTAAAGTTCATTTGCAGGTTTTTATTTATTGAGTAGTAAAGATGTTCAGAGGGAAAGTGGGACATGAATGCATCTGAAACATGTTTCATTTAATTGCTTTAATGACTTCATAGATCCTGATTCTGACTTTTTTATGGACACTTTTGCACCAAAGCATTTTTTATCTGTAATCCTGATGAGGACATAGAAGAGCTGGATGACATGTCGACTGCTGGCTTTTAACCCTTTAATCACACATGACGAAGTTTGAGACATTTTGCATCACTTTGTGGTAAAACCTGCTGTAAACATCTCTTCTGCCCCTGCTGGACACAGCAGTGCTGATATCACACAGTAGAAACTGTAAATGTACAAAAAATATTATTTGTTAAAGGGTTAAATGAAGACTTCATGTTTAAACTGTGCAGTTCCCACCATGACGCGCCGTCACACAACACATGCAGTTGCTTGTAGAATGAAACCAGGTAAACTGGACATCACAACAATACCAAAGTGTTTATTTGGTGTGAGACAACAGCCGGGCCCGTTAAACTTTTCCTGTTCTCAAGAGAGGAGGCCGCTGATGGATGGAGAGCAGCCAGCACGTCCACAGCGGCAGAAAAACTACAAGACTGATGGAGGAGATGGTTTTTAATAATTCCTTTAACTTTGGAATGGAGTCCCAAATTAGTAGCAACAAGCCTGTAATAATATATCTAGCTGGTATAAAAAAATAAATGCTATTCTATACAAGCAGTAGAGGGATATACACAGTACATAGTTTACATACACATCAGTCCTGGCAGTACATGAAGGGATTTTCCAAAACAAATGATTTGCATCGAAGCGCTGCAGCCTTTTCCTCAGCATACGATGAATTTCCACCACAAGCAGAGAAATCCTGAGAAAAACACGACAGGAGGATAAAATCTGAGAAGAATCGAGCAAAACGAGCACGTCTCAGGACACGGCGACTTTATCCACTGCATGGCTTGTTTTACTTCCAACCCGACACGACGGATGTTTTCCTTCAGTCTGGAGACGAAACGAAAACTCCAGTTTAGGGTTCATATAAAATCCAGGAGGGAAGGCGACACGGAGAACCGGGGGGTTCTCGTGTCTTCCCGGGGAAATATTCAGCTTTCTAACAGGCGCCGATGTAAAATAAATTCTAAAATCCCTTTTTGTTGTTTTCACATTAAAACTCTGAAGTTAAAAACGTAAAACTTTGTTATTCTGGCGGCGTGTAAAAAGTCTGCAGCCTTCGTTGAAAAGCAAACCGTGTCCGAGGTGCGCCTGCTTCTCGGCGAGCTGCTGAATTCTCTCTTTACGTGTCGAAGCAGCGGGAACTCCTTTTGCTGCCATTCCTGGCAGAAAGAAGGCAGTTCTGCCGTTTTATGTCCTGGAGAAATCTGACTCGGAAGCCAGTGTGAACGCACGCTCACATGCACGCTCACATGCACACAACCACACTCGCTCAAACACAAACATCACGCTTGACATCCACAAGTATAGTTTAGACGTGTTTTTCTTGGACGTTGAAACGTTTCCGTTCTGCGTTTCCGTCGGAGCGTCTGAGTTCAGGCGGAGCTCGCCGTGAGAAACGCTCTGCAGATCAGGTCGGCTCTGCTCGCCGCCGCCGCCAGCAGGAGCGGACACTTGGAAGAAAAGGAGGGTAAATTAGCATATTTGGGTGAGTGTTTCCATCAGACTCTGGGTCAGAGGTTGAGAATGGGCACGTCGAAGAGGTCACAGAGGCCTTCCGTCTCATCCAGGTTGTAGATGTAGTCGTGGTCGCTGGGCGGAGGCGACAGGCGAAGCAGAGGCGAGAACACTGCAGGAGAGCGGAGACGTTACGACCACCAGCTTCTTCATAAAAAGGTTTTTACTGTCTGAGGGAAGAAATTTACCTTCTGAAGACATCAAGTCCTCCAACAGGTCTCCGCTCATGATCTCTGTCAGGAGAGAAAAACAAGTCACTGCCAACGCTTCAGCTCTGAACGTAGACGAGTTTTTCTGCTCAACGGCAGCTTCTTCCGTCTGTCAAGGCTTAAAAGACCTTTACCTTTCGTTGGATCGAACATCTCCGAGAGCTCTTTGGGAAAGTCCAGCACTACGAGGAACAAACAACATTTAGTCAGTTTCAGGCGGAGAATTTTGGTTTCATCCCCAGCTGGTGTTGCTGGCGGGTTCCTAAACAGTGTGAGCTGGTATGAAACACTGGTCTCAGCCACTGTTCCTAGCAAGTGATTGGCTCCATGGTGTGCCCATCAAACAAAGGTCCCGCCCACCAAACCTTTCATTTCTACCTGCTGGACTGAACTTAATGCTGCGTCTGTCGGTTTGGGGTGTTTATTACAGTCCTGCACATAAATACAAGACTTAAATGGAACTTTCCTTTATGTGTGCAAACCTGATTTCTACAGAGTTCAAATTAAACCTTTATTCCACAGCGAGCAGTACGACAGAGCAACACTCACGTTCAGGTGGATCTGATTTAATCGGTTCAAACACTGCAGAGGAGGACGCCGATCCGTCCAAAGAGGCAGAGGACTGGAGCTGCTGAGCTGCAGCTGGAGCTTCTGCCGTTGGGGTGAGCAGCGTGGAACTCGCAACCTCTGGAGGAAAATCCCCACCAGACGAAGTGCAGTGAGTTTCACAAATGGAATCTGGAACATCTCATCAGGACTGTAAACCTTCATACCTGCTGCAGCTGGCGTTGTGGTGGGACACGGCTTCGTGGCGGGAGCTGGAGCCGCTTTGGACACCTGGAAGGTAAAAACACAGGAAAAGGAAGCAAAAGGTTTATGATGCGAAATGATGAGCAGGTGGAGACAGAGATCCGATTAGGAGGTAAAAACTTGGTTCCTGACTCTACAATCTGTCCACAATCAATTTTACTGGGATGGAATGTCAGAAATACACGTGGGAGGTGAAGTCATTCTTTAAGGATCGAGGAAAAGCGGTGAGCAGCTAGCCTAGCAGCTAGCCCTGTAGTCGGCCTTGCAGCTAGCTCTGTAGTTGGCCTTGCAGCTAGCTCTGTAGTCGGCCTTGCAGCTAGCCCAGTAGTCGGCCTTGCAGCTAGCCCTGTAGTTGGCCTTGCAGCTAGCCCAGTAGTCGGCCTTGCAGCTAGCCCTGTAGTCGGCCTTGCAGCTAGCCCTGTAGTCGGCCTTGCAGCTAGCTCTGTAGTCGGCCTTGCAGCTAGCCCAGTAGTCGGCCTTGCAGCTAGCCCTGTAGTCGGCCTTGCAGCTAGCCCTGTAGTCGGCCTTGCAGCTAGCCCTGTAGTCGGCCTTGCAGCTAGCCCTGTAGTTAGCCTTGCAGCTAGCCCTGTAGTCAGCCTTGCAGCTAGCCCAGTAGTCGGCCTTGCAGCTAGCCCTGTAGTCGGCCTTGCAGCTAGCCCTGTAGTCGGCCTTGCAGCTAGCCCTGTAGTCGGCCTTGCAGCTAGCCCTGTAGTCGGCCTTGCAGCTAGCCCTGTAGTCGGCCTTGCAGCTAGCCCTGTAGTCGGCCTTGCAGCTAGCCCTGTAGTCGGCCTTGCAGCTAGCCCTGTAGTCAGCCTTGCAGCTAGCCCTGTAGTCAGCCTTGCAGCTAGCCCTGTAGTTAGCCTTGCAGCTAGCCCTGTAGTCGGCCTTGCAGCTAGCCCTGTAGTTGGCCTTGCAGCAAGCCCTGTAGTCGGCCTTGCAGCTAGCCCTGTAGTCGGCCTTGCAGCTAGCCCTGTAGTCGGCCTTGCAGCTAGCCCTGTAGTCAGCCTTGCAGCTAGCCCTGTAGTCGGCCTTGCAGCAAGCCCTGTAGTCGGCCTTGCAGCTAGCCCTATAGTTGGCCTTGCAGCTAGCCCTGTAGTTAGCCTTGCAGCTAGCCCTGTAGTCGGCCTTGCAGCTAGCCCTGTAGTCGGCCTTGCAGCTAGCCCTGTAGTTAGCCTTGCAGCTAGCCCTGTAGTTAGCCTTGCAGCTAGCCCTGTAGTTAGCCTTGCAGCTAGCCCTATAGTTAGCCTTGCAGCTAGCCCGTTAGTTAGCCTTGCAGCTAGCCCTGTAGTTAGCCTTGCAGCTAGCCCTGTAGTTAGCCTTGCAGCTAGCCCTGTAGTTAGCCTTGCAGCTAGCATGGCAGTCCATCGTCCATTTTTACTGGGATGAAATGGAAAGAAACGTGGGAGATGATGTCATTTAATGTGTCAACACATTAAATCTGAACAGGTCCAGGCGTCTGCCCGGCGCCGGTTACATGCTTGTGTGTACCTGTGAGGCAGCAGCGGGCAGCTGGGAGGTAGGCGTAGAAGCTGGGAGGTTCTGGAGGACATCATCTGGAGGTGGGACGGGTAAGACAACAGGAGAGGCGCTGGAAGGGTCCTTGTTGACCAATAAAACCTCAATGGGACCGGATGTGCTCTTTAGACGGATCTGGTATTTCCTCTGTCCGTTCAGGACCTACGTCATCACACACACACACACATTAAACCTGCCACACAAACAGACCTGCAGCTGCACTTCAGAGCATGAACACACACCAGGGTACTCACAACTTCAGGTATGGGCACCTCCAGCTGCGTGCCGATTGGAGCACGGATGGCGAGGAGTGTGTCACCTTTAAACGCTCCACAGAGGTCTTCATGTCTGACATATGCCATCGTACGAGTCTGTTAAGGATCCAGTTTTACAGCCATCTCTCCAACATGTCACAGCTTTCCTTCCTGGACAATTCCACAACCAAGTTCCTTGTTCCAAACCACCTCACACCGGAAAGTCGGCATCAACCCGCTGAACACATTATCAGAGAAGAGAGAGGAAACGGAGTGGAACGGACTTTTACTGGCTGGAAGGGTCTGAGAGAACTGCTAGGATGAAGATGGTGCAGCTGTGGTGGAAAGTTGACAGACAGGCTGTAACATCAGCAGCATGTCAAGCCCAGATCTATCAGGATCCTTCCTAACAACTAATCATACCACTTCCTCTCTGAGCCACACAAATCCTGCACACTGTGTGACCGTGGCGTGGAATCCGCCTGGACAGACCGCCTCAACGTGGGGACGGCGGGGACAGGGGTCCATGTAGCCAATGGGATTATCCCGACTGACATGCAGGGTGCTGAGTCTGGAGGCAGAAGGGATGAGCTCATGCTGCTGCAGGACCGCCTGCAGGTGCAGCTCAACGCCCAGATGGACGCTGCTCATCAGTCTGATACTTCACCACAAGCAGAGGCTTTATCTCTCTGGAGCCACTTGGAGCTTCACGTCCACCGCCGGGCTTCTGGAGCTTCACGTCCACCGCCGGGCTTCTGGAGCTTCACGTCCACCGCCGGGCTTCTGGAGCTTCACGTCCACCGCCGGGCTTCTGGAGCTTCACGTCCACCGCCGGGCTTCTGGAGCTTCACGTCCACCGCCGGGCTTCTGGAGCTTCACGTCCACCGCCGGGCTTCTGGAGCTTCACGTCCACCGCCGGGCTTCTGGAGCTTCACGTCCACCGCCGGGCTTCTGGAGCTTCACGTCCACCGCTGGGCTTCTGGAGCCAGTCTGGAGCAGAACCGATCCTTCCTCTACACCCAGACCTGTCAGGTGTTCGGAGAACAAAACCCAGTCCTGCTTTCCTGCCCCGCAGCGGTTCATGTGAACCAAAAGAAGCCGTTAACTCCGGTTTCACTGCGTCTCCCTCTGAGGTGTTCACACCGTCAGCCTTTCATCGCCTTCAGAACTCCAGACGATGTTTCCATCAGTCTAAAAGAGAAACGAAGCGAGAAGTTTTGCAGCTTCTGGAGCAGAATTGTCTAAAACGACAGCTCTTCCACTGGCAGTAAGGTTTTACAACATGTTCCACAGCAGTGTGGAAACACCACGAACCAAGCATCAGAGCGTCTGAGGCCACGCTGAGCCTTCAGCAACGTTTCACGCCGATAAACCGAACTCGCTGAATGGACAGAGACACTCAGAGACAAACATGGAGGATATGGGCTGTTGTTGGAGTCGTCTGTAACGTTCTTGATGCTTTGCTGAACCCAAACTTTCTGCTGGTCCAGCTCGTGTTCCCGGAGAGCCAGGTCATCCAGCTCGGCCTTCAGATCAATCAGCTTATCGGCGATCTCCCTCGTGTTGCAGCCTGGACCGACGCCTCTGAAACACAGCAGCAGATCGGGGCAGGATGGTCCACATCAGCAGGAACATTAATGGTTACATATCTAATCGTAGAAACTGTTGCGGTTAATGAATCATCATCTTCATCATGGCCTTGTGGACTGTTCTGGTTCTGCGCCAGCGGCAGAGAAGGCGATCCTCAGCGGACGGCAGAGGAAGAGTCATTTCCTCCAAACTAACGGATCATCAGATGTTTCCGCTATGAAAAGTCGGCAGCTTGTCAGCAGTTGCAGATAAAATACCTGAAAAACATTTAACCACCTGCAGCTGCAGAACATTAACATGGTTAGGGGTTAGAATGACAATATGTTTCCCCAACGCAACACTGAAACCATGTGTTATGGACTCATTTAATGGCTGAGGAACTTTCCCAGAATTACAAAAATCTAAACGCAAAAACATAAAAGTTTAAAAAGAGAAGAACGAGGGATAAACTTTTCCACTGGTCCAGTAGACTACCGGATCAGACCAGATAATTCATTTCCAGACCAGACCAGACCGGATCGGATCATTCATTCCCAGACCAGACTAGACAGGATCATTCATTCCCAGACCAGACTAGACAGGATCATTCATTCCCAGACCAGACTAGACCGGATCATTCATTCCCAGACCAGACTAGACCGGATCATTCATTCCCAGACCAGACTAGACCGGATCATTCATTCCCAGACCAGACTAGACCGGATCATTCATTCCCAGACCAGACTAGTCCGGATCATTCATTCCCAGACCAGACTAGTCCGGATCATTCATTCCCAGACCAGACTAGTCCGGATCATTCATTCCCAGACCAGACTAGACCGGATCATTCATTCCCAGACCAGACTAGTCCGGATCATTCATTCCCAGACCAGACTAGTCCGGATCATTCATTCCCAGACCAGACTAGACCGGATCATTCATTCCCAGACCAGACTAGACCGGATCATTCATTCCCAGACCAGACTAGACCGGATCATTCATTCCCAGACCAGACTAGTCCGGATCATTCATTCCCAGACCAGACTAGACCGGATCATTCATTCCCAGACCAGACTAGTCCGGATCATTCATTCCCAGACCAGACTAGTCCGGATCATTCATTCCCAGACCAGACTAGTCCGGATCATTCATTCCCAGACCAGACTAGACCGGATCATTCATTCCCAGACCAGACTAGACCGGATCATTCATTCCCAGACCAGACTAGTCCGGATCATTCATTCCCAGACCAGACTAGTCCGGATCATTCATTCCCAGACCAGACTAGTCCGGATCATTCATTCCCAGACCAGACTAGTCCGGATCATTCATTCCCAGACCAGACTAGTCCGGATCATTTATTCCCAGACCAGACTAGTCCGGATCATTCATTCCCAGACCAGACTAGTCCGGATCATTCATTCCCAGACCAGACTAGACCGGATCATTCATTCCCAGACCAGACTAGACCGGATCATTCATTCCCAGACCAGACTAGTCCGGATCATTTATTCCCAGACCAGACTAGTCCGGATCATTCATTCCCAGACCAGACTAGTCCGGATCATTCATTCCCAGACCAGACTAGACCGGATCATTCATTCCCAGACCAGACTAGACCGGATCATTCATTCCCAGACCAGACTAGACCGGATCATTCATTCCCAGACCAGACTAGTCCGGATCATTCATTCCCAGACCAGACTAGACCGGATCATTCATTCCCAGACCAGACTAGTCCGGATCATTCATTCCCAGACCAGACTAGTCCGGATCATTTATTCCCAGACCAGACTAGTCCGGATCATTTATTCCCAGACCAGACTAGACCGGATCATTCATTCCCAGACCAGACTAGTCCGGATCATTCATTCCCAGACCAGACTAGTCCGGATCATTTATTCCCAGACCAGACTTGTCCGGATCATTCATTCCCAGACCAGACTAGTCCGGATCATTCATTCCCAGACCAGACTAGTCCGGATCATTCATTCCCAGACCAGACTTGTCCGGATCATTCATTCCCAGACCAGACTAGTCCGGATCATTCATTCCCAGACCAGACTAGACCGGATCATTCATTCCCAGACCAGACTAGTCCGGATCATTCATTCCCAGACCAGACTAGACCGGATCATTCATTCCCAGACCAGACTAGACCGGATCATTCATTCCCAGACCAGACTAGTCCAGATCATTCATTCCCAGACCAGACTAGACCGGATCATTCATTCCCAGACCAGACAAGACAAGACTGGAGTCTACCAGACCAGACCAGACCAGACCAGACCAGACCATTCATTCCCAGACCAGACAAGACAAGACTGGAGTCTACCAGACCAGACCAGACCAGACCAGACCATTCATTCCCAGACCAGACAAGACAAGACTGGAGTCTACCAGACCAGACCATTCATTCACAGACTAGACTAGACTCTACCAGACCAGACCAGACCAGACCATTCATTCACAGACTAGACTAGACTAGACTCTACCAGACCAGACCAGACCATTCATTCCCAGACCAGACAAGACAAGACTGGAGTCTACCAGACCAGACCAGACCATTCATTCCCAGACCAGACAAGACAAGACTGGAGTCTACCAGACCAGACCAGACCAGACCATTCATTCACAGACTAGACTAGACTAGACTCTACCAGACCAGACCAGACCATTCATTCCCAGACAAGACTGGACTCTACCAGACCAGACCAGACCAGACCCCCAAACGTCCCCAAAAGGTGTTCTCGGAGCACGTTATGCACGTGCACGCGGCCAAATGGGCTCTCCACAGCTGCTGGCGCAGAACAGAACGTTTCTCTGATAACGACGGTGAGAATCTGTAACTGTGACGTCCATCATGCGGACTAACGGTCACTTCTCGCCTGTTGGCCGCCGATACACCTGCTGAATATTAGAACAGATAAAGAGATTCTGACAGGAGCCAGACAGATGTGCTCTGAGACAACATGTTGTTTTAAACACCAGACTATTTGTTCCCAAGAAACACCAGAACACAATCACAACTATGACCCAGTCTAAAGACTCAGGCTGAAGTGTGTCTCAGCTCTCTGTGATAGAAAACGTCAACAGCACACACTGCCGGGGCTGATTTCCCTAAATGACCCTGTTACACAAACTGAAAGTCCCATCGGTTTCATTTCTAGCTTCAAACTCAGCTGTTACGACTCTACCGCAGTCAGAGAGCACAGAGAAGGCTTGCTACCATGCAGGGTGTGGCTCGGCCGAATCAGGCTTTTCTTTATGGCTGGGAAAGCTGCACGTGCTTGTAAGAGGTTTCCCCGACTATGGTGGGATGGAGCGATCGCTGCAGCTTGCCTCTGAGTTCACGCAGTTTATTGCCTCAGAAAAACTACCTGGACAGATCTCACAAAAACATGGAGCAGGATGAAGAGGAAATGCCTGTCAAGTAGTTCATGACATAAAATTCACTGATTGTTATACCCAAGCGTATTTGTGACAACATGCACAGAGAGTTATAAGTTATGTTTACATTTAAAGTGAACATTTTCCTCTACATACAGGTAAAAAACCTAAAATATTGTCTAAAAAGGTAAACAGTTCTCTTACTTCCACTGAATACTGTTTTTGGATTTCTTCTCTATCAGACCAATTCCTTCCAAAACGTTTGTGATATCGTAGATGCGCCGCTTCTGCCTCACAGCCAGAGTGTCTGCAGCCTGAAGAGCAAAAGACAAACAGATGCATGGTTATGCATGAAAAAAAGTTCATTACAGTCGCCGTGGCAACAGGTGTGCACAAGCATGTAGCGCAAACCAACACGATGCCTCCACCTCTAACGTCTTACAAACTAACCACAATATGGCAGGCGCTGATAAGTCTGGCTGCTGTTGGCAGAGAGGATGAACCCAAGTCCCATAGAAACAAAAAGCATACTGCACAGCCATGAATGTCAGAACACACACACACACACACACACACACTAAACAGGACGCTTGTATTAAAGGAGGTAATGCTTGGCCAGTCAAGTGCCTTCTGGTTTACTGGTTTTGGGTGAAAAAGGGGGGCGCAGTGTTTGTTACAAGTTGACAAACTTGTATTCGCATTAGCATATAATCAAATAGAGAATAAGCATCAGAATAAAATGTTTAACAGCTTTGTGTTGTGACTAAACTGCTGAAAACATGAAAACTGCTGTTATTTAATAATCCTCTAATGAGAGAAGTCATAAAACTTTACAGATCTGAGAGATTGCTGGAAAACAACGGGGGGAATGGTTGTCGTTCACACACAAAGACGTTATCAATCAGAACAAATTGCTCAAGTGTGAAGATGAAGGAGCTTTAACTGAGAGGAATGACAAAAGCTGACCCACTTTTCAAAGTTTGAATCTGCAGGGGGCAGAGTCTGAAAAGTTGACCTGTGGTCTCAAAGTTCGGTTTCATTTTGGGTTTTTACTCAGGTCTTCACTCAGAAAGATAAAAAAATGCCAAAACCTAACATTAAACTGCGTTAAAGTGTGATATTTTTTTATTTAAAATGTCAAGCTAAGAGGTGTCATCCATTCAAATTAGCCCCGCTAAACTAAACTAGGCTAAGATAACAGAAATGTGTGTGATCCAACGACAGGCTAGGCTAGGCTAGGCTAGGCTAACAGGCTAGCAGAAATACATGTAATCTAACGACAGCGGGGAGCTCAGAATGACATGTGCTAGCCAACAACAAAGACTCCTGCACGCTTACAGCTTTCAGATCCAGCACTCCGTCCTTCGCCTCCTGCAGCAAAGTCACGAACTTGGTCGTAAGCAGTCCCAGACTCTTTTCGTGCCTGCTTGGAGTCTGTGGTTGCAGCGAGTCCCCCACAGCTACCGGGTCGCCTCGGTTACTAGCCGACTCCAGCTCCATCATCCCTCGGACCAGCTCCGTACTTCCCCCTGCCTCCCCAACCAAATCCAGCCAGCGAGCCCAGGAGAGCCCGCTCCAGCACCGCAGTCTGACAGACAAAAGCCCGCTGTAGTATGCTGGTGCTGACTGAGCAAGTGGGGCTTTATTTTATGAAAGAATAATCCAGTAAATGGAGGAGAAAGGGCTGAGAAAGGCTAATTCAATGAGAGAGGAGTCGGCGGAGAGCCGTTGGCCACGCGAGGTATGACGGGACGGTTCAAGCGTCGGAGGGAGTGTCTGCAAATGCAAAGCACAATTTCAAAGCGTGTAATAACACAAAATACACTTAAATGCAAATAACTTTGCTACAAAATATATCAAATGTATTGTTGTTGAATATTTTATAAAGAAATAAATAGTAATTGTTTACCTCACAGGGAATGATGATGATGGATTTTCGGGATTAACTGTAGAATAACTAGCAGACGTACCCTTATCTACTCAAACTTGAAAAAAACACACGATATGAACACACACACACACCTCTTGTGTGTACATATATATATATATATATATATATATATATATATATATATATATATATATATATATATATACATACATATATATACATATATATGTGTGTGTATATATATATATATATATATATATATATATATATATATATATATATATACATACATATATATATATATATGTGTATATATATATATATATATATATATATATATATATATATATATATATATATATATATATATATATATATATATATATATAAATAGCGAGAGAGAGAGATTTCTGTATATAAACACACACACTGACACATTATCATAAGCAGTTCCTTGTAGTCAAGTGTGACACGGTTGTTCATGCGCAGGGGAATGTGGTGCTGGATTTGGGTAGGGTCTTAGCCTGGTGTTTGTTTTCAGAAGCAAGGTGGAGATCATCATTCTGAAGTGGATAGTGTGTCTCCAGGACACCTGGTTTTGAGCCATGTCCTCCCAGGTTTTGAGATTCATGTGGCAGTATTTAAGGTTTGTTTTCCCGTTATCTTAGTACTTCTTCGGGTTTTTCTTCCACCAATGGGAGTAGGATTTGCTTTGGGAGGTGGGAGCCAGATATATAAAAACCATGTCGGTCCATCTGACCTGGTGTTGGGTAACGATGGCAGTGATGGTGGGAATCTGTCTCCTTTAGCACACTGGTGTTGGTTTGCCAATCTCTGTCTCTGATCCATACAGAAGAGTAGGAAGCATGTCCTTTGCAGACCAGGATTTTGGACCTTGTCTGACAGTCGTGGTTCTGTTTTGCTTAGCCTTGAGAAAGCCCCACTGGCAAATTTGAGGCAGCGGTGTATTTTAAAGATCAATTATGGCTTTAGCTGACAGGTGTGTAAATATGGAAAGTGGTCCACATTTTCCAGTCTGGTATTATTAACAGAGATGTTTGGGGATAGGGCAGGGGTACAACTGTTGGGTGGACTCTGATAGAGGTTTTGGGTCTTCAAGTGCCTGGTCAGATCAAGCTGATTGTAAGTATTTGACAAAGCAGAGAGAGTACATTGTAGATAATCTTCTGAAAGGAGTACAAGGACAGTACCTGCATACTGTAGCTCTTGGATTGATACAGTGATGGTTTCGTCTTTAGCCCTGAAACGGTTGATGTTGAGGAGTTGACTGTCCATTTGGTCCAGGATTTTCACGCCCTGGGGTAGATGCTTGCCTGTGAGATGGAGAGTGGTAGTAATGTAGATAATGTAGAGAATATTATTGGGGCTATGACACAACCTTGTTTTACTTCGGTGTCCACCCTGAAAGGTTCTGCTTCTTCTTTAATTCTTCTCAGCACTGTAGGCAACATATCATTTGGGTTTCCCAGTATCTGTTATGTAGGCTGAACATGCATTCATACATACCATACATACATATTACATACACACAACATACAGGCTTTTCTTTTGCTTCTCATAAATATTTTTGCTTCATCCAGAAACGATGCATCATGACTTTCAAAATACAGTTAATTTTCTATCACTTATGGTGTGTTTAAAAGTTGAGCAAATATATATATATATATATATATATATATATATATATATATATATATATATATATATATATATATATATATGTATATATATATATATATATATATATATATATTATAAACTGGATCCCAAAATCAAAATTATTATTTATTTGGATAAGAGCTCTGCACTTCCGTAATTTTTAGAATTTCTAATATTTAGTTACTGAGTTATTTAGTTATGGAGTTATTTAGTTATTGGATTATTTAGTTATTGTGTTATTTAGTTATTGAATTATTGAGTTATTTAGTCATTGAATTATTTAGTTATTGAGTTATTTAATTATTTTATTATTTAGTTAGCATTGTTCACGAACCACTAGCTAAGGCGCCATTTCAAACCGCCAGAGGGCGGGAGCGTACAAGGGAAAAAGCCTTGGTAAATCTTTTCTTTACGTTCAACAGATTCGCCATATTGTCACAGCAGTTTAAAACATAGACGGTATATGAAAGATTAATCTTTTTACATACAGTCCATGGTTTAAAATTATTACAATATTTATGACCATTTTTATAATAAATAATATGATTCCTAAACGGTGTCGTGAAAATAATCAGAAACAGATTAAACTGTTCACCTCGTATGTTGCGAAAGTGCGTTTGTTGCACCGAGGCTTCATGACGGTCAGCTGACGGATCTAAACATATCGCTATCAGCTGCTTCTGCATTCATTCATTCAGGTAAACGTCCCTCCTGAGAGCTCATGTCTGAAGGTTAACAAGCTCAGAAATCCGTTTTCCCCCATCCGGATACAAGACAAGAGTGTTTTTATCTTTTCCAGCTTCAATTGTAGTTTTATTTGCACTGCTTCAGCGTTAGCTTGCTACTAGCTAACTACATAGCAATAATTAACTCTGTGTTTCTATTAAACCTTGTGTGATGATCTCAGCCTGGAAAACACTAAAAAGGCAGATATAAGGCTGAAAATGGTTTAGCAGTCTTTAATGCTTGTGCACTATAACGTGTTTAAGCTGCTGCACTGATTAATTTTAGTTCAGATTTGTTTAAAGTGGCAGGAAAATGCACTACTAAGAAGCATTTTACTTTTTTCTGTCCTCCAGCTTCAACAATGAAGAAGAACAAGGGGAAAGCCAACAGTGCTGCTGAGAAAGAGTTTGTGTTTGAGTTCAGGGCAGGTAAACATACTTGTGTGCTCAAAGTTCCCCTGCAGTTCCCTGTGCAGGTCAACATCAGTGACCTGCATGGACGTCTGATGCTGCTGCATAAGATTCCCTGCTACATAGAAAATGGTGAGATTTTTTTTTTATTATAGTAAATACCCAGTTTTACCATGGCCCATAAGTACACAACAGGTGCATAAATCTGTTCAGTTTGTAGTATTTTCTCCTCTTACGTGTTGCTTCTTCCATATAAATCTGTAGAAACCTGGACTTGATCATTTTTAACTTAATCAAGGCTACATATTTGATCTACTCCTGCTCTAAAACAGAAAAGCAGTGTTTTATGGTTTCTGAGCAGGCTTGCTGATCCACATAGCCGTTGTTTGAAATGGAAGACGGATCTCAACACACAAGGGAATGACATTTTCAGCGTGTCAGAGCATTCTCCAGGCTTTTACTCCAAATGAAAATGTTTTTAAATGAGTCATGTTGGCGGTGTTTCCTCTGTCTTACAGAGTTAAAAGTGTCGCTTTCCAGCTTCATTGACAGGGAAACATCTCAGAATTATGACCGAGAGGCAGAGCTGGCTCTGCAGAGTCTCACGACGGGGGACGTAGATGTAAACCAGCTCACCGGTGCCTGGGCCAGGTCTTATGCTGAGGTAAAGACTGATTTCATACAGAGTTTCCACCTGTTGGTTTCTAGAATCCAGATTTGCTTGTGTGGTGAGTTTTTGGAACAAATGATGAGGATTTATTTTTAGTCCTTAAATTTAAACGTAGAAGTTTTCTTTTGAAACAGTCGCAGTCAGAATCAACATTTATTCATGTCCTCCAGAGTCAAAGTCCTGCAGGTTTCACATGTTTCCCTGCTCCAACACACCAGACCAAATATCTAAAATATTTCTTGTCAAGATCTGTCCAATCCTGTTGACCCATTCATCTGATTCAAGTGCTGCAGCAGAAAACGTCCAAACGCTGCAGGACAGTGTCCCTGAAGGGCCTGTTGTGGACGCCCCTGCAGCAGCTGAAGCAGTTAGGCTATAAAACTGTTTTTTTCAGCTCCTACGGTTTTAATTCTCAATATAAACATGTTTTTTTTCCTTAAGACAGTTAAAACTGTTTATTGTTTAAGTTTTATTGTAATGTAATCTAATGTCCATTACTTTTCAGAGATCCTGTATAATGTTAGAGTATTATTTATGAGGGGCTTTTAAACCAGATAAGAGTTCAACTTCTTCCAAGACCCTTTTTGAACTTAAGCTTGTTTTGTTTGTTGTAATGATTATTTGTTCTGTTTTAAAGTTTGTTTATTTCATTAGAAATAAATAAAAAAAACAAAAAAACAAAAAAAAACTGAACTCAAAGCTCCTTCTGCTGCATGTGAGGGGTTATTACGCCACCATGAGACTATACCTGGACCAAAGAGTACAAACACCCCCCCCCCCTATGTTTGGCTACCAGCTGAATTTTGTTGTTATTGTAGAATTTAACTTTCCATTTCCGGTGACAACAGTCTGATGTGACTCCATCCAAAATCAGCTTCTCTCTCTGAAATGGTGTCAATTCAGATGCCTTCATTCACTCCTGGATTACATTCACCTGCAAACCATTTAGCCGCTTATTACCTCTCATATTAGCTCCCAACACCAAGACGTAGGCTCCCACATCAACAGCTAACGCCAAGCTCTCTCCTTAGAGCAGACCCGAAGACCGTGGCGTCACATCAGCCGCTAATGCGAAGACGTTGAACTCGACCGTGTCAACAAATCAGAATGTTTTGAAAATAACAGGACGTGATGTCACCACACATCCTCCAAAACAAATCGGATAATGGACCGGTAAATGTAGACAAGAATGTTTAGAATATATTTCAGAAGTGCATGCAGAAGCGTCAGATCAGATTATTAAAGTAATCTGATTACTCCCAAGTCATCTGAAGTCAGTCTCAAGGGAAACCGATGTTTCATAAATATCAGGAAACGGATCGATATCAGATCGAATTAGGCTGCTGTGAGTCTGATCCGGTCTGGACGTTAGTCCTGACTTCCTGCTCTGCAGTTCACCACAAACCAGATGGCTCAGTAAAAAATCCATGTTAGAAAAATAACTGTAGATATAAATAACTATTAAGCATGAACATAATTAGAAATATATAAAACTGCATTTTCTATCTACCTGAATGATCATTTTGGTTTAATTTGTGGGATTATTTAACTGATATTAGGTCATAATCTTAATTACAGCTGTCTATACAGGTGTGTGGATGACAGATAGACACATTAGAAATGTGGATGTTGTGTTTAATGCCTGGTAGGTGGTGCACAGAGTCGCTGCTTCACACTGATCCTACATCCACTGCACAGTGCTGGGAGTGCTGGGAGTGTCCCAGTATCCTCCCTCATGGGTCATTACAGTAATTTAAACAGAAATAAAGCTGCATGTCTGTAAATTGATTATTCATGAGATCCGAGGGAGAAAAACAAATAAATCTGCCCACATGCTGCGTTTAATGCCTACTTTACTGATTTTGCTTCAGGCTGACGCACCACAGATCCAACCTGAGGTGCAGTTTCACATGTTGGAGAACTGAGTCATCAGTTTTATTTTCTGGATCAGCATGAGACGAAGCAGTTCGTGTGAAACAGCTTCAGCTTTTCTAATGAAGTGGGAGCACGTTTCTTTGGAAGCGGATGTAGTTCATGTTTAGTGATGGTCAGAGGAACTGCTGGATTTCTAAACTTCACAGTTTAGGAGTGTAAACAGTCACACGGTGAGGCGTCTGCAAGGCTTTCTGGTTGTGATATGAAGCTCCTCTGTTACATTTAACATGTTTACTGACAGATTTACACTGTTCTCTTGCATTTCTGTGTGCAGAAGAGTTGCACGAGTTTTCACCCTGTTTTAACTTCCTCTTTGGTCTCACACTAAAAACGTCGTCTTTGCACCTTTTAAGAGAAATTCAGTTTCTCACTTCTCGTCCCTGCAGCATCAGCAGGAACAGTTTTCTTCCGTTTCATGTGGAATTCAGTGTTTCGCTGACTTACAGTACGTCTCGCTTATTAAATTAAATTAACACATTGATTGATTTACTCTCGTAATCTTTGAATGTGGTTTTGAGCCATCGTTTTCCAGGCTTTTGGGGGGATTTTTAGGTGATTTAGCAGGATTCACTTTAGTTGACTCATACGTTCAGTCAGGACTTAAAGACACTAAAATTCATTGAATACTTTCACATCAGCTTGTTTATTTACAGAAATATGTTGTTGTGCCTCGGCTGTGGATATCTTAGAAGGGAGAAATGTCTCCCTTCTGAAATCTGATCAACTCCATTAGCATCTAATCCAGCTCCACGTTACTCTGATGGAAACACAAGTTATTGTGCTTTAACCAACAGATCGACCAGTTTTCTTCTTCGTGGGTTGTTTGGTTCTCTGCTTCAGTAATTCTTGATGCAGCGTCAGCTCTACATTATTTAAATCTCCAGCAGGTCCTCCTGCTGAGGGACATGTTCCTCTGGGTGAAGTGGTTCCTCGTCCTGATAGTCGTCTATACATTCTGGAATCATGAACAATAAGAAATAGAGTTAGACCCCTCATTTTACTGTAAATCTGTAAAAACTCTGACCAATCCAAACGTTCCCACCCAAATGGAGTTGTTCATTTCTTATATTCCGTAGCTTCTTCTCTCGGCTCCCCTCTTCCCCCTCCAGCAGAACATACCTGATAGCCACACCCTGCATATAAACAGCGTGTTAGGATGAAAATACAAAGTAGTGAAGAAGAAACTCAGAAGGCAAACATGGCTGAGAAAATGCAGGAAGGATTTCCCGACCCGGCTTGGTTTATTTGTCTCCTCCTGCTAAACAGCCGAGAAAGAGAAAATCACGCAAGGAGCAGAACCAGAGGGGGAGGAACCAAGACAGGGGGAGGGGCCAATAAAGGAGAGGAGCCAAGACAGGGGGAGGGGCCAATAAAGGAGAGGAGCCAAGACAGGGGGAGGGGCCAATAAAGGAGAGGAGCCAAGACAGGGGGAGGGGCCAAGGCAGGAGGAGGAGCCAGTACAGGGGGAGGAGCCAAGACAGGGTCTTGCTCGCTCCCCAACATCACCTACTGCAGCTTTAAAAGCTCCGATTCATTTAGGAAGTGCAGCGTAAGGTCAGCCTTGGCCTAGAACAACATTGCACCCCTAACTGAACTGAGTCCCCGTTCATACCGAGCCAAGCGGACGATCCAAATGTCAACATACGTATGAAAATATCTTTCCACACCAGAAGCGATCAGCTGATTAAGTCTCGGACTGGTTTCAATCTCTGATTTTTACGGCTTGTGGTTTGCAGCTCATCAGAACAACTGATCACAGGTTTTAGTTGTTTGCAGCTTCTCCACTAGATGTCACTAAATCCCACAGACTTCTCCTTTACCTCCTCCTTCAGACGACGCTGGAGCACGCTCTGCCTGAAGAACCCAGCCGGGACGAGGACTTTGCTGATGTTTACCACGAGCTGATCCACTCCCCCGCCTCAGATACTCTCCTCAACCTGGAACACAACTACTTTGTCAGCATCTCGGAGCTCATCAGTGAGAGAGACATGGAGATCAAGAAGCTACAAGAAAGGTAGACGTTACCCTGAATTTCCTCCGGGTCTTCAGCAGTCGTGTTTGTGAAATGTAAAAATCCCCCATCTTTTCTGACAAATATGAACTTTCAGTCTTGTTGCATGAGTAAACGTTTCTCTGGTAGACAAACTACAGAAATGGACAAGGTGATGCATGAGCTGGGCAACACGCTGAGTGACCACGATGTAAACGCAGTGGCATCTCAGCATTTTGATGCACAGCAGGTGAAGAAAAATCATAAATGAGCAGGAAGAGTCTGTCGTTCTGCAGGAAAGTATTGAAACGTTGGACACTTTATTCTTCGGACAGGTCCTGGAGAACAAGTGGACCAGCGAGTTAAAGCAAGTGACGGAAATTCAGAAGCAGGAGTATCAAGAGTGGGTCATCAAGCTGCACCAGGATCTGCAGAAATCCAGCAACAGCAGCATCATTAAGTGAGTTTATGTGTGCAGCACATCCCTCTTCCATACAGCGACTGATCAAACCCTTCTGTTTGGAAGTTTGATCGTGGCTTGTTAACCGGTTTAATCATTTTATCTTCTTTCACGTCTGGAAGCTCTAAAACTGGGGTTTTGGCTCTCAGCATCTAGTTGTGAAATGGAAGAAAAGCTGGTCTCCTCTCCATGTTATCATTGTCATGTGTGAAGAATCACCAGACCAGGCTGCTTGACTTCCACTCTACACCTCTCACCAGCTATTGCTGAAATATTGTGCATTTATCTCCTTTAAAGGCGTAACTCAGATTCAGCCCAAACACGGCTGCTTTCTGGGAATCTGCAGAATTCACACGCTAACTTTTAGTGCATGAAAACAGCTAAGTTCAACTCATGCCATGTTTAGAATGAGAATTAGGCTTCATCTCTGTAAGAGAAGCTGAACGTCGGACATGTTTGCAAAGAGCTTCTCAGAAAACAGCATTACATGATAAAAGTCATGATCCTGCTTCCTGTAAGTAGAATTTCAGACAAAATCAGCACTTTATAGATTCCCATTTCTACTTAAAGCTTTAACAGGAAGGGGAACTACGAGAATATCCAACTTTACAGATGACTTCAGGCTCCTCAGGTGACATCAGCCACGGCAACGCGGCCCACTTAGCTTTACATTGGGATTCCCGTGGCGTGTGTTCACCGTGTGAGGCCGCTGTACGTTGCCTCTTCCCCTCTGCAGGCGGAAGCTGATGGCAGACGGACACCTTACGGACTGATTTGTGTGCATGTTTCCAGTGAGGAGATTAAGGTGCAGCCGAGCCAGCTGTCTGAGGCTTCAGATTCAGGGACCAGGATGTTTGAGGAGCAGGCCCAGCTGGAGGAGAGCTTCACCATCCACCTAGGTGCTGCAATCCACCTGTGGAACGTTCATGCAGTAAAAGTCTTCAGCTTGTTTCCTGGTTTCGCTGGAAGCATGTGTCTGTGTTTCCTCCAGGAGCTCAGCTGAAGACGATGCACAACCTGCGGCTGGTCCGAGCAGACGTGCTTGACTTCTGTAAACACCGGCGGCACGGCAGCAGCGGGGCAAAACTGCGGCGGCTGCAGACGGCCCTTTCGCTGTATTCCTCCTCGCTCTGCGGACTGGTGCTACTGGTGGACAACCGGGTCAACTCCTACAGCGGGATCAAACGAGGTCAGCTGATGTCTGGCAGACTGAACGGAGCGTTATAAACGTCATGCTGGTATGCTGGTCTGTCTCCTGGTATGCTGGTCTGTCTCCTGGTATACTGGTCTGTCTCCTGGTATACTGGTCTGTCTCCTGGTATGCTGGTCTGTCTCCTGGTATGCTGGTCTGTCTCCTGGTATGCTGGTCTGTCTCCTGGTATACTGGTCTGTCTCCTGGTATACTGGTCTGTCTCCTGGTATGCTGGTCTGTCTCCTGGTATGCTGGTCTGTCTCCGGGTATGCTGGTCTGTCTCCTGGTATGCTGGTCTGTCTCCGGGTATGCTGGTCTGTCTCCTGGTATGCTGGTCTGTCTCCTGGTATGCTGGTCTGTCTCCTGGTATGCTGGTCTGTCTCCGGGTATGCTGGTCTGTCTCCTGGTATGCTGGTCTGTCTCCTGGTATGCTGGTCTGTCTCCTGGTATGCTGGTCTGTCTCCTGGTATGCTGGTCTGTCTCCGGGTATGCTGGTCTGTCTCCTGGTATGCTGGTCTGTCTCCGGGTATGCTGGTCTGTCTCCTGGTATGCTGGTCTGTCTCCTGGTATGCTGGTCTGTCTCCGGGTATGCTGGTCTGTCTCCTGGTATGCTGGTCTGTCTCCTGGTATGCTGGTCTGTCTCCTGGTATGCTGGTCTGTCTCCTGGTATGCTGGTCTGTCTCCTGGTATGCTGGTCTGTCTCCTGGTATGCTGGTCTGTCTCCTGGTATGCTGGTCTGTCTCCTGGTATGCTGGTCTGTCTCCGGGTATGCTGGTCTGTCTCCGGGTATGCTGGTCTGTCTCCTGGTATGCTGGTCTGTCTCCGGGTATGCTGGTCTGTCTCCGGGTATGCTGGTCTGTCTCCTGGTATGCTGGTCTGTCTCCTGGTATGCTGGTCTGTCTCCTGGTATGCTGGTCTGTCTCCGGGTATGCTGGTCTGTCTCCTGGTATGCTGGTCTGTCTCCTGGTATGCTGGTCTGTCTCCTGGTATGCTGGTCTGTCTCCTGGTATGCTGGTCTGTCTCCTGGTATGCTGGTCTGTCTCCTGGTATGCTGGTCTGTCTCCTGGTATGCTGGTCTGTCTCCTGGTATACCCTCCATGCTGTGCTGGGAGATGTGGGAGTCTTGTTGCCACGGCAACGTGTTCCATCCTGGATGAGCTGCATGACCTACTACGGGGGTCGTGTTCCTGACCTCTTGTTTCCACCTGTTGTCTGTCCTGTTTGTACTCCAGCAGCAGAAACTGGTCCACAACCAGCGTTACTTCCTAACTGGACATTCTGGGGACCCAGTAGTTGGACTGACTTTAACTTACATGCTAATGATTATGCTAATGAGAAGCTCTGCACACCCAGCTGCTCGCTGCATTAACTTCCTGTCGTCTGTTGACCCTCAGACTTTGCAACAGTGGCGAAAGAGTGCACGGACTTCCATTTTTCCTGTCTGGAGGAGCAGCTGGAGGAGGTGCAGCAGGTCCTGCTGTACGCCAGGACCCAGCGCAGCAGCAAGCAGAAAGAGCAACCCGGTGGGCCGAACTTATTTTACTCCTGTGCAGAATGACAGGGACATTTCTGCTCCTGGTCTGGTCTATAAGTGTTATAAAGACGCTTCTACACGTTAGAACAGGGGTGTCCAGTCCCAGTCCTGCAGGTTTTCCATGCATCCCTGCTCCAACACACCTGACTCAATAATCAGTCATTGTGCAGAACTTCATTGGCTGTTGGATCCATTTAATGGAAAGCAGGTGTGTTGGAGCCGGGAGACATGGAAAACCTTAAGAACAGGACCGACTTTGGACACGCCTGTGTTAGAACGAGCTGCTCCGTCTTACAGACATTCCTCTCATCATCCAGCATCTCCTCAGCTTGGAGTTTATCTTTGACTTTTTCATTTGATACGAAGGAAGACGAAGAAAAAGTTCCTTGTAAAGATTTGCTCATGATTTACTGGAGCATCAGTAAGAATTTACCCTGCAGAGAGTCTCAGTGTCATGGCAGCAGTGGCAGATTAAACAGTCCGTAGATAGAACACACTTTATTACTACTGATGGAAAGCTTCCTCCGGCTCCTCGTCACCGCAGGAGTTCAGTGGAATATTTCTGTGCATAGAAACCAGCCAGCTAGCTTGAAGCCTGTGATGAGTTTCTGCAGACTTTACATGCATTTTCCTTTAACTTTGCGCTTCTGTTGTTTTAGAGATTCAAAAGAATGGAGGCGACGATAAGAGCAAAGCAGCTGAAAGAAATCCTTCCAACATCTTACCAGGTAACGCCCACTGAACACCAGCTCGATTCATCCTCTGTTTCTGCCTCGCACACCAAACCGTGCAGCAAGTCATTCCGTTTCTTCTCCAAGGGGAATTTTACATCTCACGGCACTCCAACCTCTCAGAGGTTCACGTTATCTTCCATCTCTGTGTGGATGACAACGTCCGTTCGGGCAACATCACGGCTCGGGACCCTGCCATCATGGGTCTGAGAAACATCCTGAAGGTCTGCTGCACACATGACATTACCACGGTCACCGTACCTCTCTTGCTGGTCCATGACATGTCAGAGGTAAGAAGAGCGGAGATGACTGAATACTTGGATGTGGGAATGCAGTCTCCATGCAGACTCTTTGCCATGGAGCTGGGTGAATGTGCCTTTCAGTTTTAAAAGGAGAAATAGGTGAATTCCTGACATCCAGGACAGAGGAGAGGGACGTCTCCTCTCTGCTGGTGTTTGGTCCAGGACATTGCCATCAGAAGGAGATGACTGGATTTAAATATCTGGATGTACACTCAGATTTCTGTAAAGACAAGAATTTTTTCAGCATTTGATTTGTGTGACGATAAGCAATCCCCAGCCTTTCCTATGAACTCTCTTCTCATAATAATCCAATATTATAATATGGTTTACCAGGTAAAGAAGCAGGATAAATCAATTTGATTGATTAAGTCAAATTTGCAGTTTATGATTTTTTTTTTTAATAAAGATTTTGATTTTTTTTTCTCCTTCTTTAATATGCACCATAAAATGATGCAGATTATCCTGCTAGGGGTGGTCTCGGAGCAGAGACGGGACGAAGACGTTGCCGGATTAGCCTTCGTTAGGGGAGGTCTCGGAGTCCACTCTGTCCATTCTGCTAGCTGCATCATTGCAGCGAAGGCTAACCCTAACCTGGCTGAGCTGTGGCCTCAGTCCAGTGTTGGGAGGCATGGAGCGGTCCGTCCGTCACACAGACGGCCAGAATTGTTCTACTGATTGTGATTTATAAACATGGATAAGGGAAACCTCTGAAGGACGGAATGTGATAAACATCATGCCTTCCACAGTTTCATTATGACTGAAAGTGCAAAAACACAATGTGCAGAAACAGGAAGAGAGCAGAGAAATCATCTCGTTGTCATTAGAGTCTCAGATAATCAAGATAAACTACAATCTTCTCACAGCGAAGCGTGTTCTCACCAACACGCCACAGCATGCCCGGTGCGGTTTTTCCTCGCCTGTCTCATCAGGACTGTCAGTCTCTAAAGATAGCTGCTATTAAGCCACTCCTAAAGAAGGACTCTCTAATGAACAACTACAGACCCTTCTCTGACCTCCTTTATATCCAAGATAACAGAAAGTTGTGTTCAGTCAGCTTCATGACTTCTGAAATGAAAGTGGAAATTTTGATAAATTCCAGTCCAGCTTTCGACCTCATCACAGACCTGAAACGGCTCTGGTCAAAGTCTCAATGATTTTAGGTTAAATATGGATTCTGGTCAAGTATCGGTTCTGGTTCTGCTGGATCTCAGTGCTGCATTTGATCCTGTAGATCACAGAATTCTGTTGGACAGGCTGGAAACTGGGTTGTACTTTCTGGACTGATTCGTAACTGGTTCTGGTCCTGTTTAGAAGACCGGAGTTACGGAGTTGTAGTACCTCAGGGGTCAGTCCTTGGACCTCTTCTGTTCAACTTGTATCTGCTCCCTTTGGGTCAAATAATACAGAACTTTAAAGGGATGCTATGATGGTATGTGGAGTTTTCTGAGCTTTCTACAGTGTTACAGTGTTGAATCCTCATCAGACATGTGAACGTCACTGTTTTTTATCACCTAAACGCATGTTTGAGTTTGAGTTTGAGTTCCAGCACGCTCTCCGTTTGGTTTCCATGGCGACGAAAAACGTGTGGTTTTAGAGAGTTTTTTCTACGTGGAAATCCTTGTGACGTCCCGGGGGATAAGGTTCGGTGATTGGTTACCTTCTACTGGTTAACAAGGGCATGTACAAATACATCAGGCGGGTGGAAAACGTGGGATAAAGTTATTTCCAACGATGGCTGGTGAGTTTACCAAAGAGAGACATCCTGCTGCATTCGTTGCTGTGGGTTGCTGTTTTCCACTTCGTTTTCAGGCTCTGATTCAGGTTCCAACATGTAGGGCTGGATGCTATGTGTTGACATTGTAGATTGTTTTTTTTATTGAGTTCATATGGCAGGTCGCAGCAGGTCGCGGCAGGTCGTAGCAGGTCGCAGCAGGTCGCGGCAGGTCGTAGCAGGTCGCGGCAGATCGTAGCAGGTCGCGGCAGGTCGTAGCAGGTCGCAGCAGGTCGCGGCAGGTCGTAGCAGGTCGCGGCAGGTCGTAGGAGGTCGCGGCAGGTCGCAGCAGGTCGTGGCAGGTCGCGGCAGGTCGTAGGAGGTCGCGGCAGGTCGCAGCAGGTCGCGGCAGGTCGCAGCAGGTCGCGGCAGGTCGCAGCAGGTCGCGGCAGGCCGTAGGAGGTCGCAGCAGGTCGCAGCAGGTCGCGGCAGGTCGCAGCAGGTCGCGGCAGGTCGCAGCAGGTCGCGGCAGGTCGTAGGAGGTCGCAGCAGGTCGCGGCAGGTCGCAGCAGGTCGTAGGAGGTCGCAGCAGGTCGCAGCAGGTCGCGGCAGGTCGCAGCAGGTCGTAGGAGGTCGCAGCAGGTCGTAGGAGGTCGCAGCAGGTCGTAGGAGGTCGCAGCAGGTCGCGGCAGGTCGCAGCAGGTCGTAGGAGGTCGTAGCAGGTCGCGGCAGGTCGTAGGAGGTTGTAGCAGGTCGTAGGAGGTCGCGGCAGGTCGTAGGAGGTTGTAGCAGGTCGTAGGAGGTCGCGGCAGGTCGTAGGAGGTTGCAGCAGGTCGCAGCAGGTCGTGGCAGGTCGCAGCAGATCGTAGCAGGTCGCAGCAGATCGTAGCAGGTCGCAGCAGGTCGCAGCAGATCGTAGCAGGTCGCAGCAGATCGTAGCAGGTCGCAGCAGGTCGCAGCAGGTCGCAGCAGATCGTAGCAGATCGTAGCAGGTCGCGGCAGATCGTAGCAGGTCGCGGCAGGTCGTAGGAGGTTGCGGCAGGTCGCAGCAGATCGTAGCAGGTCGCAGCAGATCGTAGCAGGTCGCAGCAGGTCGCAGCAGGTCGCAGCAGATCGTAGCAGATCGTAGCAGGTCGCGGCAGATCGTAGCAGGTCGCGGCAGGTCGTAGGAGGTTGCGGCAGGTCGCAGCAGATCGTAGCAGGTCGCAGCAGATCGTAGCAGGTCGCAGCAGGTCGCAGCAGATCGTAGCAGGTCGCAGCAGATCGCAGCAGATCGTAGCAGATCGCAGCAGGCCGCGGCAGATCGCAGCAGGTCGCAGCAGGTCATAGCAGGTCGCAGCAGGTCGCACTCGGTCAGGCTTAGGGTTGCAGGTTAGGTTTAGGGTTGATCTTGATGATCTCTGGTTTTGGTTAAACCACCATTTTAATCAGCAGATTTTCTACAGGGTTAGTTTGTTAGTTTACAGTTGTGTTGTTTACTTGTTTGGGTCGCTGCTGACTGTCGTGTCGCTCTGCAGGAGATGACCATACCGTGGTGTCTGAAGAGGGCTGAGCTGGTGTTTAAATGTGTGAAAGGTAACCATGTTGTGTCTCATAGACGCCTGTTTAACCTGCATGTTTCCATGTTGTTGTCTGTGAAAGTAAAGGTGGGACGTCTCTGTTTTATTTGCAGGCTTTATGATGGAAATGGCTTCGTGGGATGGAGGAATATCTCGCACAGTCCAGTTTTTAGTGCCAAAGGTGGGTAAAATGTTCTGATGAGCATCAGGGAGGAGTTTACCTCCACAAGATGAGCTGGTTATTTTTATCTGATCTGCGTTGGGCCATGGGAAACGCGCCTCTGACAACCCAAGGAGATGGAGGTCAGAGTGACCTGCGACCCACTGATCAGTGAAAGCAGGAATTCCTCCACATGTCCCTGCCGTACTTCGGGTTGCAGCTCGGAGCATCTATCATTGTTCTGTGATGGATTGCCTTCCTGTAATGCTTTAAGTGATTTCTAAAGCGGTGTGTACCTAAGGCCTTGCATGTACACACCATCACAAAAGGCACACCTGGCCTCGCAGCGCATGCCTTCTGGAAGCAGACGGAGAGGACTGAAGACTTCAAAGCTCACCATAAATCATAGATTAGTGCGCTTTGGGCTCGTCTGCAGGCTATTTACACTGCTGTGATAAACAGAAAGCTGAGACTGCATCACGTGATCAGCGGGAGGATGAAGCGAAGCTCGCCGACATGCAGAAACGTCTTCATGTCCTGAAAATCTGAGTCCCTCAGAGTGCAGAGAGGAACTGCTCCTGGTTAACAGCTGAAGGGAAATTTACTGTCATGTTTCCATGTAGGTGAAATCTGGATGAGTCATGAGTGCCTGTTGATGTGGAGTTTCGCTGGATGCTGTAGACGTAACGCTGCTGCGGTTTGTCAGAAAGGCAGGAGAGGTTGACAGGATGAGCTGGACTGGATCAGCTTCCTGTCAGCTGCACGCTCACACAGTTCCACGTCGCAGCGACTGAAATGGGATTGTTGTCTTCACCTCAGATGTACAGCGTCTAAATATACACTCTGGCTTCGTCTTTAGTTTTTAGATCACTTAACATTCTTGTGATGCTCCGAGTGATGAAGTAAGAAGCTGATAAAGCCACAGAGTTCACATCATTCCAGCAGCCGCGGCAGGACAAGCTGGTCTCCAGACGGTCGGACCAGGAAAATACCAGCATAGTAAAAACTCCACATTTTCTCCTCGTTCTAAAACAAAGAAATACAAAAATCCTCCTTCAGAAAATATCATAAACATTCTGAAATTTATGGAGGAAAATAACTTAACTTAATTACTGTATATATATATATATATATATATATATATATATATATATATATATATATATAATCCTATAAAATTAGCAGTTTAATAGTTCTTGAATAAATTTTGTTTAGAAATATGAAATATTGTTAAATTTGCATTTTCATGACCATGAAGTTTTATTTGATCTGAAAAATTGATCATTTTGACATATTTGCAGTTTTATTTTAGCTTCCAGATCATCATGGATTTATAAAACCAGCATAACATTTGATCCAAGAAAAATCCAGAATGTCTCTCTTACGATCAGGGAAACTTTTCCACGTCTACAAGTTATTATAAATATACACGCGTGTACATTTCTACATGCATGTAGGAGGTTGAGCCGAGCCCTGTGGCTCGGTGGGAAGAGAACTGCCTCTGAATGAATGCTGGGAAGCCCAAAGAGCTGGGGGTGACCTCTGCCCCCCTCGCGCCCTGTGAACATTCAGTGTACCACAGGTACCTGGGGGTTCACCTGGACCACCGACACGCAGGCTATCCGAAGCAGAGGGGGGGTCCTCCGGACCTCCGGACCTCCTGAAGGCTGCAGAGCTCCTCGTTGTGTCACATCTGATCATAAATGCACATTTATTTGGTCAGACAGCTTTCATATCCGCTCTTCACCTTCCTAGGGTTGGATCTTCTGCTGTACGTCTGAAAACACTAAATGTTCCGTTTTTCTTCTTTATTTCTCCTGAAACATGAATCCTTTCTCTGTCTGATCCCGTGTTTTTGTGTATTCCCAGAGTATCTCGGAGGAGATGTTCTACCAGCTGAGCAACATGCTGCCTCAGATCTTCAGAGTCTCCTCCACGTTAACTCTCACTTCCAAGCACTGAGAGCCTGACGGACCCCCTCCTGCACCCTGGACCTGCTGCCTTCTGCACATCAACATGATGAGAAGAAGTCATTCTGATGTCTGGAAACAAAACGCTTATGTCTCGCTGGTATTCACCACGCTGGGGGTCGGAGCGGTTTTAGCCTCGTTATTTTCACACCTCCCGACGCTGCAGAGAAACGTGTCCTGCTGAAAGACGACCAGCTCGCCACAGCAGCTGCTGCCGTCGCCGGTGGAGTCTCTGGGGTGCGGTTCTGGTGACAGAGTTTTATTACATCAGCTTCAGATACTCCAGTTTTCCTTTGCAGCTGCAGGCGGTCGCTGTGCTGGAGTCCAGGCTGCAGCGGAGCTTTTCCAGTCGCTGGAATGCAGCGAACATGCCGGCTGATGAACCGGGAAACTTGTCTCATTGTTTAGTTCTGACCCAAGACTCTGAGCAGCTCTGCAACATGATGGCTTTACAGCTGGATGGGATCTCCAGGAACATCTCACACCCGGCCTGTCAGAGAAAATCATGTCAGAACATCCTGGAATCATCTGATGGAGCAGATTTAATCTGGGCTTCATGGTGACGGCTGGATCTTCCTCTTGTCGTAGTCGCTCCTCAGACGAGGACTTAGAGACTGTAAGTGGACTCTATCTGTGTGACAGCAGGTGGCGCTGTTCTTAAAGACAAAGACATGGCAACCTGCACACTTCATCTGTTCAAAGCAACAAAGTTGAATGAGATTCTTTCTGCATCACGACTGTTTGGTGATTTCTAACGTCAGATTTTCTTGCTGCATTTTGACTTTCTTTGCATTTTTGTTTGAATAAAAACTTGATCAAACCAACAGGATGTCCATCAGCTTCAAGGTTTTGCATGTTATGATGCATTTTTGCACCCCGATGCCCCTCCTCTGGGAGTCATGATCCCTCATCGGGACTAAACTCCTACATGTTCATTCAGTAAAACCATCATTTCAGTTTGTCAGAAAGTTTCTGATCAGCAATAAAGAAGATGGCCATCTTCCCCGAGAGGATTTCCTTTCAGCTCCGCGTTGAAACCTGCATCTGTGCCTCACGCCGGCCTGAACTGGAGGAATATGTCCTGCCGAGCGTTTGGCATTCTCAGGATTGGTCTCAGTGGCTCGCAGTGTTGGCTTTCTCTGAGCAGAGAGCTGTGGGCTGATTTAGCATGAGAATCCATCTGTCCCAGTCTTCTCAGGGCAAATGTCGAAATGCAAACACACACGATGCTTCCAACACAACAAGAGCCAAGCTGCAGCTCTTGATGGAAAGGAAGCGGCTCTGCAGTTCATCTGGAGCTGCATCCTGATCCGACCTGCTTCGGCTGCAGACCAGAACGATGACGCAACTCTGGAAAAGTTCCTCTCTGCTAAGTCAGAAGCAAACTGTTGCACCATCTGTTCTCTTCTTATTGAGATTCTCGTTCGACGGGATGAATCTTAAAACATATCCTCATATTTATGACAAATATTAATCAAAACATACAAAGCACTAAACTTTATCCTTATGGATACTCTAAACTTTCCCGCAAAGAATCTGGTAGGGATGAATCTGATGGAAAACAGTCTGGTTAAACCTGCAGATTTAACCAAAATATTGATTAAAAACAAACTCCAAGATATGACATGGTGGTAATGATACATTACATCACATATATATCACCACTGCTGCATGTAGTTTTCTATGTTTTATCATTAAAATGATTTTTTTCACTCTCCAACAGGTGAAAAGTAAGACGGAGTTACTACACAGACTGTTGGACAGCAGAACGATGTTAAGTCTTGCTGAAATAAGCAAGACATTCATTAAAACTCCTAGAGAGGAACGTTTAGTCCTGAACACGCCGTGTACCATGACGAGCCCACAGATTCTGGAAACAGATGATCCCTCTTCTCAGACGACAGGCTCAGTTTCCACGTTGTACTTTTTCCTGCTGCTGATTTAAGCTTCAGTGCAGAAATTTCTCCATGTTCTGATGCTTTATCATGATTTTACTACAGTATAATAAAACATCAGTAAAACTGCTGAATTTATGCTTGCACAGTTTTTCAGACTGACAAAGTCTTCATCTTTCTTTAGTGACACCTCTACTTCTCTTCAAGCTTTCTGTGTATTTGACTAAGTTCCAGACGTCTCAGTGTGGGAAGTTTCAGTGGTTTTCCTCATTAAAATCTTTGAATATTACAAGTTAATGTGTATAATTATAAACTTATTGACAGAACAGAAATTAGTTTAATTAAAAAACTTTTTAAATAATCTGTAATGGGTAACTGTATCAGTCCAGTATGAAATAAATATTATTTATTAATAGTCCTTTATTAATATGGAATAAGATCAGGCCTGCTGCTGTTGGTTCGTGACCTGAAGAAACCTCTGACCGAACACAGATTGTTTATGCAGCACATTGATCAGAAGTTTGAACAAGAAGTTTTGGATGAAGAAATAACAAATGAAAAATAAAAGATGTAAAGAATTCAGACCACGGCAAAAGGAAAATAATGGTTAAACGGTTAAAATGGCATCCTATGCATTTTTACACCGCTACTTTAAGTCATGTTCTCAATTGATTTAAAACTGATTTAAAAACGTTAATCCGCAGTTTTGTGGTCACTTCCTGTGTTTTATTTACATAATAAAAGCCTCGGCTACATCTCGATATGTTTTTGGAGCGTCGCGCGGGATTAAACTTTCTGTGTTTGATTCAGTAAAAAGTCGGTAAAATAATGAAATCATTTCCTGTAAAGTTTGTGTCATAAACAGAAATCAGAATAAAAGAAACGGAAAAACGGTCCGTGTTGCGTTTTACTTTGTAAACCGGAAGTGCTCGTGCGGCTGCGCGGCGCAACATTGACAGGCTGTTGTCACAGCTGGCGAGTTGAGCAACAGCGTCGCGAGCGAGGCTGGAGCCGCGTGCACTTCTCATGGCGCCGCTTCTCTGAAGGTAAAAATCACGTTTTAAAAAGTTCTTAGAGAACCGAATCCCGCGCTTTTCTTCCGCTTCTCCTGCGCGAGGCGGAGGCGCCGATTTCTGACTTCCAGCTCGCCGTCCAAACTTCTTCACCGCGTCTCGTGGAGCCGCACGTCGCGCCGCGTCCTCGCGCTGGGTCCGTGCGGGGTTTATCTCACCTGGTCTGAGGGGCGTGATGCGGTCGGACCAGGTGGACCCAGGAGACCAGGTGGACCCGGGAGACCAGGTCCCAGCAGTCTGGAAGTTTTCAGGCTCCGCGAGGCGCTGCACGCTGATAGGCTGCCGACCGACGCGAGCTTTTCTGTCCACGCCACGCTCGCGCTGCCCCGCTGTCCCACGCATGGTGGTCGCGGAAACTTGGTCCAGCTGCTGGAGCTGGAGACACTGGTCAGTGGTGGAATCCCAGCAGGTCTCCAGTTCGTCATGGAATGCTCCGTGATGACATCATTTATTTGACACGTCATTAGTGAGGAGTCCTGATTAGTCTGTAATTAGCATGTTATTATGATAATTAGCATGTTATTAACCATAAAACAAAGTTGTTGTTCTCAGTAAAACTTTGCTCCTCACAAAGCCGTCTTCATCTCCAGAACATCTGGAATGGGAACTAGTTTTTCTTCTGGTCAACCAGAACCAGAACCTTCAAGGCTACGATAAACCGCTCCAAGCCGTGACTCATAGACCCCTAACCCTCCTTGTGGATCCCTAACCCTCCTCGTGGACCTCTTTCCCTTCCCGTGGACCCCTAACCCTCCCTGTGGAGCCCTAACCCTCCCTGTGGAGCCCTAACCCTCCCCGTGGACCCCTAACCCTCCCTGTGGAGCCCTAACCCTCCCTGTGGAGCCCTAACCCTCCCTGTGGAGCCCTAACCCTCCCTGTGGAGCCCTAACCCTCCTTGTGGATCCCTAACCCTCCCCGTGGACCCCTAACCCTCCCTGTGGAGCCCTAACCCTCCCCGTGGAGCCCTAACCCTCCCCGTGGAGCCCTAACCCTCCCCGTGGACCCCTAACCCTCCTCGTGGACCTCTTTCCCTTCCCGTGGACCTCTAACCCTCCCCGTGGAGCCCTAACCCTCCCCGTGGACCCCTAACCCTCCTCGTGGACCTCTTTCCCTTCCCGTGGACCCCTAACCCTCCTCGTGGACCTCTTTCCCTTCCCGTGGACCTCTAACCCTCCCCGTGGACCCCTAACCCTCCCTGTGGACCCCTAACCCTCCTCGTAGACCAGGTGAGGACCAGGATTCAGACCACTTGGTCCTCTCAGCTCTTCTCTAGGCTGTTAAAGGAAAACAAACCTAGTTGTTCAGAAACAACAGAAGACAGGTTAACACCTCTGCAGGGTTTCCATGCCGTGAAGTTGCTCCGAGTCCCGCTGAGCAGCGACGTGATCCCACCTGAAAGCCTTCAGGCCGAGCGGAGGATAATCAGCCACCGGTGAGGACAGCGAGCTGCTTAGACAGACTGACGGCTTTGCTGTTTTAATCACTGCCAGGCTGTTGATCTGCTCTGTGTTCTCCGTGTCTTCCTGGCTTCTGAAGATGTTCCCATCCTGGATTTAGTGCTCGTGTGGGAAACTCTTAGAATTCTGCATTAGTTATGTTTCATCCAAGCTGCTGCTGCATCTCAGTTTTCTGCATTTCAGAAAGAAGGACAGATTTTCTGTCTGCAGGAAGCTGGATGAGACCTTGTCTGCTGTTCCGGCGGATCTGTTGCCTGTTGTAATGTGAGCTGTTGCTTTTATCCTGCCGGTCTTTTCTTCCCTTCAGTCCCACATTTAGTTCAGATCCACGGCTGTGCTTTTCACGTT
This sequence comes from Telmatherina bonti, assembly GCF_933228915.1. Taxonomy (NCBI): domain Eukaryota; kingdom Metazoa; phylum Chordata; class Actinopteri; order Atheriniformes; family Telmatherinidae; genus Telmatherina; species Telmatherina bonti. Next base: position 40,912,574 of record NC_136620.1, on the reverse strand, counting down.
CTCCAACCCTACCTCCTGAAGCCAGGCTCCTCGCTGCTGTCTGAGGAGAAGACAACAACGATGGCAGAAAAAGAGAAATAAGGATTTTCTTTTTTTTCCTGGGAATATCATCCTCCAATCAGAAGTGACCGACCTGCTTGTTGATGATCAGACCGCCACTCGCTAACAGCCGAGGAAACGGCATCAAGCAGCTTATCCACGTCCTGCATGTGGAAACAGAAGAGTTTTCCACCTTGCTGTGGGGTCAAAGCATGAACAGCTTCTCTGTAGGTCCACAAAGAGAGACGGGCGCTAACGGCGACTGCTAGCCGACGACGTAGCGGCGGGCTCTGTCAGCTTTCTTCTAGCTTCCAGCTCGCTTCCTGTCAGCTTCCTGCTAGTTTCCTGTTAGCTCCCTGCTAGCTTCCGGTCAGCTTCCTGCTAGTTTCCTGTTAGCTTCCTGCTAGCTTCTTGCTAGTTTCCTGTCAGCTTCCAGCTAGCTTCGTTCTAGCTCCCTGTCAGCTTTCTGCTAGCTTCCTGTCAGCTTTCTGCTAGCTTCCTGTCAGCTTCCTGTCAGCTTCCGGCTAGCTTCCTGTCCGCTTCCGGCTAGCTTCCTGTCAGCTTCCTGCTAGCTTCCTGTCAGCTTCCGGCTAGCTTCCTGCTAGCTTCCTGTCAGCTTCCTGCTAGCGCTGGTGTTTATGGTTTGCCAACGGGATGGAAGGTTCTTTACAACTGCATTTCTGTCATTTATTTATGATGAAATTATTATTTTTAGCGTAACTGAATCGAGACGTGTTGCATCGCCATGACTGGATAAAATCGCGAATCTTCCCGCCCTGAATCCCGAACCGAATCCACCAGAAACGACTTCATCCTCCTTATTCCTGGAGACACTTTTCCAGGAATGTTATCTTGGCGCAAATCTGAGAATTTTTCAATTCAACTCAGCTTTATTTGTGTAGCGCCGCTTCACAACAACATTCTCAGGACTTTACAGACACATTAGTTCACGCTAATGCAGAAATAGCCGAGCTAATAGAAACCAGCTGATTGCATCATGACTTGGATCAAGTCCTCCATCCTGAGCTGCATGAGGCGACAGTGGGAAGGAAAAACTCCATTTTAACAGGAAGTAGAACCTGCAGCAGAACCCGGATCAGGGAGGGGAGCCGTCTGCCTGGACTGGTTGGGGTGGAGAGGAGAGCACTGGTGTAATGAAAACACTGAGCTGCAGACTTTTCAGTGTTCCTCTGCTTTTAATGTGGTGCATGTGAGTAAAAGCATGAATCTTCCATATCTTCATGAAGTCACTCCATGCCAGACTGTGTGGGTGACTCGGCAGCTTCTCCTGGCCAACTGTGGTTCTCTTTAAGCCCAATGTGCTGCTCTGCATGTGTGCCATTCAGACCGAAGTGCACAGTGACCGGATACTCTGACTAACTGCAGATAATCACACGTACCGATTGTTGCATTTTGGTTTGGAGGTGCGAGCGTGTCCTCGGACAGAACGCTGAGTGAGTCCAGGTTTAGCCACCTGGATTTGACAGCTGCTACATTTATTTTTGCTACTGACAGATATTTCAGCTCAGCAGGAATTTTTTCATGTTTTATCCAGTCTGTTTGCTTTTTTCCTTCCTCTTTCTAACATCCAGCCTTCTGTTCATCTCAAAGTATCCGTCTTGTCGCATCTCCAGTCGCCCCAGTTTCAGACTTATAGATGGTTGCACAAAACATAGAAAATGTACATTCACCTGGGCCGGACGAGTTGATGATATATATCGTCTGGATGAAATATCTATTGTTTCATACGAGGCTCTATTGTTTACGCCACACTAAGCTGCTTTACTGCAGGATTTTACGTCAACTAGATGCGCTTTACGGCACACTGTAATATCTAAACCAACATGTAGGAAGACGGCAGCAGACGTGTTTCAGAGGATAATTCACTAAAAGATGAGCAGCCAACCCAAACTGATGATGTTGTTCCTAAAAGAGGGAAATTTCTGTCTGGATGCGGTTTGGATATAAAAAGAGCGACGTGGAACTGACAACAGACTAGCTCACAGTCCCAACAACGGACTCCGACACAACTAACTCATTTTATCACCTGCAGGAATCAGGATAAAGAAAAGAGTCAATAAAAGCAGCGTCTAGTGGAGGAGAAAACTCAGAATGAACTCCAGACCAAACGCTGCAGCAGGTATTTACCTGTTGAACGCCATATGGCCATAGTTCCCCCAGATAGAAGGAGATCCCTGCTGCTGTTGCCTAGCAACACCTGATACATAACTGATGACTGACACAACATTACACACAGTTTATATGGTTATGGATCGTTATGGGGAGATAAGAGGAGCGATGTCGGGATATGAGGTGTCGGTCGCATCGCCCAGGTCTACTTCATGTCGGTGGGGTAGAGGCTACACGTCGCAGCAACACTCGTCTCCGTTGGCAGATTTTCAGGACGTAACGTCATTCCTTCGTTATTGTGTTATTGAATAATTTTATTTTGTACATCGATTCAGAATTCAGAATCATCTGCATCATGATACATATTCCAGTGAGACCAGTAAAACCAGCAGGAACATGGCGGCTATCCAGTCCCAAACTGTCCAGTCTGTTTGGGACATTTTCTTCTGGACGTTTTCTAGCACCGTTCCACATCAGAGGAGCAGAAAGAGGTTTTTAGTGTGTTCATGGAGAGCTGCAGGTCTCTGGAAGGTTTCGTGACCTGCTCGTTACCGCGGTAACAGCTGTATTTGTTGACGTGACCCCCCACCCCGGTGGTAAAACATCCACCACTGGGGTGGGGGGTCGTGGCCCTTTGTGAGGTCACAAAGAGAAAGATCCCAGACTTGCCCGTTTGCTCCGTTTTAGCGAAGGTGTGTCGAACAAGTGAGAGGAGACCGAATGCTGGCGTCATACACATCATATGACATCACACATGACTGAAATCAGATGGGACCTTTAAAGGACCTGATCTTCATACCTTGTTGCATCCTCGTCAAGAAAGGCTGCAAGACCGAGAAAAGCTGCTTTTGTTCCGGTCAAGACGCTTCGTCCGTGGCGGGGTGGGGCTGTTCCCACGCCGCGATCAGCTGTTCATTACAACCTGCATCTACATAACTTTCCGCGTTCGCCACGCCCACCTCAAACATCCAACCAATCACACTTCTGGAAACCCGAAGCAAAAGGTTCTGCTTGGCGGAAACACTGAGAACGAGCCGCCGCCGCGACCACAAGAGTTCGCGCCGCTGTCGGAGGCTGGATCAGAAGGTCAGAGCTGAAAGCTGAATTGTTGAAAATTTTTTATCGGAAGATAAAGAACGTCAGTTTGTTTTAAGGAATTAATCGCAGGCATGTTGACGGGAGATTGTGCACGATAAGCTGTTTTATAGCTGTTTAACGCCCCCCCCCAATCAATGATTGGAAGTGTCTGCCTGCTAAAACGAAGGTTAAATAAAATAAAAGGAAGAATCCCGTTGTCATATCCTGGCTGTGACCATAAGTTCAGATCCGGTCGGATCTACGCCTGTTTCTTCGCCCGTTAGCTTCGTTAGCTTGTTCTGACTTGGTTTTGTCGCGTCTAGAAGTGATGACCGTGGAGGAGGTTCATCCACCATGTTCACACCTTCTTCACCTGTCTGCAGCGAGGAGGTGTGGGTTCTTCCTGGAATGACGAGGAAACCGATCCAGAGAACAAACCTGACCTGGTTCTCTGGCGTTTGGTTGGGAACGTAGCGTGTTCTAAGACCTCGCAGCGTGGGGATGTGTGTGTGTCTGGCTGCTTTCTGTCTGAACCGGTTCGTACTTCAACCCTCTGGGATCGGAGAGATTTTTCTGCGTGCGTGCGTTTGTAAACACACGGATGACCACAAGTCGTTTTGCTCGCTTTGAGCCCTTTTGTGAGCTTGATGAGGAGTTTCCTGCTCAGAGCGCCGGATTGAGACGTAGGAAGGAAATATTTATCCTGCTTTAGTTTCTTTTGTTGGAAAGTTTTTGGTGACTGACATTTTCTCAGAGTCGCTTTGTGCCGTTCGCTCTGCGTTTACGTACACAGGGATGTTTTTAACTTCTTCCTCTGATGAAGGCTGGTTTTTACAGAGGTTGGATTTTATGTGGAGTCTCAGTTTACACACATAAAAAAGACAAACATTGCATGTGCACACACACGAGCGTGTGTGTTGGCGGGGTGTTTTCTGACAGGGAGAGACAGGACTTTGCCCTTCTCTTGTATCTTGACCATCTGGTCTGAGCAGCATTTGACTCGGGCGTTAATCATTACGCCTGAGAGCCGCTGCTGCTCTGACCGCAGCTGGACCACAGACCCGCTGGAGTCCGACTAGCCGTCGCTTTCAGATGCTCTGGGATTTACTTCCTCCATGCAGCTAGAGGGTTCATGACCGCTGGGGAGGGACAGTCGCTGCTCATGTTCCAGAAAGTAACTGGACACTTGCAAGGTGAAAACCTGCTTTTATGGCTGAGACAATGATCCTTCTTCTCACTTCTTTACCGATGTCTGAGGGTTCGTATCGGCCGATCCAGATGTGAAGCATCTGCAGCATCCTCTGAACGTAGAGACAAAGCTCCTCCCTGAAGGGATAGAGAGGAGAAGGTTGGTATCAGAGGAGACGGTACGCGGTGATGGAGGACAGTTAAACAGGAGGGAGTCTCTGTAGGACAGGGGCGGTTAGAGCTGTACAGGATGCTGTAACCTGAAGAGGAGGTTACTGTCCAGCCATCTTCTCAGCTTCCTGGTCATCCGTAGAGATGGACGGATACAGAGCACCGTTCCTTTTTCTCTCTGACCTCCGGCATAAATCTGGGATTTAGGTTATTTTCATTTACTTGTAATTTATTTAGCAGACAGCTGATTATGTAGCAGAGATGAACTTGTGTGGATTCTACGACTCCATAAATAACCTGTTTTTAAACCCTTTGTGTTTAAATTAATCCTCGTTGGAATTCTTCTCTTCATCTTGGACTGTTTAGTAAAACAGGATTTTTAAAGCTGCTGTTTTTCTGCCACGTTTCCCTCCAAACTTCTTCTCAAACCGACTTTAAATAATTTAACATTTCCAGTCCAACTCATCATGTCCGTAATTGCTGGACAATTATGTGGTGAAGTCTGCAGATGCTTCTTCTGGACCTTTCTGTCTGATGAATACATTTATTTGGACAAAATCAAGAAAAAACACAGTCTGACTGTAAATGAACACAATAAATAAACAAACTGGATGAAGTATAAAGTGAAACTTTTAAGTTTTTAACATATTTTCTGTGATTTTCTGGAGCATAAATTAGGCTTGGCTTGATTCCTGATTCCTTTTCATTTCAGTGAAATCTGATAAATTAATTTATTTACAGATATTTATACAAAAACATTTTTCTGAATTTGTTTACAGGAGCATCAATATTAGATATCTGAGAGTAATCAGATTACTGTTGCTTTTACAAGTACTTCTGAAAAAAAAAGATCATTGCATTTATTTTGGCGCTGTATTCTGGTGGTGACATCACTTCCTGTTAGCAAAATATTCAATGTTACCATGGTGGAGCTGCAAGCTGCTAACGTTGGAGCCAAAAATGCTATATAAAGAGATGGGCGGAGCCTCTGTGAGGTCACCCGTAGGTTTCTGAAGAGCTGAATTGAAGCTCGGTGGGCGGTTCCTACTGTCGCCATCTTGGCAGCTTCATGCGCGTTGTCTCGCCCGGAAAATACATATATGGGCAAAGAGGTGGAGCTGAGAGGGGGGCTGTGAGCGTCATGGTGGATGATTGACATCGAGCAAACTCCGAGCCTTCTGTAGCTAAGAGCTAACCGAGCTAACCCAGAGATAACAGGAGCTAACCAGCTAACGGAGGTAAGCGGGCTAAAGCTAAGTCACGTTGTTAACCGGCTAAAAACCGCGGTTGTTCTACGTTCTTCTGACTTGAAGCGGGAGTTGGGTACCTGTCAATCAAAAGGAAACGCATGTCTTTTTAACATGGGAGTCTATGGTGATTTGCACTGTTTTGGAGCCCCTATTGGATGAAGGGGGAACTGCAGTTTCTGGCTTCACCTTTAACCGCCTGAAGCTGCTGATTGGTTGGAATCCACAGTTTCCTGTTTTCAGTTGTGTAAATATGTAAACATGTCACCGAGCATCAGCGCGTCATGCCGGAGTGGCGCAACTGTGAAAATAAAAAAAATAAAATCAATCTGAGATTTATGAATAGATATTAATTACATTAGAATCAATTCAAATCAATGAATTTTTTATTAGTTAAAAAGTTTAAAAAAAAAAAACTAAGTTTGTTTTATATTTTTCCTGAAAAAGAGAAGATGATGGGAAGAGTTAGTTTGGATGAATATACTGCAATGATTCCAATGTTCAGTCGTTATTACAGCCTGTGTACGGCTGTGTATCTCTACAGCAGGAATACACGCTGTACACACTGACGTTTCAGAAATAAACCTGTCATAATTGTAGCTTCTCTTTCTTGTCATGTTAAAGTAAATATGTTGCTGGCTGAGACCGGTTAGTAGGGATATCTGAAGGGAAGAGTCATGTAAATCACTTTTACAGCATGCAAAGCATCATTTCTTTACTAACATAATCTTCCTTTCTGCGTCGGCGTGTTTGCTGCTGGGAGGAAACCTGACATTTCTCGGACGCGTCTTATTTATTTAGCATATTTTAGTTCTCCGTCTCATGTGCTTATAATTACAGGAGATGCAGAAAGCCACGAAGCTGCTCGCTTCCAGCCGGTTTCTCTACAGCTGCAGGGGTGAATATATGGTGGAGATTGAAGAAGGGATCTTTAACAGAAAGTTCCAACACTGATGGGTTTCTCTGGGCATTTTAGGGGATTACAGAAGAATGTGGGAGCAGACTTGTCCATTCCTCTTACTGCTACGTAGTAGAAGTTGCCGGGTTCGTCCAGAAGCTCTGTGTTTAAGCATCAGCGTCACGTATTTACTTAAAGGTTAATTTGCTGTTGAGGCACGCGAGTGATTGATGGTTGCTTTATGTGTAACCCAGGTGACATTTAGGCTTTGTTGGGTCTGTGCTGCTGCGCCGAGTGGAGTGGCCTTTCAGTTCTATTTCTGCTGCACTGTTTGGGTTTGCATGCTGCGTGTTGGAGCTTATTATGGGCATGTTGGGTTTGGCTGCTGCAGCAGAAGCCGGCTTTGTGGAACAGCTACCGTGGAATTAGCCAGAAGTCTTGGCCTGGCCAGGATGCGTTTACATCCCAGGGCAGAGCTGTGTTCCAGCAGTGTTAACAATAGAAACATCAGCGGAGGAGCTTGTACAGTTGGGTTGCTGCTGCAGAAACAGAGCTGAGTCTGGTATGTGTGGAACTTGAGGTTTTGGGTGTCTCGGCCTGAGCCTCTGTTGTTTTAGCGTGCACCTACGTCCATGCAGTCTGCTGAAGCAGACAATGAGAAGCTCTTTCTGGCTTCACCGAACCTCACACTGAACTTCAGCACGTGTTCGCCTACAGGGAGGATAATCACACAGTAAAATAACGCTCGCTCCACTCGGAACAGACTTTAATGAGATCTAAATTTATCCAAGACTTCAGGTGGAAATAGAGTCGCAGGTTGGGACCGGGACAGCCGAAGGGGGGGGGGGGCAGCACTTGTGTTGCAGACACCGCCAGCAGAAATGGAGATTCCTTAAAGCCACTCGTAGTTTAATGACATTACTGAGCAACCCCCCCAGCCAACCCCTCTCCTTTTTATTTTACACTGCCCTCCTCTTCTCCTCTTCCTCTCACTGTCATCAAATTAAAAGCTTTGTGTGGAGGCCGGTTTCGGCCTGCAGGCTCTGGGGGCAGACGAGTCAGCCAGCCGGCCAGAGGCCTTGGTGTGTGTGTGTGTGTGTGTGTGTGTGTGTGTGTGTGTGTGTGTGTGTGTGTGTGTGTGTGTGTGTGGACTCAAATAGGCTTTCAACAGGCTGAGCTGGTAAACCAGGAAAAGGGTTAAATCAGTCCACAGACGAAGTGGTGCAGGGGTGTGAGCTTAACGAGGACGAGCGGTAACGAGAGGGTGGCGGGCTGCCCCCTGCCCTGATTGGCAGCTGAACATGATACTGGGTCAGGGGGGGTGTTACAGAACAGTTTAGGAATGGATATAGATAGTGAAGAAGAGGCAGCAGTTCATTCTTTCTTTGCAAGCCGCCTGTTTCTGCTGCGAAGCAGGTTTTATGTTGTTTTCCTGAAGAGCAGAAACCAGCAGGAATATTCCCAGTTCCTACCTTACTGGCCGACCATGGGGTGGATGCAGAGGTGTGAAGAGCAGCAGAGAGTTTAGGCTCTGCTGGGGAATTAAGAGAAAATCAGCCTTTTAAACTGGTCGGCTTTTCTCTGGATGGTAAAAATGACTCTAATGGAGATTTCTGGTTTAATTTTACCGTGCTGCGAATTCTCGTCAGAAGAACCAAAAGTTCAGATAAAATGTGGAGGGCTGAATTATTTCCTTGAAAAACATTTGGCCTTTCCAATCAGCAGCTTCCGGTGGTTAAAGGTGAAGCCAGAAGCTGCAGTTCCCCCTTCATCCACTAGGGGCTCCACAACAGCAAATCCCCATAGACTCCCATGTTAAAAAGACCAACTTCACAGCAGAAATAAACATGTTTACAGCAGAAATAAACATGTTTACAGCTGAAATAAACATGTTTACAGCAGGACTAAACATGTTTACAGCAGGAATAAACATGTTTACAGCAGAAATAAACATGTTTACAGCAGGACTAAACATGTTTACAGCAGGAATAAACATGTTTACAGCAGAAATAAACATGTTTACAGCCTGATACAAAAATCCATTTAAGGTTTAATAGGTCAGGTTTACCTTCATGACAACTGTGGGGGGAGTGAATTTTTTTCTAACTCGTCCGTTTAAAAGTAATTTAATCTCGAAGTTCAACATATTTATGGGCGTGTCCTTTTGATTGACAGGCACCCGATCTCCCGCTTCAAGTCAGAAGAACGTAGAACAACCGCGGTTTTTAGCCGGTTAACAACGTGACTTAGCTTTAGCCCACTTACCTCCGTTAGCTGGTTAGCTCCTGTTATCTCCAGGTTAGCTCGGTTAGCTCTTAGCTACAGAAAGCTCGGAGTTCGCTCGATGTCAGTCATCCACCATGACGCTCACAGCCCCCCTCTCAGCTCCACCTCTTTCCCCATATTTGTATTTTCCGGGCGAGACGACACGCATGACGCTGCCAAGATGGTGATGGTAGGAACCGCCCACCGAGCTTCAATTCAGCTCTTCAGAAACCTACGGGTGACGTCACGCAGGCTCCGCCCATCTTTTATATTCAGTTTTTTGCCCTTTCAGATATTTTAATTTCTGTTTTTGACAGTGCATTCCCATCAGGATAGTCTGCTAGACTCGGTCCGGTTGGGGACCCGGTCCAGCTGTAGGGGGGTGTATCCATGCGGACCGAGATCGTGTTCACGCTGAAACCAGCCAAACCATTAGAATAATATCTCCCCATTCCCACCAGAGGTGGCGCTGCACTAGTATTTAGCAGAAGAGAGGACCAGACCGGCGTGAAGAAGAAAACTGTGTCCTAAGAGGAGGATTTTTAAGCAAACATGAAGAATTTCATTAGATGTTATAAACTTCCTGATGTGTGATAAATAATAGTTTAACTGTAGAACACTGTTGACAGGAAAAAGGTGGAAAATTTCATAAAAAATATCTGATCAAAGCCGACATGTTGGCTTAGAAGATGCTCGTAACACAGTGTCCAGGTTTGCACTTAAACAATAAAATAAACAGATAAAATATTACTGTTCTTAATTCTACTACTACTGATGATAATAATAATATTATTATTATTATTATTATTATTAATAATAATAATAAATAATAATAATAATAATAAGTAGATGAGTCCAGATTGTTCCGTCTAATGATGTTATTATAATAATAATAATTGATCTCCAGATCTTGTGCTATTATATAAAATGAGGCAGCTTGTGATGAGCGGTGGGATTGAAGAGACGCTGTCTTGATTGATTTTCCTGCTTTTAGTTTTTGTCTTCATGTAGAAATAAAACTTTACTTCAGTAAGTGCCGTGAAGCCACTTCCCTGCTAACTGAATATAAACACAGTTTATCAGGATGAATGGAGACTCATTTGCAGCTGCAGTCCCTCTTTATTACCTCTTTCACTGTGAAACAAAAGGTTCTTAGTGAGTGGAAAGCTTCCGTTTGTGGTGAGAAACGTTATCAGCCTGATTGACTGACAAGAGGATCCACGGTTTGACCCTGCTGTGCTCCACGATGCTGCATGGGGCAGGTATGCAAATCTCCCCGAGTCTCCTGTCCCTAAAGTGAATCTCGCCCTCTCAGGAGTCGTGAACATTAGTTTCTCGTCCCTCTTTTGGTTCTATGAAACTTAAGGGAGTTCTCCTGAGCGTTTGTCCTGATTACATCCTGTTCAGAGATGGGATTACCAGCGGAGAGAGAAAACGGCAGAATAAAACACGCTGCCAACGTGGTTGCACAGCTCAGAGGCTAAACATGAGCAACTATCGGTTGGTCTGATGATTCATGGCGGAAAAGGCAAGGTCAGGGGTCGCAGTGGCGGATGTAGGCTTGAGATTATGGGCCGAGGCGTAGCATCACTTGGTCATGGCCGCCTTTCAAGCAAGCAGAAGCAAAAAGTCTGACACTACAGCGTGTTATCATCCGGTTGTCAGAAAGAAAACGGTGCTGGAGGTCCGATTCCAGGCTCATCTGGATGGCAGACCGCTGAGTGATGGGAACACCTGCTGGTGATGGACAGAGGAGAAAGACTGGAGAGGGGAGAGGAAGGTTTTACATTCTCAGCAACAATCAGAAATATGAGGTTTAAAACTGAAAAACTTTACACTGTTTAGTGTTTTAAAAGCGCCTGATCTATTTCCATTCCTCCAGACTCCAGTCTGACCAAAACTTCTCCTGGTTTTAAACAAGAAGGCCGGGGTGTATGGAGAGAAATTTGTTTCTTTATTATCCACTCAAATTGTTAGATTTAAAACCAAAAATTATTTTGGAGAGCAAAAAATAATAATTGACAATACAAACAAATTTACAATAATAACACAAGTAATGAGTTATGACGCCTTGCTTGCTGCTCCAAGCACACTGATCAGCCGGGTTGTCTGCTCGTCATGGCCTGAGCAGAGTCGCTTCACCAGCGAGGGAATTTCAGGGCGCGGCGTGGAAAACTTGGGGCTGTGATTTAAAGTGGGAGTATTGTAAATATATGACTGGTTGTGGCCAACCATATGTAGTGCAATTGATCACTTTTGGGATAGATTTCAAGACCAACAGGCCATCAACGTTACCTGCAAGCAGGACAGCGTGAGAGAAATGGATGAAACGCAGAGCCAGGTGGAACCAACCAATAGGAACACTGCTCTCCTTCACCAGCGCAGGCCCCGCCCATCAATACCAACCAGTAAAAACTCTGTTCTCATTCACCAGCGCAGGCCCCGCCCATCAATACCAACCAGTAAAAACTCTGTTCTCATTCACCAGCGCAGGCCCCGCCCATCAATACCAACCAATAGAAACTCTGCTCTCATTCACCAGCGCAGGCCCCGCCCATCAATACCAACCAATAGAAACTCTGCTCTCATTCACCAGCGCAGGCCCCGCCCATCAATACCAACCAATAAAAACTCTGCTCTCATTCACCAGCGCAGGCCCCGCCCATCAATACCAACCAGTAAAAACTCTGCTCTCATTCACCAGCGCAGGCCCCGCCCATCAATACCAACCAGTAAAAACTCTGTTCTCATTCACCAGCGCAGGCCCCGCCCACCAAATGCAGTTTAATTCGCAAACAAAACTTCAGAAGTTGTAACCAAATGTTTTTAACTGTAAAGAGGACTTATTTTTATGCACAATGGTTGTAATTTTTGACTTACAAACATTAGTTCTGATTGAAGAAAACTTTAGTTTTGATTAAAGTTTGAGAAGTATGCTTTCTCAAACATATTTTTTTATTGGAACCTAATTTGTTTCTATCTCAACAAAAAAATTTGATTCTCACTTCTTTTTTTTCTTTTTTTTTTTGCTCTCAAAAATAATTTTTGGTTTTAAATCTAACTTATTTGATTGGATAATAAAGACACAAATTTCTCTCCATAGGGGTGGAATTATTTATATCGAATCCAAGTTTGAGGCTCCAGTAAGAAGCCCGACAGGACCGGTTCTGATCACGGCTCGTTTTCCATGGAATTCTGCAGGTTGGGATTTTTCACTTGTTGATACAGTTTCTCTCCTTCTCAGTTGGTTGCATTACATCAGCAGACAGTAAGCCAGGCAGGCAGTTGGCGTAAAGGCTGGTCCTGCTGGCATTCGGTGCACACAGTCGGGTCCATTAATGTGCAGAATGGGAGGAAGGCCACGGTGCTGGGCCAAACCGACCCTGCTGAGGCTTCTGCAGCCACATCCTCCACGCCGTTTGAGCTTCTGATGTCATCTCAGAGCAATTCCTCCCTCCTCCTCCCAACGCTCCTCTGTCCACATCCTGAACCAGCATTTCTAAAGACTTTTCATTTTACACCTCACTTTGTAACGCTACTCCTCCCAGCACCACTTTTTATACAATGCTGGTTTTGTATTAGAAAACCACTCAATGTCATTAGCAGAGATCTTTGATGGGGGGAAGCATGTGGCTGAAAAGGACATGGTAATGGAGCAGTGGGAGATCTAACAAAAGCAGACATCCTCCACCCCCACCATCACAGCCTGGCTCAGATTGTAGCGCTGAAACCATGAGGAGAAGCTGACTGCAGGTGTGTTCTCACGGCGTTTTAGTTTGTCTGCGGAGAAGCTCCAGCATCGTGGTGGAGGTGTTGGTAGAACACCTGGAACAACAAACCTCCGCGTTCAGTATCAGGTTTGTCGAGGTAGGGCAGATATGACGATATATGTCGTCTGGACGATAGAAAAAGTCTCGTTTCATCTCGTTCTATCGTTTACGCCACTATAAGCTGCTTCACTGCAGTATGTACGGCACGCTGCGATACATAAACATGGAGGAAGACGGTAGCAGATGTGTTTCAGAGTTTCTGTCTGGATGCGGTTTGGATATAAAAAGAGCGACGTGGAACCGACAACAGACTAGCTCACAGTCCCAACAACGGACTCCGACACAACTAACTCATTTTATCACCTGAACAGAAATCAGGATAAAGAATCCAGAATAAAGAATAGAGTCAATAAAAGCAGCGTCTAGTGGAGGAGAAAACTCAGAATAAACTCCAGACGCTGCAGCAGGTATTTACCTGTGGAACGTCATACGGCCATAGTTCCCCCAGATGGAAGGAGATCCCTGCTGCTGTTGCCTAGCAACACCTGATACATAACTGATGACCGACACAACATTACACACAGTTTATATGGTTATGGATTGTTATGGGGAGATAAGAGGAGCGATGTCGGGATATGAGGTGTCGGTCGCATCGCCCAGTCCTTGGCGGATGCCAAGTGGGAGCTCTCTCTGCACGCTGAGGGATTTCTGGGCAGAAGGACCCGGCGGACCCTCACACACTGGTGCAGATGAGGGAATCTCCATCACACACGTCTTAGGCACACCAAGATATCGTTGGAGCATCGTCATCGCAGAGTACATGTGTGCAGGAGGCGATGATTTCTAGGATACCTGGCACACGGGCTCGATCATTTCTAATGACGATAAATAAACTATTGGTAAAACACGGCTCCTGTTTGGACGTGATGGACAGAAACTTTTACGCAGGATGAAAGCAGTGAAAGATGAGAAGATCTGAAACACAACATGCAGGAAACATTCTCAGCAGGTTCGGTGTCAACAAGGCGGCAGGAGTCCCACTTTACATTTCTGTGTTTTGTCATGTCTCAGGGTCACAACGTCTGTTTCTTCCAGTGTCGTTCAGCCTGACAAACAGTCTGTTAACTTACCTGAGCAACGTGAACGTGCACGTATGTCTCAAAGAGCCTGAAAACAATTTATTCCATGAAGAGCAGAATAACTGTGGGGTGAAAGCTTAAAAGCTCCGTCCTTTCTGCCGGTCAGAGGACAAAAATCTGAAGCAGTTTTATTTTTAATGTTTGACTTTGGTGTGGCTAAATGGATGAAGGTCGACTCGTCTAGCCGACACGTTTGGCCTGACTCCATCAGCGAGGTGCAGAATTGGGTGCCGTTTCAGCCGCCAGTGACTCCTCCAGAGTCAGCTGGGCTGCAGAAAGCATTCAGAAAGCCACAACCAGCTGTGGGCAGATACGTCAAAAGGCTCCTTTAAGAATGCAGGTCAGACTCCGTACTGACCTCAGGGGGTGAGGAAGTATGAGGAAGAAGAGGATGAAGAATGTGTGTGCATGTATACACACACTCAACATGTGGGGAGGGGGTTGTAGTGGCCAGACAGGCTGGAGGGGCAGACTGGTCCCCTGATGGGCGTCTTTCAATGTGCCGAGCTGGGAGGGAATGAGATCAGACGGGTGTGAAACGGTCCCCTCGTTCTGTGACCTCGGCCCACGACAGATCGTTGCTTTGTGCGTCAGATTCTTCGAGGTGAGCCTCCATGAAGGATTCCCACCGGCTAAGATGGAGACGAGTGAAACACTTTTTATGTCTAAATGCTCTGAAATGAAGAGATTTTCTGTCGTCAGGAGGACGTTAAATATTTCCTCCAATCTGTTTATGTTGACGTGAACTTTTCTTTCCTTTTTGGTTTGGTGTTTCTTCTGACTTGAAATGAGAAATGTTCACACATCTAGTCAGGCTCCAACTGTTAACTAGAGCTGCTTGATTATGACAAAAATTCTTATCACGATTATTTTGACTGAAATTGAGATCTGGATTATTTAACACAACTATCCAGTATTTCTAAACAACGCTGCGCGTCGTGGTGTTCTAGACTCCGTGTCGTGCATTATAACCGTCTAATGGACGGTTCCGAGTTGTTTAATCCGCTTTTACCGCTTATATAGGAACTATTTTACGTTGGCCTGGATGTACGTTTTATACCAAACAACCGCTGTCAGGCTGCAGCGCGTTTCTCTCACTCACCTGTTAAAAGACGGCTGATCTGAACCAGCTGGTTAACGCGTTGCTATGGTAACGCCCCGTAACGGAGGGATATTACAGTGTTTAACTGGCCGAACTATGTATAGGAAAATAATGCAGCCAGTTGTCACTGACAATGGTATAAACTATGTTTAGGTGAACTTCCACAACCTACTGCAGTTATTCTACATTGACCTGCAGCCGGAGCCGACTGAGACTGGCCGCCTGGGAGTGCTTTAGGACGGGAGAGGCTCCCGCTGCTCCTTCCTTACAGTAACTGCAGAACAATATGTGCCTTCAAGTCAGTCGCCAAAACACCAGAAAAGTCTCTAATAACTCCAGTAAAAGCTGCTAGATTTGTCGCTTTTAACAAAAAAAGTCTCCAGATTTAGCGAGAAAGTCTCCAAGTTGGCAACAGTGTCTGAATGAAAGCAAAGCGGCTGTGGGAGGAGTTTACAGCACAACGCTGCAACGCCAGAGACGCTCGATTAGCAGCTGAAGACAGCAGGAGAGGAAACTGCAGAGAGGAAAATAATCACACCCTTTTAGTTTTATCATCGTTGGAAACCCAGATCGTACTGAGATTACAATCCCATTAATCGCCCAGACCTACTGTTAACCACAAATAATTTGATTGGTGATTGGTGAAATGACCACCGACTGGTCGGCGTCTGTCAGAGGTAAAACCTCCAAGCCTGATCGTCAAACTAAATCATGCTTTATTCCGTCCCGTCTGGATGGTTGCAGCTCACCGTTAGCAGGATTTAGCCAGGTTTGGATTAAAATACAGCGACCTGCTTAGAAAGAAGCAGGATATCACACCAACCCACTTCTAGGCCCACTCCACTGTCTTCCACATTATTTGTAAATCAGTTTAAAAGTCTTGTTTTAAATCTTCTCACAGTCCAGCGTTCGCTGCTACCGCGGGAGGTAATGAACTGCTGAACCATTTCCAGGTGAATGAAGCAGATTTTACACCGAAGTGAACCAGGAAACGTTTCAGGTGTGGAAATATGCCGAGATCTCGCTGAGCATAAACAGAACCGGGTCACTGTTGTCTCTGGAATAAAAGGAGTTGAATGAAATGATATTGGATTAATCTGGATGTGTGTTATAGGTTTAATAAACTTTATAAAGGAGTGCAGCTTCCTTAATGCAGTAAATACAAATAGTTTATATATTATTATGAAAAAAACATCTTTTTAAGAAGTTGTATTTTCTAAATCTAAGGAAATTATTTGACGTCTCCAGAAAAACGCTCCAGTATTTGACATTTGTGTGAATAATTGTGGTCTGCAGTGAGGAGGAATTCCTGGCTGTAATTCGCCGCGTCTCCTCAGACACGATGACTTTATCTGCATGTTAGGAGGGAACAGATGGGCAGCATTGGCAGATATTTTTCACACAGCTGATGCAGATTTAGGACATTTCTGTTTTCCAACACTTGCTGTACCTTCTCTCTGCTTTAAAGGAACACGCAGCTGATTGGAGGATGGTTGTCAGGGTTGTGCAAGTTCTTTTTTCCTTCTGCACACAAGCAAGCAGAGATCTGATCATTTCTGATGCACCCATATCTCTACTGAAAACTTGTTGCTTCACTGCGTCTCATGGGTTTGCAGGAGGTTTTCTGCAGCTGACTGGCTTATTAATAACAATCTAATCTGTTCTGGAGCCTATTGATAAGGACTATATGTTGTCTGTAGGTCCTGCTTTCCTCACAATAAGGCGTGTAATGGAGAATGTCAGTGATTGTTGCAGGAAAAACGACCCTTTCATGGAGCCGTAAGCTTGTCTGTCAGTGTGGGAAGGTGTAGAAAATGACAAAGAGCCAGTTGTTGTAGCTCACCTTTGTAACTTCTTCTTAAAGCACAAAGAGAGGAGTGGCGTACGCTGGATGTTTCCTAACCATCTCACGTTGCCTGGGCTTCATACAACCTGCTTTTTTAATCCCAGAATGGGGTATTGTTCCTTATTCGTGTTATTTAAACCAACGCTCCTCCTACAGGCGTTGTCTCCAGTCAGCATCGTCTCCGTAGTTAGAGACTGTTCACACTTAACCCAACAATGGTTGCAATCTGCTGCCAGGTTCTGCAGCGGGGGCAGCGTAATGCGACTAAAGGTGCAATCAGAGCTTAATAAGCGCATAAAGATGGGGTCAGCTCGGGGGAGAGTGGATCCCCCACCTGTGACTGTGCAGAAGTGAAAGACCTTCCTGTGTCCTGCTTAAATCCTGCTGACTCTTGCAGAGAAATGTTGGGTGACCGGTGCACTCGCAGAACTTTCTAACAGCGTCAGATTATTTACCTGCTGCGCGACATTTCCTTCATTTTCCCGCCGTTTGCTCCGCAGGTCCGGCATGCTGACAAGAGGATGAATTCTGCAGGCCACCTGAGACATCCACGTATCTCTGCTGCTGTCCCTCGACAGACCCTCGTCCCCTCTGGGACTCCATTTTCCTCCCTGTGTTCCCCCCCCTATCCCTGCCTGGGACCCCCCCCACTCCCCCAGTAGTGGCCGTCCCAGAGGGGAGGAAAGGCGAGCCAGCTCCTGTAACTATGCCTGGATGGAGGTCTCAGGGGCGTCTGATCCTGCTGAACTCCCTGACCTGTGGCCTGGAGATCTGCGTGGCAGCTGGGATCACGTACGTACCGCCGCTGCTGCTGGAGGCGGGCGTAGAGGAGCGCTACATGACCATGGTGCTAGGTAAGACAGAAGCTCCTGAAAGCTGCTATGAATCCTTACAGGCAGGATTCTCCAAGAAACGAGACTTTGTATGCATAAAATGTCCCCTTGTGCGGGAAGCCAAATGCTAGGGGTGGCGGGGGTGTCGATTAGGGGTGTCGCTGTGCCTCAGGACTTCTTCTCCTTTTCTATTTAAGTCATAAAGATATAAATGAAGTTTTCACAAAAAGTAAACCTGTTTTGTCTGTTTGGTAATCTGGCACCGTTAGAAGCACAGCGGGGGGGGGGGGGGAAATGGTGCCGGGGGTGGTGGAGGAGGGGCTCTGTGGCGTCATTGTATAGTTTATGACTTTTTTTGTATAGCTTATATTTTCCTCTCTCTTTTTGGCTCCATCCCATAATAATCTGTCAGTATGCTGTAATTGGTGTGCGTGAAATAACTTGTGCACGTCGTCTTGGCCGGGTTTTCAGGCTGGTAACAAGAGACTGGCCAATACAGGGGTTTTTCAGCAGTCAGTGTGTGTGTTTAGACTTCCCTTCCTTTATCCTATCAGGATTTTTAAAGCACAAGAATAACCTAAAGTACTTCTTTAAAACAAAGAAAAGACTCATGATAGAAAAGTAAAAGAGTTTGGGGGGGGTATGGTCTATTTGGATAAAAAGATCAGTATCCAGATTGAACTGGTTTAACACTACAGTTACCTTAAAGCTTTATTCCAGACTCAGGCTCCAAGATGGAAAGATAAAACCAAAGTAAAGAAAAAGCAAAAGAAGAAAAAGGCACCGATGTCTCCACAACCGAGACCGGACTCATCCCATACTAAAATATACAGGAGTTATCCCAGAATAATTAGATATTTTGAAGAAGGAAGGCGACAAATAACATGAAATAGTCTGGAAAGTAGCGACTCCAGCAAACCTGCTGCCTGCACAGCATCATCTCAGTTTCTCCAGCATCATGGCTTCAGCTTGAAGTTTCTGTCAATCAGCCTTTGTGTAAAATGAACACCAGGATAGAGGAGCGTACGATATGTCCGAAACAAACACACCCTCACTCCATCAAACATCATGCAGAACTACCTATAAATAATAATAAATATCCACATCATTGGTCATTTGTTCTGTAAGAAAATGTTTTACCTGCTTACAGATGGTCAGATTGTTCTCTGACAACTTGAAATCAGAGTATTTTAGACATTTGTTTTCCTTTATTCTGCAAATCATGATAACACTTTTATCATTAGCTATGACACATCAACTCATTCATCTCTCTCAAGTCGGAGTATACCGTCTGGATTTATCTCAGCTAGCGGGTCGGAGCCGCCTGATGGAAAATTCCTGCATGCAGCTGCAACAAGTCATCTCAGTCCGACTGATGCAACAAGCAGCTTCTGGTTTCTTCCACCAGCATGTGGAAGAACAGAAAGATGTCAGTCTGTTCCAGAAGGGTCCGATCGTCGTCATCCAGCAGAGAAAAGATGTGAGGAGACGCAGGAACGACTGAAACTGGCTTCAGAACCGTCCAGCAGCATTAAAACTGGAAGGATGGTGGAGAAGCATCGACTTCCAGGAAGAAACGTGGTGGAAAAACATCCTGAATGAAGCTGATGGTGATCACTGGAACGTCTGGAGGAACCAGAACCAGAACCAGCAGTAGAACTCAGGAGCAGGTTTCATAGTGACTGTAAGAACATTTCCACATGAACCATGAGACTGAACAGCTGTGGAGCCGGAAGAAGACCAGCAGAAAGACCGGACTCTGGAGCCGGAAGAAGACCAGCAGAAAGACCGGACTCTGGAGCCGGAAGAAGACCAGCAGAAAGACCGGACTCTGGAGCCGGAAGAAGACCAGCAGAAAGACCGGACTCTGGAGCCGGAAGAAGACCAGCAGAAAGACCGGACTCTGGAGCCGGAAGACGACCAGCAGAAAGACCGGACTCTGGAGCCGGAAGAAGACCAGCAGTAAGACCGGACTCTGGAGCCGGAAGAAGACCAGCAGAAAGACCGGACTCTGGAGCCGGAAGAAGACCAGCAGAAAGACCGGACTCTGGAGCCGGAAGAAGACCAGCAGAAAGACCGGACTCTGGAGCCGGAAGAAGACCAGCAGAAAGACCGGACTCTGGAGCCGGAAGACGACCAGCAGAAAGACCGGACTCTGGAGCCGGAAGAAGACCAGCAGAAAGACCGGACTCTGGAGCCGGAAGAAGACCAGCAGAAAGACCGGACTCTGGAGCCGGAAGAAGACCAGCAGAAAGACCGGACTCTGGAGCCGGAAGAAGACCAGCAGAAAGACCGGACTCTGGAGCCGGAAGAAGACCAGCAGAAAGACCGGACTCTGGAGCCGGAAGACGACCAGCAGAAAGACCGGACTCTGGAGCCGGAAGAAGACCAGCAGAAAGACCGGACTCTGGAGCCGGAAGACGACCAGCAGAAAGACCGGACTCTGGAGCCGGAAGAAGACCAGCAGAAAGACCGGACTCTGGAGCCGGAAGAAGACCAGCAGAAAGACCGGACTCTGGAGCCGGAAGAAGACCAGCAGAAAGACCGGACTCTGGAGCCGGAAGACGACCAGCAGAAAGACCGGACTCTGGAGCCGGAAGAAGACCAGCAGAAAGACCGGACTCTGGAGCCGGAAGAAGACCAGCAGTCTGTGCGTGTGTGTCCGTCCGTGTGTGTGTGTGTGTGTCCGTGTGTGCGTGTCCGTCCGTGCGTGTGTGTGTGTGTCCGTCCGTGCGTGTGTCCGTGCGTGTGTGTGTGTGTCCGTCCGTGTGTGTCCGTCCGTCCGTGCGTGTGTGTGTGTGTCCGTCCGTCCGTGTGTGTGTCCGTGCGTGCACCATGGCGTGCTGTAATCAGCAGGCCCAGCCATGTGTGCAGGATGAGCTGCTCGCTCCATCTGTAAGACGTGATGACGGAGAATCATCTCACCACCAGCGACAGAGAGAAACTGAGAAGTGACGAGAAAATCTCTAACAGGCAGTTTCTTGTTTCCGCTTTGCTTCCTTCTGATCTGAAACCGCCGTTAGTTGCAGAAACAAGATGTCACTGATCAGGATGTAATATTGGAAACATGCTGATGTTAAAAGCTTCTGCATTGAGATAAAGATGTGCAAACAGAAGACGAAAACTTGGCTCCAGATTTCCGTCTTCCATTATCAGCTGGCCTGATCACAAGCATCTGTTCCTGCTGACTGGGCTCCCTCAGCAGGCGGTGGCTGATGGGACCCCAGATTAGTAAAAAGCAACCTGTCATCAGATAATTTGTTATTTTAAATAATCAAACAAGTCCTCCATGTAAATCTGGAAGACATTTCAGAGCTGCCGTCTAAGTAGCTGCTTGCTCTTGTGTTTTGGTCACAAACATACCAGAGAGACCGACATGAAGGAGTTCTTTCTGATTCTTAAACGTTGTGCGGAAACTTTTTCAGCTTTGGAAACCTGAAGCAGATGGAAAAGATTTGTTGTGTTAGCATGTACTCTTCTAAAATTTAGTTTGGGAAATGCAGATGGAGATACGAGGTGGTGCTGGGATCAGCCTCAAATACAGTCTGGAGCTGGGTCCAGATTTAACTCACCAAAATTGATAAGTAGAATTTAGATACAGATTTTTCCCTTTTTTGTTTTCTTTTCCCGTGACATCTGATGCTTGGTGAGATATGAGCATGTATCTGAAAGGTTTCCATTGAAAATCATCTTCTCTCTAAAATAACGTCACATTCAGATGATTTTATTCACCACTGGATTACAGGGAAACATTTGGGCAGCCTATTACCTGCCACAGTAGTGGTTAGGGGAAGACCACACAATCTCACATTAGAGGCTAATGCTAACAATGTGGGATATTTACATTAGCAGCTAATGCTAACAATGTGGGATATTTACATTAGCAGCTAATGCTAACAATGTGGGATATTTACATTAGCAGCTAATGCTAACAATGTGGGATATTTACATTAGTAGCTAATGCTAACAATGTGGGTTTTCAATTTAGCAGGTAGTGCTAACAATGTGGGATATTTACATTAGTAGCTAATGCCAACAATGTGCAATATTTACATTAGTAGCTAATGCTAACAATGTGGGATATTTACATTAGCAGCTAATGTTAACAATGTGGGGTTCTCACATTAGCAGCTAATGCTAACAATGTGCAGGTCTCATATTAACAGCTAATGCAAACAATGTGGAGTTCTCACATTAGCAGCTAATGCTAACAACGTGGGGTTCTCACATTACCAGCTAACACCACAGGGCTCTCACATTATACACCAACGCTAATGCTGTGGGCTGTAATATTAGCAGCTAACCCTAAGACCGTTTCCACCATGTTGAACAAACACTTAATGTTCTGAAAATGTTTGTGACGTCAACACGTACGTATCGTGTATATATTTCAGAAGTGTATGTAATTAAATCAGATTATTGTAGTAATCTGAGTTTGATGCTCGTGTAAACAGACCCTTTCATTCATTTTCTATACCAGTTATACTGGTAAATGGTCACGGGGAAGCTGGAGCCTATCCCAGCAATCATCAGGCGAGAGGCAGGTACACCTGGACAGGTCACCCGTCCATCACAGGGCCTAAACGGACTCAGTGTCTTAAAACTTTTCTGAGAAAGTTTCATATCCAAGAAGAACTGGTTTTACATAAATATGTTTAAATGAACTTAAACCTAATTAAATCAGGAAACTAGGATCAGCCCTCCAGTTCCTCACCGCCGTCCATCCAAAGCCTTCGCCTCTGCTGCATGTTCCTCCACCATTCTCTCTGACCTCATTTCCTAACAAGCTGCTTTTCATGGAAGACCTCTAGAACGCACCACGCGTTGGCCGTGCGTCGGCTTCATCCTTTCAACCGACTACGTTTCCTTTCTGACTCTATGTCTCCGGTTGTCACCGCAGGTATCGGCCCGGTCCTTGGCCTCCTGTTCATCCCGCTGATTGGCTCAGCCAGTGACCACTGCAACAGCAGTTACGGTAGAAGACGGCCCTTCATCTGGCTCCTGTCTCTGGGAGTTCTTCTGGCACTTTTCATCATTCCCAACGCTGATGTCCTGGCGGCACGCCTTGCCTGGGGCGGGCGCACCCTCCAGGTGAGAATGCATCTTATTAGTGATGGACCTGCCGACTTAAGAGCAGAAGCGTCTCACGGCAGGCGGATGTTTCTGAAGACATGTTCTCTTCACAGAGACCAGGCTGACAGATGGACATCATTTTCACCTGCTTCTTTCTTTTCTGTAATCTGTCCCAGGTGTTCTTTCTCATCCTTGGTGTGGGGCTCCTTGACTTTTGTGGACAAGTGTGTTTCACCCCGTTGGAGGCGCTCCTGTCAGACCTGTACCGGGACGAGGAGGACCAAGCCTTCGCCATGTTCTCTTTCATGGTCAGCCTGGGAGGCTGTGTGGGTTACTTGCTTCCTGCGCTGGACTGGAGTCGTGGACTGCTTTCTGTTTACCTAGGCGGCCAAGCAGAGTGCCTGTTTTCCCTCCTTATCCTCATCTTCGTCTCCAGCGTGCTCATCACCATGAAGGTGTCAGAGGAACCCCCGGGTGTCAGCAACAGTCTGGCAGGATCGGGGTCTATACTGGAGGCAGGAGCCGGCGCCGTGGAGGCTGGCCGCTGCGGCATGCCGCGCTCATGCTGCTACCTCCTGAAGTGTAAAGTGAGGCTCCTGAAGGCCGGACCCCTGCTCTGCTTGCTGAGAACATGCTGGTCCATGACCCCGGCCATCTTCAGGAGCTACTGCCATGTCCCCCGTGTGATGAGGCAGCTGTGCGGGGCCCAGCTCTGCAGCTGGATGGCGGTCATGTCTTTTATGCTTTTCTACACAGACTTTGTGGGAGAAGGTCTGTACGAGGGCGTTCCCAGTGCGTTACCAGGAAGCGTGTCGAGGCAACAATACGATGAAGGTCAGGTTTCCTCTTCATACACGATTCTGAAGGTTTTTCTCTACATTTTCACTGTGATTTAATCTTTCTAGATGTGATTTTCATTGTGGTTTGTTCATGTATAAGAACCAAGTGGCAACCTGCGGCGGTTAAAAGTGAAGTCGATGAGGAAGTGTATAAACCTGCAGTTCCCCCTTCATCCACTAGGGGCTGCAAAACAGCAACAACATGTTTACAACAGAAATAAACATGTTTACAGCAGAAATAAACATGTTTACAGTAGAAATAAACATGTTTACAGCAGAAATAAACATGTTTACAGCAGAAATAAACATGTTTACAGTAGATATAAACATGTTTACAGCAGAAATAAACATGTTTACAGTAGAAATAAACATGTTTACAGTAGAAATAAACATGTTTACAGCAGAAATAAACATGTTTACAGCAGAAATAAACATGTTTACAGCAGAAATAAACATGTTTACAGTAGAAATAAACATGTTTACAGCAGAAATAAACATGTTTACAGCAGAAATAAACATGTTTACAGTAGAAATAAACATGTTTACAGCAGAAAAAAACATGTTTACAGTAGAAATAAACATGTTTACAGCAGAAAAAAACATGTTTACAGCCTGGTTCAAAAATCCATTTTAGGTTTAATAGGTCAGGTTTACCTTCATGACCGTGACTTAGCTTTAGCCTGCTTACCTCGGTTAGCTGGTTAGCTCCTGTTAGCTCGGTTAGCTCTTAGCTACAGAAAGCTCGGAGTTCACTCGATGTCAATCACCCACCATGACGCTCACAGCCCCCCTCTCAGCTCCACCTCTTTGCCCATATTTGTATTTTCCGGGCGAGACGACACGCATGCCCCTGCCAAGATGGTGATGGTAGGAACCGCCCACCGAGCTTCAATTCAGCTCTTCAGAAACCTACGGGTGATGTCAACGGAGGCTCCGCCCATCTTTTATATACAGTCTATGACCAGAACATGTCGTGTTCTTTGCAACCCGTCGACGCAGCAGGCTGCTTGGCTTCGCCGACAAGAAACATGGATCTTCCCACCACTACAGATCGTCTGCAGAAGCAGCCCGCTGAAGCTTGGATGATTATAAACTCTGTTTTAACTGAGGATCTGCTTTTAGCTCATCTGAAGACACTTTATCTCAGCATTCCTGATGTTACCTTCCACCTCTGCACCTTCAGGTCTCTAAACAAACAGTTCTGTTTCCTGCTCAGTAAATCGCTCTCTCTAATCTCGCCGGACATGTATTGTATTGGTTATGCAGTCATACTGAAGCATAATGTTCAGGCAGATGAAGCCAGAGAAACATGTTGTCCGTGGCGAGGACCAGAATAGAAGGACTTCTGTCTGTGTGGAGCAGCCCTTGCTGGGAAGGGAAGATTAACGAGCACAGAGTGCCATGCTGGAGTTAAGTGTTGCCGTGTAGTATCTTATTTCACTCCATTCTTTGCAACAGCTTCCAGATACTGTCCAGTTTTTCTTTTTACCCTCAGCCTGCTTTCTCACCTGCTCTTCAATCGTCCACCCTTTTCCTCTCGTCCGTCCACGTCTGACTGTCCTTTTCCTCTTTCCTTTCTTTGCTGCCTGAGCTTGCTGAACCCCGAGGAATGTCACACTCACAGAGAATTAATGTCAACAAATCAGCACACAAACATGTTCATTCTTGTCAGGTAGACGGCCAGAGCAGTGAGTTTTAGATCCGTCTGAGTTTCCTTTAATTCCAAACACAGCGGATGTAATGAAACCACATGATTCGTGCTGCAGATGCTGCTCGGCATGAGGGCATCTGCTGTGTTTATAGTAGCATGACCCACTAACCACTTTCCTGTAGGAATCATGTCTGCATCTCTGAACCCCCCCTCCATTCTGCTGAGCTGAGATTCAACAGCGTCAGTCTTGTTTTTGGGATGTCTTTAGGTTCTGTAGTGTTTGTAAAGAGAGCTTAGCAGCTTTGCTTTCATGCAGTAATGTGATCCTCGTTTTCCCTCCATGCAGGTTAGCGTGAACTTGTGACCCCGCTGTCCACAGAGAGACGCTCAGATCAGGCAGATATAATCACTTCCACACATTAATGCTCCACTTTAAGAGACGAGGCGCGGAGACAGGCTTCATGGGACAGAAACTTTATCTGATATAGAAATGATTTAATTTAAAATGTGTCATTCGTTTTTTATTTAATCTGATTAAACATACGAGATTAAAGATAAAACTTTAAAATAATTTCATTCCTGCATAAAAGTAACCATCCATTTCAGGAATGTTGTCAGAGCTCATTCTAAACATATTTTTCTTCATAACACTTAATTTTAGCCTCATTTTTACTCATTTAGTGAGAATAAAAAGGAAAAACAAACAAACATGTACCGTTCTCAGGTGGTTACCGAACCCCTCCGCCCCGTTACCAAACCGCTTCGCCCCGTTACCTAACCCCTCCGCTCCGTTACCAAACCGCTTCGCCCCGTTACCTAACCCCTCCGCTCCGTTACCAAACCGCTTCGCCCCGTTACCTAACCCCTCCGCTCCGTTACCAAACCGCTTCGCCCCGTTACCTAACCCCTCCGCTCCGTTACCAAACTGCTTCGCCCCGTTACCTAACCCCTCCGCTCCGTTACCAAACTGCTTCGCCCCGTTACCTAACCCCTCCGCTCCGTTACCAAACCGCTTCGCCCCGTTACCTAACCCCTCCGCTCCGTTACCAAACCGCTTCGCCCCGTTACCTAACCCCTCCGCTCCGTTACCAAACCGCTTCGCCCCGTTACCTAACCCCTCCGCTCCGTTACCAAACCGCTTCGCCCCGTTACCTAACCCCTCCGCTCCGTTACCAAACCGCTTCGCCCCGTTACCTAACCCCTCCGCTCCGTTACCAAACCGCTTCGCCTCGTTACCTAACCCCTCCGCTCCGTTACCAAACCGCTTCGCCCCGTTACCTAACCCCTCCGCTCCATTACCAAACCGCTTCGCCCCGTTACCTAACCCCTCCGCTCCGTTACCAAACTGCTTCGCCCCGTTACCTAACCCCTCCGCTCCGTTACCAAACCGCTTCGCCCCGTTACCTAACCCCTCCGCTCCGTTACCAAACTGCTTCGCCCCGTTACCTAACCCCTCCGCTCCGTTACCAAACCCCTCCGCCCCGTTACCTAACCCCGCCGCTCCGTTACCAAACCGCTTCGCCCCGTTACCTAACCCCTCCGCTCCGTTACCAAACCCCTCCGCCCCGTTACCCGAACCCCTCCGCTCCGTTACCAAACCGCTTCGCCCCGTTACCTAACCCCTCCGCCCCGTTACCAAACTGCTTCGCCCCGTTACCTAACCCCTCCGCTCCGTTACCAAACCGCTTCGCCCCGTTACCTAACCCCTCCGCTCCGTTACCAAACCCCTCCGCCCCGTTACCTAACCCCTCCGCTCCGTTACCAAACCGCTTCGCCCCGTTACCTAACCCCTCCGCTCCGTTACCAAACCGCTTCGCCCCGTTACCTAACCCCTCCGCTCCGTTACCAAACTGCTTCGCCCCGTTACCTAACCCCTCCGCTCCGTTACCAAACCCCTCCGCCCCGTTACCTAACCCCTCCGCTCCGTTACCAAACTGCTTCGCCCCGTTACCTAACCCCTCTGCTCCGTTACCAAACCGCTTCGCCCCGTTACCTAACCCCTCCGCTCCGTTACCAAACTGCTTCGCCCCGTTACCTAACCCCTCCGCTCCGTTACCAAACTGCTTCGCCCCGTTACCTAACCCCTCCGCTCCGTTACCAAACTGCTTCGCCCCGTTACCTAACCCCTCCGCTCCGTTACCTAACCCCTCCGCTCCGTTACCTAACCCCTCCGCCCCGTTACCTAACCCCTCCGCTCCGTTACCTAACCCCTCCGCCCCGTTACCCGAACCCCTCCGCTCCGTTACCAAACTGCTTCGCCCCGTTACCTAACCCCTCCGCTCCGTTACCGAACCGCTCCGCTCCGTTACGGAACCGCTCCGCCCCGTTACCTAACCGCTCTGTTACCAAACCGCCCCGTTACGGAACCGCTCCGCCCCGTTACCTAACCACTCCGTTACAGAACCGCTTCGCCCCGTTACCTAACCGCTCCGTTACGGAACCGCTCCGCCCCGTTACCTAACCGCTCCGTTACCTAACCGCTCCGTTACGGAACCGCTTCGCCCCGTTACCTAACCGCTCCGTTACAGAACCGCTTCGCCCCGTTACCTAACCGCTCCGTTACGGAACCGCTCCGCCCCGTTACCTAACCGCTCCGTTACGGAACCGCTCCGTTACGGAACCGCTCCGCCCCGTTACCTAACCGCTCTGTTACCAAACCGCTCCGTTACGGAACCGCTTCGCCCCGTTACCTAACCGCTCCGTTACGGAACCGCTCCGCCCCGTTACCTAACCGCTCCGTTACCTAACCGCTCCGTTACAGAACCGCTTCGCCCCGTTACCTAACCGCTCCGTTACGGAACCGCTCCGCCCCGTTACCTAACCGCTCCGTTACGGAACCGCTCCGCCCCGTTACCTAACCGCCCCGTTACCTAACCGCCCCGTTACCTAACCGCTCTGTTACCAAACCGCTCCGTTACGGAACCGCTTCGCCCCGTTACCTAACCGCTCCGTTACGTAACCGCTCCGCCCCGTTACCTAACCGCTCCGTTACAGAACCGCTTCGCCCCGTTACCTAACCGCTCCGTTACGGAACCGCTCCGCCCCGTTACCTAACCGCTCCGCCCCGTTACCTAACCGCTCCGTTACGGAACCGCTTCGCCCCGTTACCTAACCACTCCGTTACGGAACCGCTCCGTTACGGAACCGCTTCGCCCCGTTACCTAACCGCTCCGTTACAGAACCGCTTCGCCCCGTTACCTAACCGCTCCGTTACGGAACCGCTCCGCCCCGTTACCTAACCGCTCCGTTACGGAACCGCTTCGCCCCGTTACCTAACCGCTCCGTTACGGAACCGCTCCGCCCCGTTACCTAACCGCTCCGTTACGGAACCGCTTCGCCCCGTTACCTAACCGCTCCATTACAGAACCGCTTCGCCCCGTTACCTAACCGCTCCGTTACGGAACCGCTCCGCCCCGTTACCTAACCGCTCCGTTACGGAACCGCTCCGCCCTGTTACCGCCCTTTAATGCGGCAGACAATGAAAGAAACCAGCTTACTGGATATAGTGTGGAAGGAATCTGCTGGACTTCCCATTCCACCTTGGCTACTTGAAGAGACTTCAGGTACTGCTTGTTGTCTTGTTAAGTTGACCAGACCTGGGCCAGACGTAGCGAATCTCATCACATCCTGCCAGTTTACAGACGACCAAACTAAAGGCTTCCTGGCTCGGCCTGCCTTGTGGAAGCCATGAAGGAATGACCCGAGTCGGATAAAAATGTTTGGCAGTTTCTACGACAGCAGCAGCAGCAGCCTCCTTCAGCGGCTGGTTCTAACCGGTTCTGATCTCCTTCCAGGGATCCGTATGGGAAGTCTGGGCCTGTTCCTGCAATGTGCTACCTCAACCTTCTTCTCGCTGGTTATGAGTCGTTTGGTTCGTCATTTTGGGTCACGGTGGGTCTATCTGAGCAGTATGGTGAGCTTCACAGCCTCGGCGTTGGTTATCTGCCTGTCCAAAAGCGTTGCCTTGGTTACAGCGATGGCAGCTCTGACCGGCTATGCTTATGCAACACTGCAGACCCTGCCTTACACGCTTACCTGCCATTACCATAAGGAGAAAGAGGTAAACACACGAGTGATGGCTTCAGACACGAGGATGGTGTGGATAAAACCTGCTGTCAGTCACTGGATTGTTTTTGTTCTGCTTTCAGGTTTACATGCCAAAGAGGAAAACCAAAAGCCTGCAGAAGAACGGTGCAACCGCCAAGCGGGACTCTGTTTATCTGACTCCAGAGGAAGAGACGGAGGACAGCTTGAACCACAACACAGGAGCTCCTTACAGACATCCCATCTTCAGCCAGGACAGTTATGAATACTATCCCATCCCGCCGAGCCAAAACGGCTCAGCGCACCGCTCCAACGGCGGAGCGGAGCAGGACGAGGAGTCGGGATACGACAAACGTGGCGTTGGCTTGGACTTTGCCATTCTAGACAGCACCTTCCTCCTCTCTCAGGTCTTCCCTACCCTCTTTATGGGCATGATTGTTCAGTTCGCGCAGTCCGTCACGGCCTACATCGCCTGCTCTGCCATCTTCGGCGCCGTCGCCATCTACCTGGCCAGTCATATCGTCTTTGACCAGAAGGACCTCAGAAGCTGAGACACGGAAAGACGTAATGCACTACTTTTCCCAGAATGCCTTGCGCTCATGCTGCATGCGCTCAGTGGGTTACGAGAAGGCGGCTGAGGAAAGGAGCGCTGAGCGGTCGGAGTTACCGACCACCTGGAGAGCCAGGTTCGGTGGAAACCAGAACCAGAACCTGGTTGTGTCATCCTTTCTTTCCATCTGTAGTCTCAGGTACCGTCAAGCAGTTTTACTGTAGAACCGATCAGATACAAAGCTACTCAGAACCAGAACTTAAGCCTCTAAAGACCCGTTCGGTCTGCAGCGGAGATTTTTCATCATTTCAACTAAAACTGAACCCTCGTCATGCATCACCTCCTCCTGCACTGATATTTAGAGACATTCGGTTAAAGAAGGCTCAGAATAACGAGCCATTGATACGCAGTGCCTCCGCCTGTTGCTAGGATACGTCAAGGCGCCCGCCATCTTGGTCCTAGCGACTTCTTCGACACGCGCACGTGGACGGCTGTTTGGTTTAAAAACCAGCCGACATCTAAAACAACGTTACATTTTTAGCTTATTGGGTTGATTTATGATGGAAACGTCACATTATCGTTGATCAATAATCAATGATCAATAAAGCCTGATTGGTTGTACATTAAAGATTCCATATGTACATCTACTTCATCATCACAAAGTAAAAACACAACAGACTGAAGATTTTACTGTATTTAACCATCATATTGCCAAAACAAACCAAAGTGAATATCTTCCCCTCCTGCCGGTAGAAAACATCGTCTTTCAGAACCAAATCCATCCACCGCGTTGTTAAACACGTTCATCAGCATGTCCACCCTCCAGGAGGCGGTACCGCCCCGAATCCTGTCCAATCAGAACAACCTTCCGTCTCGAGACGTCGCCTCCATAAAACACCAAACTCTAACGTGATCTGGTCAGGTGGTGTAAATAACTGTCCTTCATCCCGTCCCTCGTCTTCGGTCGTCCACGTGGAGCGGTGCTGACGGCAGAGTAGACACACAAAGCGTCTGGACAGCGGATAACACGGCTGTGAGGACGTCCATGCTGCTGGAAACAACCCGGTTATGTCCGTCCACATGCAGACGGAGTGTTCACACATCTTCACTTTGGTCGGAGGTCGTTAAAGAATCCTTACCGATGCAGGAATCTGTGTTTTCATGTGAACGACAGGCCGAATCAGAGGAAATATCTTGGTTTTGTGGGATGCCTGCTACATGTGGACACGGCCTCTATCTGCAGTTGGACCTGCAGCTCATACAGACCAGCAGCCTTCCTCAGGTCCTTCCTCTGAGACTCGTACTACGAATCTGTTCCTACAGACTCGTTTACGTTCAGTGCTAGCAAACCCCAACGCTCGATCTGTGCCAAGAAATCTGCCAACAACAAAACAAATGTTCCACTTCAGATGTTTCCGGAGCAGAAACCTGATGCTGTCGGGAACGTCGCCAAGGGAAGGTGACTTAGAAAAGATGTTTTATTACTACAATGCAAACAGAAGCTTTTATCCCGGACCGGACTAAAGTTCCTCTTTGCAAAGACCGCCGTGGACAGGAGCGTGAAAATGTCCTCGGCAAACGGAGTTCCTGACGGCTTGTTGATGCGCTGCAGGTGATGCTTTTACGTCGACCTGCGAGGTCTTGCAGAAAACGCTGTCCGTACCGAGGTCCTTCCTGGTGATCCGGATCCGGTTTATCTGCTGGAGTCATAGTGAGACCTCGCCAGGACCAACATGGCGGCGCCGTACGCGTCTCGATCCGTATTTCTGATGCCTAAGCGGTGCGTACTACATTTCCCACAATGCTGCTCTCCATCATGATTCAGCGCCTCCATCTTTCTGTCTGCATCCGGCGACGATGCAGGACATCGCTATGACATCATCAGGGTGGTCTTCATTGGCTCGGTACTCAACGTGAGGAGTGACGCCGGCGGACGCGACGCTCCAACGAAGCCTTATTGTTCCCCGTGGGAGTTACGCAACCTGCTGTCCATTCAACTGGAAATATTCCAGTTTAGATCATTAAGTTCTCTGATCTGGTTTCTTCTCATCACCAGCATCTCCCAGCTGGACCAGTGTCCCATCCCAGTTGGATGAGACGCTCCACCCCCTGCTGGCTGGAGCCTGCCGGTGCGCCGTAAACGCTGACAGTCCCGACGGGCTTCTTATGTTAAATTCGGCGTGGAGGAGATGGAGCGCCGTCTCCTTGGCGTGGAGGAGATGGAGCGCCGTCTCCTTGGCGTGGAGGAGATGGAGCGCCGTCTCCTTGGCGTGGAGGAGATGGAGCGGCGTGGAGGAGATGGAGCGGCGTCTCCTTGGCGTGGAGGAGATGGAGCGGCGTGGAGGAGATGGAGCGGCGTGGAGGAGATGGAGCGCCGTCTCCTTGGCGTGGAGGAGATGGAGCGGCGTCTCCTTGGCGTGGAGGAGATGGAGCGGCGTGGAGGAGATGGAGCGGCGTCTCCTTGGCGTGGAGGAGATGGAGCGGCGTCTCCTTGGCGTGGAGGAGATGGAGCGGCGTCTCCTTGGCGTGGAGGAGATGGAGCGGCGTCTCCTTGGCGTGGAGGAGATGGAGCGGCGTCTCCTTGGCGTGTAGGAGATGGAGCGGCGTCTCCTTGGCGTGTAGGAGATGGAGCGCCGTCTCCTTGGCGTGGAGGAGATGGAGCGGCGTCTCCTTGGCGTGGAGGAGATGGAGCGCCGTCTCCTTGGCGTGGAGGAGATGGAGCGGCGTGGAGGAGATGGAGCGGCGTCTCCTTGGCGTGGAGGAGATGGAGCGGCGTGGAGGAGATGGAGCGGCGTGGAGGAGATGGAGCGCCGTCTCCTTGGCGTGGAGGAGATGGAGCGCCGTCTCCTTGGCGTGGAGGAGATGGAGCGCCGTCTCCTTGGCGTGGAGGAGATGGAGCGCCGTCTCCTTGGCGTGGAGGAGATGGAGCGGCGTGGAGGAGATGGAGCGGCGTCTCCTTGGCGTGTAGGAGATGGAGCGGCGTCTCCTTGGCGTGGAGGAGATGGAGCGGCGTCTCCTTGGCGTGGAGGAGATGGAGCGGCATGGAGGAGATGGAGCGCCGTCTCCTTGGCGTGTAGGAGATGGAGCGGCGTGGAGGAGATGGAGCGGCGTCTCCTTGGCGTGGAGGAGATGGAGCGGCATGGAGGAGATGGAGCGGCGTCTCCTTGGCGTGGAGGAGATGGAGCGGCGTGGAGGAGATGGAGCGGCGTGGAGGAGATGGAGCGGCGTCTCCTTGGCGTGTAGGAGATGGAGCGGCGTGGAGGAGATGGAGCGGCGTCTCCTTGGCGTGGAGGAGATGGAGCGGCGTCTCCTTGGCGTGGAGGAGATGGAGCGGCGTGGAGGAGATGGAGCGGCGTCTCCTTGGCGTGGAGGAGATGGAGCGGCGTGGAGGAGATGGAGCGGCGTCTCCTTGGCGTGGAGGAGATGGAGCGGCGTGGAGGAGATGGAGCGGCGTCTCCTTGGCGTGGAGGAGATGGAGCGGTGTCTCCTTGGCGTGGAGGAGATGGAGCGGCGTCTCCTTGGCGTGGAGGAGATGGAGCGGCGTGGAGGAGATGGAGCGGCGTCTCCTTGGCGTGGAGGAGATGGAGCGGCGTCTCCTTGGCGTGGAGGAGATGGAGCGGCATGGAGGAGATGGAGCGGCGTCTCCTTGGCGTGGAGGAGATGGAGCGGCGTCTCCTTGGCGTGTAGGAGATGGAGCGGCGTGGAGGAGATGGAGCGGCGTCTCCTTGGCGTGGAGGAGATGGAGCGGCGTGGAGGAGATGGAGCGGCGTGGAGGAGATGGAGCGGCGTCTCCTTGGCGTGGAGGAGATGGAGCGGCGTGGAGGAGATGGAGCGGCATGGAGGAGATGGAGCGGCGTGGAGGAGATGGAGCGGCGTCTCCTTGGCGTGGAGGAGATGGAGCGGCGTGGAGGAGATGGAGCGGCGTGGAGGAGATGGAGCGGCATGGAGGAGATGGAGCGGCGTGGAGGAGATGGAGCGGCGTCTCCTTGGCGTGGAGGAGATGGAGCGGCATGGAGGAGATGGAGCGGCGTGGAGGAGATGGAGCGGCGTCTCCTTGGCGTGGAGGAGATGGAGCGGCGTCTCCTTGGCGTGTAGGAGATGGAGCGGCGTGGAGGAGATGGAGCGGCGTCTCCTTGGCGTGTAGGAGATGGAGCGGCGTGGAGGAGATGGAGCGGCGTCTCCTTGGCGTGGAGGAGATGGAGCGGCGTGGAGGAGATGGAGCGGCGTGGAGGAGATGGAGCGGCGTCTCCTTGGCGTGGAGGAGATGGAGCGGCGTCTCCTTGGCGTGGAGGAGATGGAGCGGCGTGGAGGAGATGGAGCGGCGTCTCCTTGGCGTGGAGGAGATGGAGCGGCGTGGAGGAGATGGAGCGGCGTCTCCTTGGCGTGGAGGAGATGGAGCGGCGTCTCCTTGGCGTGGAGGAGATGGAGCGGCGTGGAGGAGCCGAGGATTGGCCACGCTGTGCAGACTAGAGGAGGGAAACGCCGGCAGCGGCTGCAGGAGGTCGGAGGTCGAAGTGCCTGCACATCTTTTTCCAAACATGTTTTGTACATAAGAATTTATTTATTCCGCTTTTATTTCTAAATGATGCTTTAATATGTAACTCTTCTGCGTCGCCTGCTGGCCGTTTCTGTGAAACAGATAAGTTATTTTAGAAGAAGATATAATTTATTGCAGCCTCTCGGCTTTCGGCTGCAGTTCTGCTGATAGACAGGAATCCTGGTTCATGTCTGAAACCAGCGTCGCTTCAGTACAACCACGCTGGAGTCACGCTGTTTCACGTCATCATGGCGGATCTGCGTTAGGCTGCACGGTGGCCTCACAGCAAGAAGCTCGCTGGTTCGATCCTCGGCCTTTCTGTGTGGAGTTTGCATGTTCTCCCCGTGTATGCCTGCGTTCTCCATGATGTTAGGTTGATGGGTTACTGCAAACTGCCCCGAGGAGTCCCTGCGATGGACCGGCGAGCTGTCCGGGGTGTTCCCGCCTTTCTCCCACAGCCTGCTGGGATAGGCTCCAGCTCCCCGCTTCATCGGACAGTTAGGATGAAACGATCACTCTGGGTTTTATTATTATTGGGATGTTTTTGTGTTTTTCTCAGATTTCAGATGTTTATCTTTGTTTTCTGCATTTAACTGTTTTTATCTGCTTTGTGGATCCAGACTGTAAAACATGCAGTTTCCACATTTTATACAAATAAACTGCATCGTCATGAAGTGTGTTTCTGTCTCTCACACACACACACACAGACATGGAGCTGGCGCCATCTTGTGGTTTCCATAGGAACTGACCTGCACGCGCGGGGGGCTGCTGGTGGCGTTATCTGTGCCATGGAAACACGCAGCAGGGGCGCGCGCGGGGAATGACGTGTCGTGTTTTTCTCCACAGTCAGACGCGCTCAGATATCATTATAAAACACACACACACAGGGGGCTCTTGCTCAAGGACACGTCAGGGAAGCTGACCTAACGGAGGTGTTGAACCCTGATCTTGTGGCGCGCGCCCCGCTGCTGCGCGGCTCTGACGTCAGTTCAGGCCAAACCAACACGTTTACTGGAAAAGTTGTTGAACCTCGAAGTGGGAGCACTGGAGCCCTGTCGCAGCTCTCCGGTGACAAGTGGGCCTGTTTTTACACCTTCCATCTAAATAAGGAAGCGGCTGACAGACATATGACCACCGACCCAATTTGGAAGCAGCCCGCGCGCCCCTCCGCGTGCCAGGCCGCGGAACGCCACCAATAGGCTTCGTCCCCCTCCAGCCCAGCAGCGCCAGCAGGCTGGACCCCCCAACCCCGCACTGGCTGGCTGTTTTTCCTGCGTGATGTCATAGGGATGCGGGGATCCGGCTCTCTGGACTCTGAGGCGTTTATGTGGAGCTGAGAGAGAGACTGTCAGAGGGAAGAGAGAGAGAGAGAGAGAGAGGGGGGCGCGGAGCTGCAAAACATGGTAATCACCAGCAGCAACATCACCAGCATCACCTGGAGCTCTGCCGCGCGCTCCCCCGTCTCCTGCTCTGCTCTGCAGCGGGGCTCGCGCTTCATGCCCACAGCCCGGACCTGCCCACCAGAAATAACCCTCAGCCAGCATGCCGGAGGCAGCAAAACAAGAGCAGCGATATTTTTAGCCTCATTAAGCTGGACCACGTGGCCTGAAGGTACCCCGGATGGCCGTTGCGCAGAGGCTCCTGGTCAGTATGTCCCGCGAGGCCGGCACGCCGCGCCGGACGCTGAGCGCGGCGCTCCTCCTGGGCTGCCTGCTGGGGGTCGTGGCAGCCCACCCCCCACCCAGCAGCAGGACCAACGCAACTTTGCTGGAGAAACGATGGGAGACCCTGTTCTCCCGCTCTGTACTGGGGATCTCTGGGGAGAAAGCGGAGCTGAACTGGGAGAGTGACTACCTGCTGGGCATCAAGAGGGTGCGGAGGCTCTACTGCAACGTGGGGATCGGGTTCCACCTGCAGGTCCCCCCCGACGGCAGGATAAACGGTGTACATAATGAGAACCAGTACAGTGAGTTATTCCTCCAGCCATGTAATGCAGCAGACATGAAGCAGGCAGTGAGCATGGATCTGCGCAGCTACCCGCACCCCCCCCCCCCCCCCCCCCCCCAATTCATCTACATCTGCATGACCATTTCTCATCTGACGCGCAAAGATGATTAAATTTCTTCCAGAAACAAATCTGTTAAAACAACAAGTCTCCATCAGCACCTCCCCCTCCCTTCCCCTCCTCCCCCAGCTCAGCCATGTCATGAATGCATGGACGCTTTTAGACAACTTATTTTTACGCCCCCGGGGGGGGGGGGTGTCCACAGACCCGTCGCCGTGCACGTCAATGCGATAAGTGCGATGGCTGCAGCGGCCAAACCGGTGCGCGTGCATGCAGATGTAGGCTGGGGAGAGATGCAGAACAAAGGCTCGGCATGCTGCGCAGCAACCTGCACGGTTCCACCCACAGACGCAGAGAACGCACTCCCCACGCCGCGTGTGCGTGTCCTTGCCACGCTGACTGTGTGTGTGTGTGTGTGTCAGGTCTGATAGAGATCTCCACGGTGGAAAGAGGAGTGGTGAGCCTGTTTGGGGTGAAGAGCGAGATGTTTGTGGCCATGAACAGCCGTGGGAGGTTATACGGAACGGTAGGTATGCCACGCAGTCACGTGACCTCATCATATTCAGACGGATTTTAGTTCGTTTGTCTTTTTTTGTGGGGGGGGGGGTTCTGTCACCATGAGAGCTTCAGACCATCAGTTGTGAGATCCATATATTTTAATTCCATCAGGAATTTGTGAAGCTCTATTTCCAGCAGGCATGTCGGCCTGTGGGGGAATAACGAGGTTAACAGATGCAGGCTTTAGACCCCCAGCTGTAATGAGGTCCTCTGTGAAGGTGGGAACCCTCCCCCCCCCCCCGACACCCCGAAACCTGTCAGCAGATCTGGAAATGGATTTAAGCAGCAGAATGCTGGGACGCCGCGCACACGGAGAGGAAAAGGGCCTCCGCTGCACCCACATCATCTTCCAAGTTCACCTGCATCCCTGCTGATGACGGACAGCTTGACGCGCTCTGCTTTCTGCTGAAAGCCTCAATCTGCTGTTTTCATCTGGAGCTGCACTGCAGCGGCATGGAGGCAGCGGTTCATGGAAGATGCAGGAGTAACGGCATGCAGTCACACCTGAGTGTCTAAAAGTGAACCTGCTGGAAGCCTCACAGCTGGGAAGATGGTTGTCCTGCATCTTCTCTGCTGGATCTCTGTCTAAAAGCAGCAGAAGGGAAAACTCATTGCTGATGTCTTTCCTCCTAGACGTTCAGTGGGCTCTTTTCCTCTCTGCAGCCGGTGCTGCTGCGTGTGACAGTCAGCTGACGGTTGCAGAAATGTGAATCCTAGATGCACCTGGTGGAGACATCCCCCCTACAGAAGCTGCCACAATGAAAGCTTCTCACACAGATTCCTCTTTTTGGTTGTCCTCTTATTAATATGTCTTGTAGTTTATTGTAGTCTGTTTAGCTCCAGTTAAACCTGGTGATTTAAACCTGAACATGATGATTTTAGGGTTTGTTCTTAAAACTGGAACAAAGTTGTGCCCTGAAACATGACTTGTTCCCTCTTCCACTTAAAACCACTCAGAGCATCGTTAGATAAACATGCAGAAACAAAAGGAAAAACTAATCTGTGGATCTTTAACACGGAGAAGAAAAATCTTTCTCCGAAAACTGCTTTGACGGCGAGTTTCGCTGCGTTAATTCAATTCAGTTCAACTTTATTTATATAGCGTCAAATCACGGCAATGCCATCTCAAGACGCTTTACAGACAGAGAGGAAAACATAATGAAGGCCAATTCATAACAGCCTATATAAGGAAACCAACAGACTGAGTTGGAGGTCCAACTCAATCTCCCATCCTGAGCAAGCACACAGCGACAGTGGGAAGGAAAAAACTCCCTTTTAACAGGAAGGAAACCTCCGGCGTTACAACAAGGCATCAGCTTGTTGTAGGTGACCATTATTTCCATTTATACCATAGTCCAGGATCATTCTAATGACGACTCGCTGCATAACCGTCAAATGTACGCACACGTAGTTCGGTGAGTTAAATCACTGCGTTATCACTCCGCTACGGGCGTCACCATAGCAGCGAGTAATGAACTGATTCAGATCAGGATTGGATGGATTTTGAGGTGAATTTCAATATTTTTGGCCGAAATAAAACATTTGATGAATGTGAAGTGGAGGAGTGGTGAGCGCCCCGCAGTCACCGTAGCAACGCCTTAACCAGCTGGTTCAGATTAGTTGTCTCTTACCAGGTGAATAAAAGTGCTGTAGCGTGACCACGGCATAAAAAGAACATGGAGACCAACATGAAACACTTCCTATATTTTAGCATATGTAGATAGAAATTGGTTATAAAATGTTTATTGTGTGGGACCATGGCGGTACAAGTGCATTTAACTCCGCTGCGCTTCATGGTGTTCTAGACTCCGCATCGTGTAATAAAACCATCTAATGTACAGCTCCTCGTTGTTTAATCTTTTATCAGCTTTAGATCACATTTTAAATGTCACAATCATGACTTTATACGTTAGAATAATAACTTGTCATCGTTACTTTATATCTCATCATTTGTAGTTATTTTTAATTCACTCGTAGCGTGACTGAGTGAAGGCAGCATTGCTAATCGGGAGTCCCTGGTGTTGCTGGAGGTGCTGGTGTGAAGTAGAGTTTTGCTGACACATGGCTGCTTGCTCGCCCTCTCTCCCCCTCTTGGTGTGACACATATTTGACAGTCAGAATGTGAGGCGCTTATCTGGTCCTGAGTGATGAAGCGGCAGCTTGTGAGCAGGCTGATGATCTGATAAGAGATTAAATTAGGACGCGTGGCCTCTCGTGCACTCTCTCCGGCGTTGTACCCGTAATGCACTGCCAGCTCTGCACAGCAGAACCACGTTGTTCTGAGACAGATGTTTAGAGAAAGACTTTATGGGAAAGCTGGAGTCTAGGTGTTTTCACAGTAAACCATTATGATACAACTAGTTTAAGAGCGGAGTTTGGACCGTCAGAGAAGGGGAGGGGGCATCACATACTGTAAGCTGGCGTCGTTGGACCAAGGACCAACCTCAGTCCATCCTGAATGAGCTCATACCTGCTGAAAGTGTTCTTGGAACCTGCTTGAGTCTGATTGCAGATACTGATCCATTTACTCCTCAACCTGTTTGGTTTTAAAAAGTTTGCTTTTGTTCTCAAGTTGTTGCCCCAAAAGTTTGCTGGGACAGTTGCTTCGTTTGGGGAAATGTGAACGCACCAAACTAATTCTGATTCGGACTACAAAACATTCTCTTCCTGCATGTGGCGTAGCGTTGCATTGTGGGTAAATCCATAGCGATGGCGTTAAGGGTCCTCTGCCTCGTCTGGTGTTCATACTGCGTCCATTGTTGCAGTGGATTTCTGCAGTATACTTGCATAAGACACAATAAAAACCCAAAACAGCCATAGTTTGGTCTCCATGTTTAACTGGCAGGTGGAGGAAACAAGAGTTTTCTTCTTCACGCCGGTCTGGTCCTCTCTTCTGCTAAATACTAGTGCAGCGCCACCTCTGGTGGGAATGGGGATATATTATTCTAATGGTTTGGCTGGTTTCACCAAAGTGCAGCGTGAACACGATCTCGGTCTGCATGGATACACCAGCTAACCAGCTAAAGCTTAGTCACGTTGTTAACCGGCTAAAAACCGTGGTAGTTCTACGTTCTTCTTACGTGAAGCGTTAGATCAGGTACCTGTCAATCAAAACGACATACCCCTAAATATGCCAATCTCGTTCCGCATGGATACACCCCCCTACAACTGAGCCGAGTCCCCAATCGGACAGAGTCTAGCATACTATCCAAATGTGAACGCACCTATCACCAGACTAAGCAGTTCGGATAATGAATGAATGAATGAAAATTAGGTATATCATGCCAGTATTGGTGAAATTTATGGAAAAATCCTCCATGTGAAGCTGTAACGATTGATGACGTAAGGAAAGAATGAAATGAACGGTCAATAATCTGTGTTCACCTTCCTACAAGCAACACCTACCACCTGGAGAAAGGTTCTGAGTTAAATGGCTTGTGACTGACTGTACAGTGCTGCCATCTCATGCACAAAAAATACAAATATTTACAATCCTATAATCCTTCAAACAACTTTATTTGCAGTTTAATTTGATGTTTTTGCAGCCTTTATGTGAAAATACTGTCTAAATGTTTTAGTTTCCCTGGTTTACACCTTTTCCAGCATCTGCTAAGCAGGTTCAGAGAACATGGCAACAGCCGCCATTGCTCTGTTAGCGTCTGATAAGCATGCTAGAGATGGGATTTGAGTTGAGTATATAGTTTTCAGCAGTGTCCTAAGGAACAAAGAATATTTCTGAAAATCTATAAGCATGTCCCTGAAAGAAGCATTTAACTGCAGAAACGTGTAACGTATCATGTTTTTATCTCATTGCTTCGCTGTGTGGCAGAAGCGTCTTGAAATTAGACCACATTACATATAATTTATTTTTAGAAAATATTAATGCTGCAGACTGAGCATTTTTCCCAGTTTACTCCCACACAGTCCTTCATGTCAGCCTCCCTGACGACCCTCATGCAACTACCAGCAAGCTGTGAACCCCCACCCGACCTGTAGAGGGGCGCTGCTTGGTTTTAGGCTCGAATTGGCTGCTTCTCACCTTGAATGATGGATTCTGGCTCCTTAGATGAACCTGAAGTTAAGATAATTCATACAGACGTAAGACCTTTTCACGCCGGGACTGATGCGAATTAACTGCACAAAATTGCAAACAGCTCAGAGGTGAACTATCGACGTTTCGGTTTGTGCAAACCCGGTGTGATGTGAATCGGTGAATATATGATCCAGTGGATCCCACACAGACAACA
The DNA here is from genome assembly GCF_933228915.1 of Telmatherina bonti. NCBI lineage: Eukaryota > Metazoa > Chordata > Actinopteri > Atheriniformes > Telmatherinidae > Telmatherina > Telmatherina bonti. The sequence goes on along the minus strand of NC_136620.1, from coordinate 40,871,305 downwards.
GCGTGCTGATTCTGCAAGAGAAAAGACCGAAAGATGCTTCAAGTTCATTCTGTTCTAGAAAGGAGAGGAGAACTTTGGGAGTTTCATTGTTTCTCCAAGATCTGAAGCTGGACTGCTTCAGGACCTTAGGTCTTAAGGACAGACTACAGGACAGATGTCAGGACAGATTTCAGGACAGACTTCAGGACGGACCTCAGGGCGTTCTTCAGGACGGACTTCAGGACAGACCTCAGGGCGGACCTCAGGACAGACTTCTTGGCGGACCTCACGGACAGACTTCTTGGCGGACCTCACGGACAGACTTCAGGACAGACTTCAGGACGGACCTCAGGATGGACTTCAGGACGGACCTCAGGACGGACTTCAGGACGGACCTCAGGACGGACCTCAGGACAGACTTCAGGACGGACTTCAGGCCGGACCTCAAGGACGGACTTCAGTACAGTTTGTGGGAAATTAGCTGCTTCCCTGACTATAACTATTCTGGATCATTGAGTGGAACCCGCAGCAGGTGATTGATCAGCATCATGCAGATGTCTTGGTCGAGGTCTTTATTTGAGGCACAGTTAACATCCACTGGCACAGCGGTCTGGTGACTCAGTGGTTTTGCACTAGACGCACTTCCACCAGATGATAGCTGCGGTGAAAAAGTAAAGCCTCGGAGAAACAGTGACACTCCAGAAAAAAGCACTTGTTACTGTGCAAAACGGTGCACTAATTAAGAGGCATAATGCAGGCATGTTCTGATTGGCTGGCTGGTGGGTGCAGCGCAAGAGGAGAGAGAGTGTTAGGCTGCCTTTGCAATCTGATCGCTAAAGGGCCTTTTCAACAGCCGCCCCCAGATTTCTACAGGAAATCTTAAACACAAAAAAGGCCCGTCTATTGCTCAAGATTCATCACAGGGGAGATCAGAGTCTGTGGTGTCTGGAAGATAGGTTTCCTGATATTTAGTCAGGAGCTGGAAGTTGGATAATTTGAGACACTGGGCGTGTGTAGGTGTGATCACCCACTTTCACAGCAGCTGATATCACCTTTCCATCAAGTCCAGTTGAGACGTTGGTGACTATTCCCACTGGCCAGTGGGAACGAAGGAACTGAGGGTCCATAATCATGACGTTCTTACCCACATGCAGATTCGGTGCTTCTGTATTCCATTTCTGTCAAGCCTGAAGGCCGGGAAGGTAGAACTTGATGAAGTGCCTCCAGAAGTGGTTAGCAAGAATCTGACAGTGACGCCAGCGCCTACTGCTCAGGATTTCAGATTCTGGATATACAACTTGTGGAAGGGAGGAATCTCGACGTCCGATTAATAAGCAGTTTGGCGTAACGGGATCAGGGTCAGCAAACGCTGCTGATGTGTAACCCAAGGGTTTGGAGTTCAGTACCCCTTAAACTTCAATGAGGAGGATCCTCAGAACCTCTTCTGTCATTGACTGTGTCCCAAGTGTAACCTGTTAGGCTTGCTTGATCGAGTGGATCTCTCGCTCCCAGCATCCTCCAAAATGAGGAGAATGTGGGGGACTGAATCTCCACTGGATCTGCTGAGGGGTAAGTGGTGCTTGGAGATCTGGTTGGAGGGCTGAGAAGGCTTCTTGAAGTTCTCGGTCACCTACCTTGAAGTTGGTCCCTTGATCTGAGAGAAGTTCGAATGGTTTTCCTCTCCTTGCTATGAACCGCTTTAAGGCCATCAAGAAGGCATCACTACTGTGGCTGGACAGAAGGTCAATATGCACTGCTCTTGTGGTCATGCATTTGAATAATATGCCCCAGCGTTTCTCACTACTCCTTCCAGTTTTGACCAGATAGGGAGCAAAACAGTCAACACCTGTGAACTCTGGTTTGTGGAGGCGTAGTCTTACTAGGGGTAAGTCAGCCAATTTGGGAACAGATGGTTTACCACGCCATTTCTGACATTCTGGGCAGTTGTGTTGGTGATGACGGATGACTTGCCTGCCACGTGGAATCCAATATTTACGCAAATCTCAGAGAAGACACCCTCAGGTCCGACTCGGATGAGCTCATTATTTCCATTAAATTCTGGAGCAAGAGTAAGAAAGCGACTGCTGTTAGGCACTGACTTTCCTACTTTAGGCCGGGCATAATCAGTAGGGAAGCAGTCCTGCTGCACCCGGCGCAGGAGTATAGTATGGGCCTTACCATAATCCCCTGCTGTCAGTTTGTCGTTGGCCGCCCCGTTTAAGGACTGAGCAGTGACGGTAAGAAGGTCACTGAAGGTAGTGAACTGGTTGGCATCAGGCATGAGTGGTGTTGATGATGCAGCAGTGAGGACAGAACATTGGCTTTTTCATTTCTTCACCTTTAAATGACAGTGCTTGAAATGGAGGGGTTTTGGCCACTGGGTTTGGCTTGCTGTTAAGAATGTTGGTCTGCACTTCCAGCGGCTGTCAGTAGTTAAAGCAGAGAGTAGCTTCCCACGAGTGATGTCATCCGCGGGATTAGCAGCAGATTCCACATAACACCAGGTATCCCCAGCAGTGAGATCCTGGATTTCTGCCACTCTGGTTCCCACAAACACTTTAAAGCGGCATGATTCTGACTTCTGCCAGGTAAGTACAGTGGTGGAGTCGGTCCATAATGTGACATGCTGAATGGGAAGAGTTAACTCAGTTTTGAGCAGTTTGGCAACCTGAGCACCTGTTAAAGCGGCACAAAGCTCTAGTCGTGGTATAGACTGCTGCTTCTTAGGGGCCATGCAGTGAGGGAAGCTACTTCAATTTTACCAGTGGGATTTTCTGTTCGGAGGTAGGCCACCGAACCGTAAGCTTTCTCAGAAGCGTCACAAAACACATGTATGTCACGTTGGCTTGCAGGTGTATCCAGTGCAGGGCTGGTGTAATATCTGGGCATGATTATATCATTCAGATGGGGCAGCTCATCTTCCCACCCATTCCATGCTTGAAGTAGGGGTTCTGGAAGTGCTGGATTATCCCAATCTTGTTTCTTTTCCAATAGGTGTTGGATGATAAGTTTTGCTCTTGTGGTGTAAGGTACCAGAAACCCAAGGGGGTCATACTGGCTAGCTAACACCTTGTAAATAGACCGCGTTGTAGGTTTCTCTGTCTTTGTGGCTCGGGACTTGTATGACAGCGTGTCAGCTTGGCACTGCCATTGAGAACCCAAAACTGATTCTTCTTGGTCTGACTGACCTTGTGAAATCCACTTTTTGGCACTATCTGACCTTGCCTCTGCAGGAATGTGACAAATGGTGTCAGGGTGATTACTTGCCCATTGCCGCAACTCAAACCCACCTTGGGAAAGGAGAACCTGGAGCTGGTCAACTAGGGATCTAGCCTCAGCTTCAGACACGACACTCTGCAGACAGTTGTTGCATAGAAGTACTTCAGCACTGAGTCCCTGACCGAATCTCCAGGTTGGGTGTGGTCCTGAATGTGTTTTTGAAGTGCAAAAACGGCACAGCAGGGACTGCTAGTAGTACCAAATCGGAGCACTCTCCATTTATAGACTGCTGGTGGCTGTTCACGCTTTAGATCTCTCCAGAGGAATCGAAGAAGAGGTTGGTCCCTGGTAGTAGCCTCAATTGGTGAACATTCCTCGGACATCACTGCTCACCACCACTGTGTGTTCTCTAAAGCTTAAGAGATCAGAAAGCAAGGAGGGTCCCAGAGTTGGTCCTGGCAGCAGCAGCTTATTTAGGCTGATGCCCTGGAATTGGAAGGAGCAGTTAAAGACTACACAGTGCTCCCCATTATGTTCCACAATGTGATGGGGAATGTACCAGCTGGTTGGTGTGACATCTGCACCTGGCTCCAGTCTGACAACAAATCCAGCTTGCTCCAACCTCTGGAACTCTGCAGTGTAGATTTCGCCTAGCTGTGGTGCTTTAGAAAGTCTCTTTACATGGAGCAGTGGGGTTGCATAACAATGGATTCCACTGATCTCTATCCGTTGGGTTTTTTTCTCTCAGGCATTTGATGGCTTCCTGATCTTGCAGTGAGCGCATTCTGGACTTCTAATCCAAGGAATAATGTCCATTTGCCATAACCTTTCTACATGCTGGTAAAGGTCAGCTGGTGGGGCCTCATATGATGATGTTTATCCACGAGGGACTGTTTAAGACCCAGGGTTGGACCCTGAAGTGTACCCTGAACTCCGACTTATTAGCGATCTTATCTGACTTGGTTCAATTCAATTTCAATTCAACTTTATTCATATAGCGTCAAATCATGGCAATGCCATCTCAAGACACTTTACAGACAGAGGGGAAAACATAATGAAGGCCAATTCATAACAGCCTATATAAGGAAACCAACAGATTGAGTTGAGTCCAACTCAATCTCCCATCCTGAGCAAGCACACTGGCAACAGTGGGAAGGAAAAAACTCCCTTTTAACAGGAAGGAAACCTCCGGCAGAACCCGGCTCAGGACAGGCAGCCATCTGCCTCTGCTGTGTGGGGGGAAGAGGACAGAAAGACAACAGACAACAGGAACTGCTACTCCCGGCCAGGGAGACCTGCTGAGACAGGAGACATACATGTTAATGATGCAACACTGTTATTGGGGGGGGGGGGGGGGGGGGGGGGGGGGATAAAAGAGAGAGATAAAGAGAAAGAAGCTCAGTGTATCAGGAAATGTCCCTCAGCAGTCTAAACCTATAGCAGCATAACTAAGGGATGCTAACCATCCCTAGCTATAGGACTTATCAAAAAGATAAGTCTTCAGCCTAGTCTTAAAGGTGGGGAGGGTGTCTGCTTCCCTAACACTAACTGGGAGCTTATTCCATAAGAGAGGGGCCTGATAACCAAAGGCTCTGCCTCCTGCTCGGCTCTTTGAGACTCTAGGAACCACAAGTAAGCCTGCAGTCTGCGAACGAAGTACTCTGCTTGGTATATAAGGAACTATGAGGTCTTTGATATATAGTGGTGCCTGGTTGTGGAGGGCTTTATATGTAAGGAGAAGGATTTTAAATTCTATTCTAGATTCAACAGGCAGCCAGTGAAGAGAGGCTAAAACTGGAGAAATATGATCTCTCCTGCTGGTTCTGGTCAGGACGCTGGCTGCAGAATTCTGGATCAGCTGAAGGCTTTTCAGGGCATATTTAGGACAGCCCAGTAATAGAGAGTTACAGTTTTTCTGCATCACTCTGAGACAGAATGTCCCTAATTTTGGCTATATTACGTAAATGAAAGAAGGCTGTTTTAGTAACCTGCTTAATATGTGGGCCAAAGGACAGGTCAGGGTCAAATATTACTCCAAGGTTTCTCATTGTAGCACTGGAAGCTAAAGTAATGCCATCCAGGTTCATTACAAAACCGGAAAATTTAGCTCTGAGTTTTTCAGATCCAACGAGAATTACTTCAGTCTTATCTGAGTTTAAGAGGAGAAAATTTCTAGACATCCAAGTCTTTATGTCTATGAGACAATTTTGAAGCCTATCGGGCTGATTTGTTTCATCTGGTTTAAAGGATAAGGATATCTGAGTATCATCTGCATAACAATGAAAGTTTATTCCATGTTGTCTAATAATTTTGCCTAAAGGGAGCATATATAGCGTGAAGAGTATTGGTCCAAGTACAGAACCTTGAGGAACTCCATGACTTACTGTAGTTTGGGAGGAGGACTTGTCATTTACATGAACGAACTGAAGTCTATCAGATAAATATGATTTAAACCAGCTTAACGCTGTACCTGTAATTCCAATCACCTGTTCTAGTCTTTGTAACAGAATGTTATGATCGACTGTATCAAATGCAGCACTAAGATCAAACAAGATAAGTACGGACACAAGTCCTTTGTCTGAGGCCATAAGAAGGTCATTAGTAACTTTCACCAATGCTGTCTCAGTGCTATGATGAGCTCTAAATCCTGACTGAAACTCTTCAAATAAATTATTTCATAAACGGGAGGTTAGATATAGGTCTATAATTTGCTATCACCTCTGGATCCAGAGATTGCTTTTTAAGTAAAGGCTTGATTACAGCAGTTTTAAATGATTGTGGTACATATCCTGTCACTAAAGACATATTGATAAGACTTAGTAGTGATGTATTAATTAAAGGGAAAATGTCCTTAAAGAGGCTCGTTGGGAGAGGGTCTAAGATACAGGTGGATGGTTTAGATGAAGCTATTATTTTAGTTAATTCAGAGGGTTGGACAGGACAGAAACTATTTAGACACAAGTCAGATCCTGGTTCTAAGGATGCTTCGGAGACCACAACAGGCTCAACATTATAGGTAGAAGGAAGAATATTGTGAATTTGATCTCTAATAGTGTCAATTTTATTCCTGAAAAAATACATGAAATCATCACAGCTAAGGAGCAACATTATCCAAGGTTGTACGCATTGAAGCTGTTATAGTATCAGCATGTTGATCAATCTGAGCAGGAGTAAGGCTTAAAGGGGGACTCTCAGTCATGCTAACACATGGTAGAGGGGAAAAAAAATTGTAATATTGTCTGATAAACATCTGCTATAGTAGAATTTATTTTTGGTCAGTGAGTAATCAAATAAAGTGAATTCAAAGGTTAATAAGAAATGATCGGACAAGACAGGGTTTTGAGCAAATACTTTGAGCTTATCAGTCTCAATACCAGATGTTAGAACAAGATCAAGAGTATGACCATGCGAGTGAGGTGCACCATTAACATTTTGTGAAAACCCAATTGAGTTTAGAATAGAGCTAAAGGAAATGTTTAAACTATCATTTTCATCGTCAACATGAATATTAAAATCACCTAGTACAATGACCTTATCAGTAGTCAGCACTAACTCAGACAAGAGATCAGAGAATTGGGTCAGAAACTCGGAGTAAGGTCCAGGTGGGCGATACACTAATGCTAAAAGGAGCGGTTTCTCTGAATTCCATTTTGGATGAGATAAATTTAATGTCAGGAATTCAAAGGATTTATAGTTCGTTTTGAGCTTAGGATTAATTAATAATTCTGACTGAAAAATAGCTGCAACACCTCCTCCTCTGCCTGTAGTTCTAGGAATGTGAAAGTTTAAATAGTTAGCTGGCGTAGCTTCATTAATACTAACATAATCCTCTTGCTGTAACCAGGTTTCCGTTCAGACAGAATAAATCAATGTGGTGATCACCTATCAAGTCATTGACTAATAAAGACTTTTTTGGGAGGGAACTGATATTCAGTAGGCCACACTTTATGGTCTTATTTTCAGATTTGATTAGATCCATTGTTTTTATTTTTATGAGGTTTTCCCGATTAACCCATCCATCCATCCATCCATCTTCTGCCGCTTATCCGGGGTCGGGTCGCAGGGGCAGCAGCCTAAGCAGGGAAGCCCAGACTTCCCTCTCCCCAGCCACATTTGCCAACTCTGCGGGGGGGATCCCGAGGCGTTCCCAGGCCAGCCGAGAGATGTAATCCCTCCAGCGTGTCCTGGGTCTTCCCCGGGGTCTCCTCCCAGAGGGACGTGCCTGGAACACCTCACCAGGGAGGCGTCCAGGAGGCATCCTGACCAGATGCCCGAGCCACCTCAACTGGTTCCTCTCTACTCTGAGCCCCTCCCGGATGACCGAGCTCCTCACCCTATCTCTAAGGGAGAGCCTGGCCACCCTGCGGAGGAAACTCATTTCAGCCGCCTGTATACGAGATCTCGTTCTTTCGGTCACGACCCACAGCTCATGACCATAGGTGAGGGTAGGAACGTAGATCGACTGGTAAATCGAGAGCTTCACCTTCTGGCTCAGCTCCTTCTTCACCACGACAGACCGGCGCAGAGTCCGCATTACTGCAGACGCCGTACCGATCCGTCTGTCGATCTCGCGCTCCATCCTTCCCTCACTCGTGAACAAGACCCCGAGATATTTAAACTCCTCCACTTGAGGCAGGACCTGACCCCCGACCCGGAGAGGGCAATCCACCCTATTCCGGCTGAGGACCATGGTCTCAGATTTTGAGGTGCTGATTCTCATCCCAGCCGCTTCACACTCGGCCGCGAATCGGTCAAGCGAGAGCTGGAGATCACGACCAGATGAAGCCAACAGGACCACGTCATCCGCAAAAAGCAGGGACCCAATCCTGAGGCCACCAAGTCGGATCCCCTCAACACCTCGGCTGCGCCTAGAAATTCTGTCCATATAAGTTATGAACAGAATCGGTGATAAAGGGCAGCCTTGGCGGAGTCCAACCCTCACCGGAAACGGATCCGACTTACTACCGGCAATGCGGACCAAGCTCTGACACCTGTCGTACAGGGACCGGACAGCTCGTACAAGGGGGTCCGGTACCCCATACTACCGGCTCTGCTCCCTCATGGGAAGACGTGTTGGTAGGATTGAGGAGGTCTTTGAAGTATTCCCTCCACCGACCCACAACGTCCCGAGTTGAGGTCAGCAGCTCCCCACCTCCACTGTACACAGTATTGATGGAGCACTGCTTCCCCCTCCTGAGCCGCCGGATGGTGGACCAGAATCTCCTCGAAGCCGTCCGGAAGTCTTTCTCCATGGCCTCGCCGAACTCCTCCCATGCCTGAATTTTTGCCTCGGCAACAGCCGAAGCCGCATGCCGCTTAGCCCGCCGGTACCCATCAGCTGCCTCCAGAGTCCCACAGGCCAAGAAGGCCCGATAGGACTCCTTCTTCAGCTTGACGGCATCCCTCACTGCTGGTGTCCACCAACGAGTCCTGGGATTACCGCCACGACAGGCACCAACGACCTTACAGCCACAGCTCCGGCCGGCCGCCTCAGCAATAGAGGCACGGAACACAGCCCATTCGGACTCAATGTCCCCCGCCTCACTCGGGACATGTTCGAAGCTCTGCTGAAGGTGGGAGTTGAAGCTCGCTCTGACAGGGGACTCAGCCAGACGTTCCCAGCAGACCCTCACAACATGTTTGGGCCTGCCAGCTCTGACCGGCTTCCTCCCCCACCATCTGAGCCAACTCACCACCAGGTGGTGATCAGTTGACAGCTCCGCCCCCCTCTTCACCCGAGTGTCCAAGGCATGTGGCCGCAGGTCCGACGATACGACTACAAAGTCGATCATTGACCTGCGGCCCAGGGAATCCTGATGCCAGGTGTACATATGGACACTCTTATGCTGGAACATGGTGTTCGTTATAGACAATCCATGACGAGCACAGAAGTCCAATAACAAAACACCATTTGGGTTCAGAGGGGGGGGGGGGGACCATGCCTCCCAATCACTCCCCTCCAGGTCTCACTGTCATTGCCCACGTGAGCATTGAAGTCCCCCAGCAGAACAATGGAGTCCCCAGAAGGAGCACCCTCCAGCACTCCCTCCAAGGACTCCAGAAAGGGTGGGTACTCTGAACTGCTGTTCGGTGCATAAGCACAGACAACAGTCAGGACCCGTCCCCCCACCCGGAGGCGGAGGGAAACTACCCTTTCATCCACCGGGGTAAACCCCAACGTGCAGGCACCAAGCTGGGGGCTGATGAGAATGCCCACACCTGCTCGGCGCCTCTCACCATGAGCAACTCCAGAGTGGAAGAAGGTCCAGCCCCTCTCGAGGGTACTGGTTCCAGAGCCCAAGCCATGCGTTGAGGTGAGTCCAACTACATCTAGTTGGAACCGCTCAACCTCGCGCACAAGCTCAGGCTCCTTACCCACCAGAGAGGTGACGTTCCACGTCCCTAGAGCCAGCTTCTGCAGCCGGGGATCGGACCGCCAGGGTCCCCGCCCCTTGCTGCTGCCCAGCTCACATTGCACCCGACCCCTACGGCTCCTCCCGCAGATGGTGAGCCCACGGGAGGTTGGGTCCATGTAACCCTTTCGGGCTGAGCCCTCCCCTAGACACCTGTTTGCCATGGGTGACCCTACCAGGGGCATAAAGCCCCCGACAACATAGCTGCTAGGATCTTCGGGACGCACAAACCCCTCTACCACGATAAGGTGACGGCTCAGGGAGCGATTAACCCCAGAAGTGTTTTTGTGTTGTTTAATTCTTACTGCTGGGAAGTTGTATAAGGTCGGAATGGGGTTTTGGGTGGGCGGCGGCAGGTGGGAAGCTGCAGAAAAGTGTGTAGGACTACAATTCTGCCTCCTGGTCCTAACCCTGAGTTGTCAATCTAGCTGACTAATAAAAGAGTCCATATTGCTAGATAAGAGAGCGGCTCCATCCAACGTGGGATGGATGCCATCTCTCCTAATAAGACCAGGCTTTCCCCAAAAAGCGCTCCAATTATCTATAAAACCCACGTTGTTATCGGGACACCACCTAGACAACCAGCGGTTGAAGGATGACATGCGGCTAAACATGTCATCGCTGATTAAATTTGGCAAGGGACCAGAGAAAACTACGGAGTCCGACATGCTCTTGGCAAAGTTACACACCGAAGCAACATTCATTTTAGTGACCTCCGATTGGCGTAACCGGGTGTCGTTACCGCCGACGTGAATTACAACCTTACGGTATTTACGTTTAGCCTTAGCCAGCAGTTTCAAATACGATTCGACGTCGCCCGCTCTGGCCCCAGGAATGCATTTGACTATGGTCCCCGGTGTCTCTAGAGCCACGTTTCTGACTATGGAACTACCTATAATCAGGGTTTCTGCCTCAGCGGGTGTGTCGCCGAGCGGGGAAAATCTGTTCAAAACGTGAACAGGTCGGTGGTGGCCAGTGGGTTTTGGTTTGGGGCTACGCTTCCGCCTGACCGTCGTCCAGCCCGCCTCGGCTCCCAGCTGCGCGGGAACTGCTGAGGGACCGCTAGGTGGGCTAGCTGCCCTGGCTGGTAGCTCCGCACTGGCTAATGGGGGCTTGCTGACTCACTGCTTCCCTAACTGAGTGCGGAGCTGGGCTTCTAACTCACAGAGCCTCGCCTCCAAAGCTGCCAAGCTGCTACACTTAATACACCTACCGTTATCACTAAAGGAGGCGGAGGAGTAGCTAAACATCAGACACACCGAGCAAGAAAAGGCAGGGGACCGGGGTGTGGGAAGAGAGCTAGCAGCCATGCTAAAACCGAGTGCTTGAGCTGTTTAAGTCAGTAAACAGAAAGCCAAAGATCCCAAAAATAAATGCAATATATAGAACAGTGGTTTGGGAAGATATTGTGCGCTAAAATGAGTGGTTGGTTAACAATAGATAGAAGTTAGAAAGAAGTTAAAGGAGCCAACGGCTCGTAGCAATCCGCAGTGATGCTAGGGAAACAGGAAATGACACAATACGTTACCGCAACGTCAGCGCGTCTCCTGGTTGAGGGCTTATCACTGATTTCATGCAGAGCAAGGAGATGTCGGTTATTACAAGTCTTGCAACACATTTTCAGCTTGCATTCAACTGCTCTGTGATGTCTACCACAACGCCAACATTGGTTGTTCTCCTGAATCCAGGCATGTTTCTCTGTGGCACCGAGGAGCTTGAAGTTAGCACAGTTGTTCAGAGAATGTTTGTTATTGTCACAAAATGGACAGAATTTCTTTGAATTTTGAGCCACTGCCGGAGCACGGAGTGGTTCTCCTGCCAGTTTGGTATCTGCATCAACCAACAGAAATGATGCCTTTGCAGATGGTTTGTTCAGCCTCTGCATGTCCTTGCTCTTTGGAGGATTAGCCTCTGGGTCCCCTTCAGTACAACAGCATACTCTAGTCAGTCAGTCAGCTAGATCCAGGAGAGTTGGGACAGGTATCCGTAGAAGATGGATGAAACGCTGAAAACCGGATCTAAGATCATGGGGTAGTTTGCCCAGTAAACAGGAAACATGTGAACCACAGTCCAGTTCTACTTATCCATTTCGACCTAGCTGTTCCAACATGCCTACCAAGGATCTGACACACAGAGCAAAGATTCTGAGCGATCTGATGTTGGGACCATCCATGAGCTCAGCGATTCGCTGTAAAGCAAGCTGGTGTGGTTGCCCATATTACTGGTTTAGAGCTGCCATAGTGTCCGTGTAGGGATAATGGGAATTGCTATAAGAATCAGCAACGAGCAGGGTCTCTTCCAGCTTCAGGTGATTGACGAGTATCTGGAACTTGAAACGTTCTGTGGCATCTCTTGGTAGTTTGTTATCCAGAGCAATATGTAGCCTAGCAAACTCTCTTAGGTTAGAATGGACAAAGTCTGGGATAGTTGGTGTTGGTCCCCGATACGTCTGCTCTTGTCCACTCCAAGTTTTGGTATGTAGGCCCTGTATTATATCGATGTTGCTCAGGGTAATAACGGTTTTCACCATAGCTGGCAGGCCCTTGTGGGGTGTATTGGTGCCCTGCTCGGAAGATAGCTGCACCTGGGCTGATGGCTGGATCAGCTCTCCACCCTGGGATATAGTACTGCTTATTCTTCGCATCGTAGTCAGGATGCCTAATTAATGGCACAGGTTGACATATCCTACTCTAAAGTGGTGGAGCCTTTCTTTGATGGAGAGTTGAAGAGTGGATTATCTGCTCAACACCAGCAGAATACTGGACCTCTCTACTAGGTGGGTCCACTGCATAAGAATGTAGTGAGTCACTATGTGCTCGTGTGCAGCCATTGTATGCCCTGAGCTCATTATTCTGGAGTCTGAGTTGCTGTATAGAGGCTAGAAGGCCTTTTCTTTCCTGCTTAAGGTGCTGAAGTTCACTTCTTAAATCCTCACTTGTTACCCCCTTATCAGTTACTGTCGACAGTGGGGAGTTTAAGTCCTCATGGCTCACTGGAGATGCTGAGCGTAACTCATCTATGCACCCTTTATCTTCTTCTGGCTGTTCCTGAGGGAATGATGGAAAAGTAGTGGTCTGGGGTGGTGCATGTCTTCCTAACTTTTCAGGAAGGATATAATCCTTTAGATATACAGGGAGTGAAGTCTTCCTCCTGACAGCTACGTCAGGCTCCTGATCTGTTGGTTCAGACATCTTCTACTACTGTAGGCTCCTTATCCGGCTCGAAGGACCACTTTGTGGGAAATTAGCTGCTTCCCTGACTATAACTATTCTGGATCATTGAGTGGAACCCGCAGCAGGTGATTGATCAGAATCGCGCAGATGTCTTGGTCAATGTCTTCATTTGAGGCACAGTTAACATCCACTGACACAGCTGTCAGCAACCGCTGACCTATCAGTCCACACGACTTCCCCAATTGGTCAATTACATGTCTGTCGGAGATGAATATTTAAATAAATCTACCTCAGTTTGAAAAAACAAAACTCACAAGTCGCTGGACGGAATTTCGTTACGGATGTGAACGTTCTGGTTGAGCCTGATCAGATGAAAACACTCCCATGTGAATGACTCAGATGAAATATTGGGACCAGGTGTGTGAAGGGCTTCATTTTGTTTTTTAAAGTAAGGACGAATCTTTTGGCATTTCTCAGCTGTGTGTCAGTAAGGAAATGATGCGAAGCGTTTTCAGGCTTCAGATAAAAAACTGCCCACATCTGCTCCACACGTTCACATCGGTTGGAACGTTTCATATGATCCACAAGCAGAGAACATGTGAATCATCTGATGTGTCAACCACATGATTCACGTGTTCCTCACATGTAAACCACACTGAATGCACATGTAAACCACATGGGCGTCACATGTGGTTCACATGAAATCCTTCTAAAACCAGATGTTTAAATATGTGTATACATGTGAACCACGTGTTTCTGTGCAAACTGGTCTCTGTATGGACATGACCTTCATTTAAATCCTGTTGGCTCTGAACAGTCAGAGCACCTGGGACCCCCTGTGCTCCTAGAGGGAGCCCTTGCGGGTTCAGGGACCCCAAGTTGGGAACCACTACTTTACCTGAAAGTCACAGCCCATCAGATCCTTTGTTAAGAGGACTTTACCGTTTCTCGAGCCGTTGACTGAAACCCTGCTCTGTGTCTTTGTCCCCTCCCCCCAGAAAGTCTTCCATGACGAGTGCAAGTTCAAGGAGAGCTTGCTCCCGAACAACTACAACGCCTACGAGTCCCTGGTTTACAGAGGATCTTACATAGCACTGAGCAAGCATGGTCGCGTGAAGAGGGGCAACAAGGCCACGACCGCTATGACTGTCACGCACTTCCTTCCCCGAATATGATGCGAACAAAACTGGCAATAAGAACCTGATTTGCACATGTGGAATATTTCCCAGGTAACACAAGTACCACATACGTACGTACAGAAGAAACAGAACTGCAAAAGAAAGAACCACACTTATATCTGACAGTATTTATTCAAACTTTATATGTATATTTGGTAGCTGACTTTGTATTAGGACTGATAGAAATGCCATTCTGTGCTGCTTTTATGAGTTTCATGGTTTTGTGGGGATGGAGAGGCATCGTTGGGCCCTCCAGTGGAATGGCTGCTTGCTGGAACTTTGCCCTGCCAGCGGACGAATGCTCGTATTTTTGCAAATGAAATGAAGACGTTTTTACCTCAAAGATGTGTATCCCGAGGAGAAGCTGGAGAGACGTGTGTGTGCGTTAAACTGTCATACAAACAGAAAGTTTCTGTTGAAAGTTATCTGAACGTTTCACTGTCAGGGCAACCAGAGCACGCCGGAATCAGTCGGTGGCGTCGTCAGGAGGCGGCTGTGCCTTGAATTCCTCCTTACGGCCCCCGTTCCCCTGCATGCGTGAAATGTGGTGCTCCAGTCAGAAATAGGAAGGATTACGCAAGTCGTCCCTCAGATAGCATGGAGGACTTCAGTCCCTGCAGGTCCGACGTTTCTCCACCTTATTCTCCTTCCATAATCAGAAGAATAAGCCACCAGGCTGGAGGCTGCACAGGACCCAGTGGAGCCTGGGTAAAACTAGATTCATCGCTTCAAAGGGAGCTTTGACAATCCTGCTTTGATTTTCACGTCATGAAGCCAGCCTGAGTGTGTGACGGGTGTGTGTGTTTATAGCTGTGCATGTCGGATGGCTTTGCTTAGATCTGCTGTTTGTTTGAGCCTGTGTAGCATAATATCAGACCTGCCTTACGTCGGGGTCGGGCGTGGAAGCTTCCGTGAGGCGATGGCAGCCGGTCGTGGGTCTGACGACGCCTGGCACTGAGAGCAGCGTGCATACAGAGCCCTGATTGGTCAATCCTCTGTAAATATGACGGTGTTCTGCATGTCCCAGTTCAAGTTTGGCTGAGGGAGAACTGGTACTGGTGATGTTTTAAGGCATTTCTGCATCATTCAGACCGGTTGCTGGGGACGGGGGGGCGGCAGAGGGCGACGGGGGGGGGGGCGGAACAACAGGAACCAAACGGTTCTGTTCTGCTATGACCATCCAGGCGTTCTGTATGCAGCATATCATACTTGAATTCATATAAAGGCTCCCTCTCCTCTGATTCTGTAACTTTCCACTGTGGAAACAGGGACAGAAGGATGCAGAGACAGAAAGGATGGACAGAGGACAGAAATGGCGGTCTGTATGCGGCGCCGCCTGCTCGTTTACCTCGGTAAGGATGCGTATGATGTCGGGACCCGCAGGCTCCTCGGTGGTTCAGGTCAGACTGGATGGTCGGTGCATCTGAGCCATTGTTTGTACCACGGTGAGAGTCGGCGGCAGCGTCCTCCATGTCTTTCATACTCATTGCAACGTTTAGATTTTCTCTAAAAGTTCTGCGCCTGCTCCACCTTTACTCTCCGACTGTAGCAGAAAACAAACAACCTGTAAATCAGGTGCATTTCAGTGTCATTTATTTATTCTGAACATGACCTGCAGCGACCTGCGAGGTGAAATCAGCAAAGCTCCTCCTGCAGGTACCTGAACGCACCTTCTCTCACGCCAAACTGATGGTTTACACGCGCTTTAAGCTTCAGCGTCTGTAGCAGCAGGAAGAAACGTCCATCTGTCCACTGCAGCGTTCTGTTCTGCAGACGATCTGATCAGTTTACCTCCAGTCAGGAATAACGGGACATCGTCTGTACAAGCCACAGGTGAAAGTGTTGAATCAAAGCCGACTGGTTCAGCTGCTGGATCCTGTAGCCAAACGCAGCATGAAATGAATCGAATGCTTCCAGTAAAGAGACACGAGAGCGAACCATGTGATGGACTGAAAACTGTGAGATTCACACCACTGACTGAATAATCTGGGGGGCAGATTGATGAGATCTGAGCATCTTCTTTAGACTGATCAGCCGGCGCGGCGTCACTCAGATCAAATTTTTTCTGGTTTATTTAAAAGGTGCACATTTTAAGTTTCAGGTAGAACGCGCCGTTTGTTCTCGGTTCTTCTAAACTACATGACATGCGTGTTGACGTGTTACTGTGTGTTATTTAATGGTGGCGAGCTTCAGAGGACACCGTCAGCACAGCAGCGATCCGAGCAGAGCGGGGAACCGTCTGAGGAGCTGCTGTGTTGTGGAGTGAAGCCGACAGCAGGGTCACATGATGATGTTACTGTTGACATTACTTTAGCATGATGCTGTTTGAGGCAGAAAGGTTGTAAAACCCAGCAGTAGGAGTTACTGGTGACTTCCTGACGTCCTCAGCATGCATGTGGGTGGACTTGGTAGGTCTTACAGTGTCTGGATTCTGCCATGTGCTGGTTTTAAAACGTGTTGGTTCACAGGGAACTGGAAGTCTGTGGGCTGATCTGGGATCAGATGTGTGTGTGTGTGAGTGTGTGTCCCTGTGTGCTGGCAGCCTCTGTGTTTCCCTCAGTTTTCTATTCCTGCACTGAGGGGAGAGTGCTTCCTCTGAGTCCCCCTCCTCTTTTTTAACATATACCTCACCTTCTGCCTTAGTTCCGATTATTGAAATGATTGTAAATTAGTTTGAAACGACAGACTTCTCCAATCATTTGTTTCTGAAAAAATATGATGACGAGTAAAATACTATATTGCAAATGGTTTTCCTTTTATTTTTGTACGTATGTGCTGTGCACAGCAGTCAACTGTATTCCTGAGATGACAATAAAAGATGTTTTGTAAAATATTTGGTGCCTCCAGTCTCTCCATGCTGTCTGACCCTGCATGATGAAATTAATATTTATTCCAGGCGGATCCATGGTAGAGAGCGTCCTCTGCTGGTGAAGAGGCAGAACGGCGGCATTCTGACCTGGAAAACGACCAAAACTAATCTTTATTCCCTTCTTTTTATTTACAAAGTTCTAATTTCTGAGTCACTTTTCCTTCTTTTCTATTGTTGGAGTGGACAAGAAGCACTTAATGTAAAAATGGGAACGTTCATACACATTTAGCCTACTCTTATCTGGCAGCACTTATATTCCTGCAACGGTTCCACAGTTGTGTTTGATAAAAAATAAAGAACCAACAAATGCTTTTAAATAAAGATCCAACTAGAAAGGCAGTGGCAGAACACAGATGTCTGCTAGCAGCTCATTTCCATGAAAATGCTGAAAATTCCTGCAGAAAATGCTTGTGGATGAAATATCATGGATCCAAGTTAGACAGAGAACCTTTCTCAGAGAAATAAAAAAAATCACAAATCGCTCGTTAATAAGCGGGTGCAGCTACAGTAATCTTTCTGAGGCAGAAAAATGCAGCTGATTCACCAGCAGGACTGAAGGACTGTTTTATTAAAAGAAAGCGAATGACTGTTCCTGTTTTTGGGTTATTTTTCCTCTTTGTCATTTCTGTGTGCGTTCATAAAACGAGTATTTAAGTTTGTCAGCTGACCTGTTTCAATGTTGTAATTATCAGGCCTGATATTGCTGTTGATGCAGCATGCAAAGCATGTCCCCGGTCCAGGACGTAGTTATTTATTTATCTTTATTGTATTTCTCATGTCTTTGCTACTGTATGATGTAGAAGTATTTACCTGGATGTGTTTATTTCTGTTCTTAGAGTGGTTGTGAAGTGCTCTAACAGCTAAATATGTAGAGATACCATTTTATTGTGTATTATATGTCCTGTTGCAGAAACCACACACCTACAAGTCAACCCAAACAGTTATTTCCATGTTTAGAGTAGGAAACAACCTAGAAGACCAAGAAGGAACTTGTCATGCTTGTGCATTCTGCCAGATGCCTCCTGGTGGGTAAATTAGTAAAGCCAACATCCCAACCAGCCAACAAAACATCCACGGAGCGACAAACAAACTCAGGTTTTTTTGCAGTTTTTGTTTTGTTGTCATGCAATAAAAGCTTTTCATTTCCACACAGATACACTAAGATCTATTTTCCTGTCATCTGGGCCTTTAAAAAAAAACAACAACTATTTTCCAACAATATAAAT
Organism: Telmatherina bonti; assembly: GCF_933228915.1. Lineage (NCBI taxonomy): Eukaryota > Metazoa > Chordata > Actinopteri > Atheriniformes > Telmatherinidae > Telmatherina > Telmatherina bonti. The sequence continues at coordinate 40,853,248 of NC_136620.1, read as the reverse complement.
GTCTCAGAAATAAACAGGTCGCATCCTAAATGTTTGTTCTTTCTTACTTTTATACCTAAAATAGAAATAAAATCTCGGTTGTTTAAATAAGCAAACTTCTGATAGCTGATACTGATTTAAAAAGTAAAAGTTGTCTTTTTTCAAAAGGTTGTTTGTGAGTTTTATTCAGCGGATCAGTAGCAGACAGTCCAAGCTGCTCTTTCTAACTTCTGTTCATTCCTGAGAGGTTCAACCAGAGCAACATGTTTACAGTTAAACTGCTGAAATCCACCGAGATGCTGCCGAGCCACAACACTGACCAGCATTATCAACAACTGGACATCCAGCTGGGAGCAAGGAAGCGGTCATGTGACCAGATACAAGGATGATCGCTGAGGATGATGCAGCTGTAGGAGATGAAGAGCAACCTGCAGAGTTTTAACTGGAAAACATTCCCAGTTTAACTCCTCCAGACACGGACCTGGAAGGTCAGAAAAATGTGTCATGCTCTGCATCTGTTGCAGGAAGGATGGACGTGACAGGAGGAGCCAGTTTCATGCAGAAGACATGAAAAATGTCATCATGGAGGAAATGTGGAACATGAGAACCAGAAATCAGCAGCAGGGAGGACGTGATGCTGTTCCACTCTCCAGTTTGGTGCAGTTTGCTGTGAAAAGCACAGCGAGCTTCATGCTGCTGACTGGTTTTCTTTATGCTCATTAATAACTCATTAATAAATAAGAAAATAAATGAAAAGTATGCTAATCTGAATCTTGTAGTTTTAAAAACCAGTAAAAGTGTGAATTTAGTGGTGATGCAGTAACTTCTGCAGGTGCTTGTCATCACCGAAGCAGTCGCACCCTGAGTCAGATCTCTGATGCTGAACCAGTCAAACCAATTTGTGTCGAACATGTCAGAAAAACAAGGAGCAGAAGAAGAAAGCAGGTGGACACGTCCAGCCATGCACCACCAGCTTGGAAAAGCAATGAGAACTTTATTCCAGTCACCATCAGAGTAAATATAACAACACATATAAATATACCACTACTATAAGTAGTATACGTGTACAAACGTACCCCACCAGTAAAAAGCTGGATCATCTGACCCGACCGGTCGTCCACACACCCATAAATACTCACATATATACCTATATGACAACATGAAACCACAGCTGGTGGTAAAACACAATTCTGTACCTTCATACTGAAACATTTATATTTTACTTTAGAATTTACCTCCACATTTCAGCTTTTCCACAGTTTAATTCCAGAGACAGAAAACATCTTGCTTTGAGGTTTTTACCAGTAAGACGACGTGATTGTTTCTGAACCTTCCTGATAGAAAACGTCTGCAGATTTATCGCTGATCTCTGCATCCCGCCCGACGCCTTCCTCTCCTTTCCTCCTGCAGTCGGCTCATCATGAATATAACATTATAACAGAATTATTATCCCAAACATTTGTACAACAGCGGAGATGTGGAGGAAGAAGGCAGAACATGGAGAACTCTGCAGCCTTTCCCAGCTTTAGGTAAACGTGCAACACGGAGCGCCATCTGCTTTCTGTCCTGAATATTTAAACTTTTTATCTTATTTATGCTTCTTATGCAGATTATAAACTCATTAATCACCAGCTGCCTGGACCACTTCCACCAAACAACATGTCCTTGTTTATTTGTAACTACCATGTGTAAACATGAAGCAGCTGAAATCTGGAGGCAAACACTAATAAATGAGACGTTTCTGGGAGTTGATGGAACAAGTTAAAGTTTGGGAGAAAGTGGGAAAACAAGGCAGATTCTGAATGAGGTCACGCCGCCTGACAGCAGAACACACACGCTGTGCAGTCGTGTGAAAAGCAGCGGAAGTGTGTACAGTTAATTAATAAGCAACGTAGAAATCATTCTCCCTGGGTGTGACTCAGCACACAGTCACATTAAACCTTCATTAAACAGCATTAAGTGTCATTTAGAATATTTTCTCTCAGTTTCTCGTCCTGCAGGGAGGAACGTCTGCAGTAAAGGTGAATCCTCTTCATCACCTGCTCCACGACGCCGCGCTCATCCTGCTTCATCTTTACACTGATTGGCTTCTTTTTGCTGGAACGATATCGTCCATAATCTGTCTTTCTGTGTAAAAACATCCATTTCTCTGTCAGGTGATCCTCCTGCAAGGTGAATCTGTGAGGTTGGGCAACGCAGGCGGAGGAAGCAGGTAGGCGCCGAGTCGTTTTGGTAAATGAGTTAGCCGGTTTATTGACCCTGTGTTTATATAGCCCTGTTGGACTTTCTCCTGCGCTAGTCGCTGCCCCGCACCATCCTGACAGTTCCAGCTTTTTGGAGACGCTTCATCCTGCTGATCATGCGCCCGGCTTTCTTCTGGCTCATCGTGGTCGCTGCACACGTTTGTGTGGTGGTGGATTGCAGACCGCAGCGGCAGCATCAACACCAGGCAGGTCTGTCTGCCGCTTCGGGACGTTTCCACGCAGAGTTCAACAGATGGGTGAGGAAAGGCGTGCTCAGAGGCCTGCAGGGTGAGTCTGCTGGGATTCACAGCTTTTCTTTTACAAACTGGATTCAACAGAAAATGTTTGTTCTGTAAACGATGGGAAGCAGCAACACGTAAACATCCTGGTGTCCCACACGAGATTTATTTCTATTCTACCAGCCTGACTTCCACATTCATCCAGATTTACTACACTAGAACCATCCTCACATGTTTAATAACATGCTTCCTGTCCTGACCAGTTATCGTACCAGTAAGAACAGCCAACGGCGGCTTTGTACTGGTGTTTGACTGGAGAAGGAAGCGTTTCCTCTGCATGGACTTTAAGGGAAAACTCTACAAGTCGGTGAGTTTCTTACATTGTAACCATCACAGGATGGCTGCAGACACATTGCTAAATATTCTGTCTTTTTCAGAAGCAAAAGGACAGACCGGACGGTCTCTCCCGCTCAGATGAAGCGGACCACCATGACACCAGCTGGCTGCTGCGACTGGAAGGAAGGGATCTGCTGGTGGTTCACCAGGAGCCTCCGGAGGTCTCCGCGGCCCTGCTGGAGAGCTTCCTGGAGCCTTTGGTAAAGAGACGGAGAAGAAGCCAGGAAGTAAACCCCTCCGATCCTCTGAGATCAGAACCAAACCCCCCTCCTTCTGTAAAGGATGCAGGACGCGGTCCATCTGAACAAGAGCAAACGGGCTCCGTGTCCAAAGAAACCATCACGTCGGTTGATGACCCGCTGTGGGTCCTACGGCCCAACGGCCACGGCAGTCCTGTCAAGACGAACATTGCGGAGCGGGCAGAACACAAGTAAGACTCTGGACTGGGAAGCTTGGTGTTTGCTAACTGTGGCTGCAGCGTAGGAGCAGACAGCTGGTCGTCTCCCATGTGTCCAAATAAAACAAGCAGCTGGCTTATTTGTCTCTCTGATGACATGACTTCTTGGAAAACAGATAAAACCTTTACAACGTAGTCCAGCTGCCCCGGGTTAAAGCTAGAACAGGGAATGAAAACCCAGTTACATCACAGTGACCTGTACTGGTTGTGTTTGCACAGCAGACCATCCAGTTTGGCAGCATTTCACACAAGTTTGCTCCTTTCACCTCTTTTTCCTGTTAAATTTTAATCCTGACAGCAGACGAGGCAATGTCTGTCTTGCATATGTGAAATGTGTTCATGTAATTCTGAATATTCACACAGAAATGTGATGAAATCTGTCCAAGCTGAGCTCTGCAGGGGGGCCAGGATCCGGTGCTGGACACCAGAAGTCACAGCAAGGAAAACTATTTATTTATTGAAATGTGTTTAGTGACTTTCTTTCTAGTCTGATGCTTATTATTTATATTTCATGTCATGCTCTTATTTCTGATAATAAAACAAATAAATGGGATGTATTGTGTGGAGCATCTTTTTAGAATGGATTGTGCAGGAAAAAGGGAAAAATGTTCATGTTCGGATCAGAATCCGCTGCAGATCAACACTAAGCTGGTAGATAATCATCAAGTTTTCCTCTTTTCTGCTTGTTTTCTTCATGTTTTCATCTGGAAGCTGGGACAAACAACGCTGATCTTATCTGATCGTAGTTATGTAACTGGTGAATATTAGGCCAGTTTAAAATGATGAAATAACTGGAGAGGTAACCGGTGCTGAAGTTACCGTAACGTATTATGTCATTCCGTTTTCCCGAGCGTATGTCGCTGCATATTGCTACGAGTCGTTGGCTCCTTTAACCTTTTTCGAACAATTATCTATCGCTAACCAACCACTCACTTTAGCGCACAATATCTTCCCAAACCACTGTTCTATATATTGCATTTATTTTTGGGATCTTTGGCTTTCTGTTTACTGACTTAAACAGCTCAAGCACTCGGTTTTAGCATGGCTGCTAGCTCTCTTCCCACACCCCGGTCCCCTGCCTTTTCTTGCTCGGTGTGTCTGATGTTTAGCTACTCCTCCGCCTCCTTTAGTGATAACGGTAGGTGTATTAAGTGTAGCAGCTTGGCAGCCTTGGAGGCGAGGCTCTGTGAGTTAGAAGCCCAGCTCCGCACTCAGTTAGGGAAGCAGTTAGTCAGCAAGCCCCCATTAGCCAGTGCGGAGCTACCAGCCAGGGCAGCCATCCCGAGCCGTCCCTCAGCAGTTCCCGCGCAGCCGGGAGCCGAGGCGGGCTGGACGACGGTCAGGCGGAAGCGTAGCCCCAAACCAAAACCCACTGGCCACCACCGACCTGTTCACGTTTCTAACAGATTTTCCCCGCTCGGCGACACACCCGCTGAGGCAGAAACCCTGATTATAGGTAGTTCCATAGTCAGAAACGTGGCACTAGAGACACCGGGGACCATAGTCAAATGCATTCCTGGGGCCAGAGCGGGCGACGTCAAATCGTATTTGAAACTGCTGGCTAAGGCTAAACGTAAATACCGCAAGATTGTAATTCACGTCGGCGGTAACGACACCCGGTTACGCCAATCGGAGGTCACTAAAATGAATGTTGCTTCGGTGTGTAACTTTGCCAAGAGCATGTCGGACTCCGTAGTTTTCTCTGGTCCCTTGCCAAATTTAATCAGCAATGACATGTTTAGCCGCATGTCATCCTTCAACCGCTGGTTGTCTAGGTGGTGTCCCGATAACAACGTGGGTTTTATAGATAATTGGAGCGCCTTTTGGGGAAAGCCTGGTCTTATTAGGAGAGATGGCATCCATCCCACGTTGGATGGAGCCGCTCTCTTATCTAGCAATATGGACTCTTTTATTAGTCAGCTAAATTGACAACTCAGGGTTGGGACCAGGAGGCAGAATTGTAGTCCTACACACTTTTCTGCAGCTTCCCACCTGCCGCCGCCCACCCAAAACCCCATTCCGACCTTATACAGCTTCCCAGCAGTAAGAATTAAACAACACAAAAACACTTCTGGGGTTAATCGTGAAAACCTCATAAAAATAAAAACAATGGATCTAATAAAATCAGAAAATAAGACAATAAAATGTGGCCTACTGAATATCAGTTCCCTCCCAAAAAAGTCTTTATTAGTCAATGACTTGATAGGTGATCACCACATTGATTTATTCTGTCTTACGGAAACCTGGTTACAGCAAGAGGATTATGTTAGTATTAATGAAGCTACGCCAGCTAACTATTTAAACTTTCACATTCCTAGAACTACAGGCAGAGGAGGAGGTGTTGCAGCTATTTTTCAGTCAGAATTATTAATTAATCCTAAGCTCAAAACGAACTATAAATCCTTTGAATTCCTGACATTAAATTTATCTCATCCAAAATGGAATCCAGAGAAACCGCTCCTTTTAGCATTAGTGTATCGCCCACCTGGACCTTACTCCGAGTTTCTGACCGAATTCTCTGATCTCTTGTCTGAGTTAGTGCTGACTACTGATAAGGTCATTGTACTAGGTGATTTTAATATTCATGTTGACGTTGAAAATGATAGTTTAAACATTTCCTTTAGCTCTATTCTAAACTCAATTGGGTTTTCACAAAATGTCAATGGAGCCACTCACTCTCATGGTCATACTCTTGATCTTGTTCTAACATCTGGTATTGAGACTGATAAGCTCAAAGTATTTCCTCAAAACCCTGTCTTGTCCGATCACTTCCTATTAACCTTTGAATTCACTTTATTTGATTACTCACTGACCAAAAATAAACTCTACTATAGCAGATGCTTATCAGACAATATTACAAAATTTAAACAATTAATTGAATCAATTTTTTCACCTCTACCATGTGTTAGCATGACTGAGAGTCCCCCTTTAAGTTTTACTCCTGCTCAGATTGATCAGCATGCTGATACAATAGCAGCTTCAATGCGTACAATTTTGGATAATGTTGCTCCCCTATCCTGCAGGATATCGGTCCCTACCGATATCCTGCAGAGGATTTCTCCTACAATCAAAGCTGCAGTGACTCATTATCAATTCCTCTCTTGAATCTGGTGTCTTTCCCTCTGTCTTCAAGCAAGCTCGGGTCACCCTGCTGCTGAAGAAACCCACACTTGACCCACCAGGATGAAAACTATCGGCCGGTCTCACTGGTGCCGTTCTTATCTAAACTGCTAGAGCATGCTGTTTTCAGCCAAATCTTGCAGTTCCTCCATGATGAAAATCTTTTAGATCCATGTCAGTCTGACTTTAGGCAAGGCCATTCCACTGAAACTGCTCTCCTGTCTGTTACTGATTCCCTCTGGCTTGCCAGATCCACTGGTCAATCCTCAGTCCTGGTCCTGCTGGACCTGTCTGCTGCTTTTGACACAGTGAACCATCAGATTCTCCTCTCCACTCTCTGAGCTCGGCATCTCTGGATCCGTCCTCTCCTGGTTCTCGTCCTACCTCTCAGGAAGATCCTTCAGGGTATCCTGGCGAGGAGAAGTGTCCAGCTCACATGAGTTGAAAACAGGGAAGCCTCAAAGCCTCGGTGCTTGGCCCTCTTCTCTTCTCACTATACACCTCCTCACTTGGTGCAGTCATAAGTTCTCACGGCTTCTCCTATCACTGTTACGCTGATGACACTCATCCTTTCCTCTCCTTTCCTCCGGATGACACAACCGTCTCAATGAGAATATCAGCTTGCCTTGGTGATATCTCTGCATGGATGAAGGATCGCCACCTTCAGCTCAATCTGTCCAAGACAGAGCTCTTGTCTGTCCAGCCAATCCTTCCTTACATCTGCAATTAAGTGTGAAGCTTGACTTGTTCCTTGTTCCTACGTCTGCTGCCTGGAATCTGGGTGTCATGGTGGATGACCAGCTGACCTTTAAGGTCCATGTTGCCTCGGTTGCCCGTACCTGTCGATATGCTCTCTACAAAATCAAGAGAATCAGACGTACCTGACAGAACACACAGCTCAGCTTTTGGTTCAGGCTCTGGTCATCTCACGCATTGATTACTGCAGTTCCCTACTGGCAGGTCTGCCTGCATGCTCTGTTAAACCTCTGCAGATGATTTAGAATGACGCAGCGCGTCTGGTTTTCAACCAACCCAAACAAGCTCACGTCACTCCGCTGCTAATCGTTCTTCACTGGCTTCCGGTTGCAGCACGCATCAAATTTAAAGCTTTGCTTCTGGCTTACAAAGCAATAAGTCAAACGGCTCCCGTCTTCCTTTTCACTCCCTAATCCAGACCTACACTCCCTCTCCACAGCTACGTTCCACCAGTGAAAGACGCCTCGTGTTACCACCACAACGTGGGACTAAATCACCAGCCAGACTCTTTTCCTCTGTTGTGCAACGATGGTGGAATGATCTCCCAAACTCTGTCCGCTCTGCAGAGTCCTTGTCTACTTTTAAGAGCAAGTTGAAGACTCAGCTCTTCAAGGAGAACTTCACCACTTAGTATAGCTATTTTTGTTGGAAAGTTGGAGAACTTAGCCCAGTTATTTGCAACAAACTTTATGGTATTATTTCTTAACATAGGTGATATTATGGGGTGGGAAGGGAGCAAAAACAAAAACAAAAAAACAACAAGCAAAAAAAACAAATACAAAAAAAAGCCTGTAGCAATTCAAAGAAGGACCTGCGTCCAACTGGACAGTCCACCAGCACCTTCCTACGATGTCCTCTACTGTTTGATTTCCTGCTTGTGTTGTTCTCACTCATATGTAAGTTCATTCATTCATTCCGAACCGCTTATTCCAATTCAGGGTCGCGGGGAAGCTGGAGCCTATCCCAGCCGGCTTTGGGCGACAGGCAGGGTACACCCTGGACAGCTCGCCAGTCCATCGCAGGGCCACACAGAGAGATGAACAACCACACTCACCTATCATGCATGTCTTTGGATGGTGGGAGGAAGCCGGAGTACCCGGAGAGAACCCACGCATACACGGGGAGAACATGCAAACTCCACACAGAAAGGCCACTGACCAAACCAGCCAAGGATCGAACCAGCGACCTTCTTGCTGTGAGGCCACAGTGCTAACCACTGCGCCACCGTGCAGCCCCATATGTAAGTTGCTTTGAATAAAAGCGTCTGCTAAATGACTGTAGAATAGAATAGAATAGAAGAATAAATTGGATAAGATTATGAAGGCTCCCTGGTTTAATTCCCAGCTTCGAGCTCTAAAAAAGGCGTCAAGGCGTTTGGAAAACAGATGGCGTTCATCAGGACTAGAGGAGTCTCGCTTAACCTGGAAAGAAAGTTTAATCGTATACAAAAAAGCCTTACGTACGGCAAGAACAGCTTATTCATCATTGATAGAGGAAAATAAAAACAACCCTCGGTTTCTTTTCAGCACTGTAGCTAGGCTTACTAGGAGCCGGAGCGCTGTGGAGCCATGTATTCCTTTCTCACTTAGCTGTGATGATTTCATGTATTTTTTCAGGAATAAAATTGATACTATTAGAGATCAAATCCACAATACTCTTCCTTCTACCTATAATGTTGAGCCTGTTGTGGTCTCTGAAGCATCCTTAGAACCAGGATCTGACTTGTGTCTAAATAGTTTCTGTCCTGTCCAACCCTCTGAATTAACTAAAATAATAGCTTCATCTAAACCATCCACCTGTATCTTAGACCCTCTCCCAACGAGCCTCTTTAAGGACATTTTCCCTTTAATTAATACATCACTACTAAGTCTTATCAATATGTCTTTAGTGACAGGATATGTACCACAATCATTTAAAACTGCTGTAATCAAGCCTTCACTTAAAAAGCAATCTCTGGATCCAGAGGTGATAGTAAATTATAGACCTATATCTAACCTCCCGTTTATGTCCAAAATTCTGGAGAAAATAGTTTCAGCTCAGCTACATGCCCACCTGAGCAGAAATAATTTATGCGAGGAGTTTCAGTCAGGATTTAGAGCTCATCATAGCACTGAGACAGCATTGGTGAAAGTTACTAATGACCTTCTTATGGCCTCAGACAAAGGACTTGTGTCCGTACTTATCTTGCTTGATCTTAGTGCTGCATTTGATACAGTCGATCATAACATTCTGTTACAGAGACTAGAACAGGTGGTTGGAATTACAGGTACAGCGTTAAGCTGGTTTAAATCATATTTATCTGATAGACTTCAGTTCGTTCATGTAAATGACAAGTCCTCCTGACAAACTACAGTAAGTCATGGAGTTCCTCAAGGTTCTGTACTTGGACCAATACTCTTCACGCTATATATGCTCCCTTTAGGCAAAATTATTAGACAGCATGGAATAAACTTTCATTGTTATGCAGATGATACTCAGATATACTTATCCTTTAAACCAGATGAAACAAATCAGCCCAATAGGCTACAAAATTGTCTCATAGACATAAAGACTTGGATGTCTAGAAATTTTCTCCTCTTAAAATCAGATAAGACTGAAGTAATTCTCGTTGGATCTGAAAAACTCAGAGCTAAATTTTCCGGTTTTGTAATGAACCTGGATGGCATTACTTTAGCTTCCAGTGCTACAGTGAGAAACCTTGGAGTAATATTTGACCCTGACCTGTCCTTTGGTCCACATATTAAGCAGGTTACTAAAACAGCCTTCTTTCATTTTTCGTAATATAGCCAAAATTAGGGACATTCTGTCTCGGAGTGATGCAGAAAAACTGGTTCACGCTTTTGTTACTTCGAGACTCGATTACTGTAACTCTCTATTACTGGGCTGTCCTAAATATGCCCTGAAAAGCCTTCAGCTGATCCAGAATTCTGCAGCCAGAGTCCTGACCAGAACCAGCAGGAGAGATCATATTTCTCCAGTTTTAGCCTCTCTTCATTGGCTGCCTGTTGAATCTAGAATAGAATTTAAAATCCTTCTTACATATAAAGCCCTCCACAACCAGGCACCACTATATATCAAAGACCTCATAGTTCCTTATATACCAAGCAGAGTACTTCGTTCGCAGACTGCAGGCTTACTTGTGGTTCCTAGAGTCTCAAAGAGCCGAGCAGGAGGCAGAGCCTTTGGTTATCAGGCCCCTCTCTTATGGAATAAGCTCCCAGTTAGTGTTAGGGAAGCAGACACCCTCCCCACCTTTAAGACTAGGCTGAAGACTTATCTTTTTTATAAGTCCTATAGTTAGGGATGGTTAGCATCCATTAGTTATGCTGCTATAGGTTTAGACTGCTGAGGGACATTTCCTGATACACTGAGCTTCTTTTTCTTTATCTCTCTCTTTTATTCCCCCCCCCCCTCCAATAACAGTGTTGCATCATTTTTTTTTTTTAACTTTGTTTTTATTGAAAGATTTTCAAATTTTCAAACAGAAATAATACAAACATAACATAAAAGAACAGAACAATAGATGGACCGACTTATACAAACCACAATTTACAGGTTTTAGGCCACACTGTCACAGGTTACACATGTATATTTAAGTATGTATATTTTAAGTGTGTTTTTTTTTTTTTTTTTTTCCCCCTTTACATCTTTTTCTCCTTTTCCTTGTTTTCCCTTTCATTTAGCTTATCTTACATAGTTATTCTTTTACATTTTCAGTTTCTAATGAGTTTGTCCATTTTCTCCAAAAGCGCTCCCCTTTTTCTGAAGTATGTCTCAGTGAAAATGTCAGAGTCTCCATTGTGTGTATTTCGTTTATCACTTCTGTCCATTCTTTAGCAGTCGGTGGATCCATTTTCAGCCATTTCCGTGTAATAGCTTTTTTACTTGCAGCCAACATAATAAGCAAAAGATATCTATCTTCTTTTCGTAGTCCAGTTGGTATATTTCCAAGGTAGAACACTGAAAAGGTCTCCTCCAGTTGCAATCCTGTAATCATCTTAATTTGTCTAATCACCTCTGTCCAATAGGGGGCAATCCTGGAACATTCCCAAAAAATGTGATAATGGCCTGCTGATGTTTGTCCACATTTTCTCCAACAATTCCCCTGTATAGAGTTTTTAGTTTGTAATTCTTTAATCCTTGGCGTAATGAAATACCTTAATATGTTCTTCCAAGTGAATTCCCTCCATAAATCAGAGCAAGAAGTGGTTTCAATATTTCTACACACGTTTAACCAGTCATCCTCAGATATATTAATTCCAACTTCCATTTCCCATCTTTGTTTGATATACATGGTAGAGTGTTTTTTATTAGATTGTAATACTGAATATATTGATGAGATTTGTTTTTTATTAAGTTTACCTTTGCATGAATCTAAGCATAATTAGAGGGTTGCTCTCTGAGCTTTTGGATTTAATATCAGCTTTAAAATGATGTCTTAATTGGAGATATCTGTAAAAGTCCTCTTTCCCTAAGTTATACCTGTCTGATAGTTGTTGAAAGGTTATCAGTCCCTTCCCTGTAACAATTTTCCAATATACAGAAATACCTTTGCTGCACCAATATTTAAACCTGGTATCATTTCTTGCGGGTATGAATGATCCGTCATATGCCGGCCAGCGTAGGATCTTTGCTTCCTCTTCAACAGTCTTATCTTTGAGTTCTTTAAGCCATATGCTTAGTGGAGTTTTCATCCAAATAGATATTTTGGGCAAAAGTGTCTGCAACAAATGTTTGTCTCCTAAAATTGAGGGAAAAGGAATTTGGATCTCAGCCTGATCCATTTCCTTCCATCTGGCATCATACGACGGGTCACACCATGCAATTAGAACCCTAAGTTGTGCAGCCTTATAATAACTCTGAAGACAAGGAAGGGCCCTGCCACCTTCATTTCTTGTTAACTGTAAAGTTTCAAATTTTATCCTTGGTCTGTGATTGTCCCAAATAAAATTTGAAATCATTCTGTTCCATTCAGTAAATTGCTTGAAGGGCACTTCAACTGGTAATGCCAAAAATAGATAAAGCAGTCTGGGTAATATAATCATTTTTACCAGTTCTATTCTGTGGTGCATATTCATTGGTAGCAGTAACCATCGTTTCATATCTGCTTTTATACTGGACGTTAAGGGGCTATAGTTATGTTTATAAATTTCTGTTAGATCCTTGGGTATATGGACCCCAAGATATTTAATTATGCTTTTATTCCAATTGCATTTTAGTTGCTTTTGAACTTTTCTATTTGGTTTATAGTTAAATGTTAATATTTGTGTTTTATGAAGATTTAATTTGAAGCCAGAAAATGAGCTAAACATGCGGAGTAAAGATAGTAATGATGTTAGACTTGTATCAGGTTTAGAAAGGGTCATTAAAATATCGTCTGCGTAGAGACATATTTTATATTCTGTGTTGTACATGGTAACGCCTACAACATTTTTGGATTCCCTGATGGCCTGCGCCAACGGTTCAATAAACAGTACAAATAACGTCGCACTCATTGCACATCCCTGTCTGCACCCTCTTTTTAGTGAAACCGAATTTGACAAGTCTCCGTTAATTTTAATTCTGGCTGTGGGTGTGCTATACAGGGATCTTAAACACTTAACAACCTGGTTATTGAAACCGAAACGTTTTAGGACTGAATATAAAAATTCCCATCTTACGGAATCAAACGCCTTTTCTGCATCGAGGCTAAGGAGCACAGATTCTTTGGATTTCATGTGATTCATAAGTTTAAAGGCTCGGCGTATATTATCGTGTGTCTGTCTATTCTTAACAAATCCTGTTTGATCTGTATCTACTAATTCAGGAATTATATTTTCTAATCGTTTGGCTAATATTGTCCAAGCAAGTAACCTCTTAGCTTTGGGTCCATTCTCATAGTAGTTTTGTTTGATAAATTTTGCTTTCTTGGCTACTTGGCTCTCGTACAGTTCGTTTAAAGTCCGTCTCGTTAAAGTTAACCGTTCTAAACTGTTTGCGTTGTTATATTTAAGATGTTCCCCTTCTAAAAAGCTCCTTGACCTTATCAGCAATTTGTTTCTCTTTATCTTTTTTTTTAATAGATGACCACATTATCAGTTTACCTCTGAGGACTGCTTTAGCAGCATCCCACAATACACTTGGAGAAGTGTTGTCCTTCTTATTATAATACATGTAATCTTCAAAAGCCTCTTGAGTATATTTCTGGAATTCTTCATTGTTAAGGTAGCTCGTATTCAGCCTCCAAACTCTATCTTTTTGTTCAGTATCTAAATGTATTTTTAAGTAAACCCCCGCGTGGTCAGATATATCCCGAACACCTATATGACAATCAATAATCCTATGTCTGTCATAATTAGGCATGAAAAATTAATCTATTCTGGAAAACATTGAATGAGAGTGGGGGAAAAAAGTAAAACTTTTTTCACCTGGATGTAAGTCTCTCCATATATCTATCATGCCTAACTCTTTCAATAATTTTTTAGCAATTTGTACTTCTGGTTGTATCTTTTTTGTTTTAGATGAGACATCCAATGAAGGATTTAAGTGCAAATTCCAGTCTCCACCACATATCACTACCCCGGACATCTCATTGCATAATAAATCAAAAATCTTCCTAATGAATTTTTTATCGCTTCTGGGAGGCCGATAAACATTTAGTAAGGTAACCTTCTTGCGATCAATAAAACCTTTCACTAGCACATATCGGCCTTCCTCATCGGCCACCTGTGAGCTGAACTGAAAATTAACCCTGTTTGAAATAAGAATTGAAACTCCTCTTGCACAACCCCTTTTAAATGAAGAAAAGTATGAGTATTTAAACCATTTTTTAAGTTTTTCATGTTCGATATCTGACAAATGAGTTTCTTGCCAGAATATGACATCTTGTTTTTCACGTTTCATCTTAGCTATAACTTTACTCCTTTTAACAGGGCTGTGCAATCCATTTACATTAAGGGTAATGAAATTATATTTCTCTCTAGTCATTTCCTTTTTTCCAATAAACTGAATTATTACAGCAGATAAAACAACTTATATAGATAAGATACGAGTCAAAAAATGTCGGCCCATCTAAAATAGAACATGTTGAACAAATAACAAAATGGAACAGAAACAAATAGGACTTCCAAAGATTAAGTGTACTATTCACTTCTACAATGAGAGGGGAGTCCTGCAAAGACCAGTGAGCCCCCCTCAATACGGGCCATAACCTCTGACTTGAGTATATCAGAGCAGCTCGCATAAGAGGTAGAACAGGCAAGCGTTTCCCAGTAGCAGGGTCAAAAGTTTACAAACATCTGAGGATTTGCAAAAACAAAATATATCTCACCGGTGATCAGAAAGGTGTAAATGTCAGGTTGTATGGCCATCGTTGCGTCGGAATTCTTTTAACTTTTCCTGAATGCGCTTAATCCTCTCTCGGTTGCGACGCGAGGTGCCAGCGTTTTGCCATGCAGATTGTGCCATCCTCCAAGCAGCAGGCTCTTTGGGCTTTGTTACTTGAGTGAAAGTTCCAGCATCAATCACTCCTTTCCTCTGTAGGTCAGCTGCGGCGTCCTGCGCGGTGCTGTACATCACCGGGCCGGTTTGGAGGTGAACACGGAGTCGTGAGGGGTGAAGCGTCTGGAAACGCACGCCTTTTTCTTTCAGCGTTTTTCTGATGGGGGCATATGCTCTTCTCTTGGCCAGTATATCGGTAGTGTAGTCTTGATCAAAGAAGACACGTCTCCCATTGTACTGGATTTGTTTCTTCTTCCACGCGGTTTGAAGCACGAGCTCTTTAGTCTTAAACTCCAAAAAGCAGAGAACGATAGACCTTGGGTTGGCTTCTTGAGGAGGTTTAGCAGCGAGTGAACGATGACATCTTTGTATTCCAAGTGGGTGGTCGGGGAGATCCAGTTCAGCTTTAATAAAACCTTCCACAAATCCCAACATGTCATCTTTTTCGGCACCTTCTTCTACGCCGTGTATTCGAATGTTATTTCGGCGTGAGCGTGCCTCTAGATCTGCCAGCCTCTCTTGAAGATGTTCATTGAGTTCAAGTGTGTGGGACAATACGTCTCTTGCATCCGCGCTGAAAGCCTCCATTTCAGCAACTCTGCCTTCAGTTTCATCCATCCTATTTGTCACTTCCTTCATGTCCAACTCGATAACACCCAGCCTGTTATTCATTTCTCCTCTGAAGTCACTAAGCTCTTTCTTAAGTTGCCCCGTTGCTTCTGATAGCTCTTTGGCGATGTCCGTGTGTACTTTTTGTATTTCGGCAATGATGCTAACCCTCATAGCCTCCATGCTATCATCATCGGTTAGCTTGCTAGCGTCCGCGTTGCTATCCTCACTTTCACTCAGCGATAAAGTGTCTTCTTCGGGTTGTACTGGTGTCTTTCTTCGTTTCTTTCTTCTGTTATTTCCTCCTGGCATATTTTCCATCTACGTTTGTCTCTAAAATGTTGTGAAGTTTACAGGGGGAGCCAGACCCACTGGGAGCTGTTGGTTTATGCGACCGCTCGCCTTTCCGCCATTTTGAAAGTCCAGTGTAGCATCATTAACATGTATGTCTCCTGTCTCAGCAGGTCTCCCTGGCCGGGAGTAGCAGTTCCTGTTGTCTGTTGTCTTTCTGTCCTCTTCCCCCCACACAGCAGAGGCAGATGTCTGCCTGTCCTGAGCCGGGTTCTGCCGGAGGTTTCCTTCTTGTTAAAAGGGAGTTTTTTCCTTCCCATTGTCGCCAGTGTGCTTGCTCAGGATGGGAGATTGAGTTGGACTCAACTCAATCTGTTGGTTTCCTTATATAGGCTGTTATGAATTGGCCTTCATTATGTTTCCTTCTCTGTCTGTAAAGCGTCTTGAGATGGCATTGCCGTGATTTGACGCTATATAAATAAAGTTGAATTGAATTGAACACAGAAAACGTTGACGTGCCAGAAAAACCAGGAGAAGAACTCGAGGAACGAAAAGCTTTCAGGTCAGCAGGACTCAGCTCAGTCGGGGTTCAGCAGGAGGACGAGAGGACACCGGTCCTCCAGAACCACCAGGTAGGTCTTCTGAGGATTGACACCACCGAGGCATCTGGACCTGACCGGGTCCTGAAAGTCTGCGCTGAGCGGCTGACAGTTGTTCATTTCCAACCCGTCATCACAGCGAGCTGCCGTCCAGGCGCTGTGACAAGAGACCTCGTCCCTACAGACCTGGACAGACACCAGACCGCTTAGCGAGCGAACCGGTCTGCAGAGGATGCACCGGATCTGTTGCACATCACTCAGCTTGTCCCCCATGTCCCAACGGTCCGACGCTCTGCACGGATCATGGACTTCCTCACCAGCACACCACAAAACGTCAGGAAATCAGACATCAGTCCTGCAGTACCATTGTTACATCTGCCGCCGGCGCCACATGGCGGCACTCATCTCCTGCAGGTGGTGCAGCACCTGGCGACCGGACGCCGCCGCCCCAACAGGAGCGTCAGAGGGAGGAAGTGGGAAGGAGTCCTCCACCGAGCTGCTCAGGTCAGCGAGGGGCTGACACGGTCTGGAAACACGGCAGAGACTCTTCATCCTGATGTGGAGAAGCCAGCCGGTCTGCCGCCTCGCTCCGCGGACACCAGGAGGACGGGACACCCTGCAGGTGTCCTGCATCCTGGACACGAAGCACCGTTCCACACAGGAGATGCTCAGCTTCTCGTCTCCTTGTTGACTCAGCTGTTAATTCCCAACAATGACAAGTCACTGATTTCCAGAAAGTCAACACCTGCAGCGCCGCATTGCTCTGCAAACTGACGGAGGATAAAATTAGAAAGAAAAAGTCATCGGAGCATAAAGTCGCCCACGTCTGCAGTAATGAACAACCAGACGGCGAGAGACGGCGTCTCCCTGCAGCGAGATGGAGACGTGACGCCTCCGCCTGCATACGAGTCGATTCATCAGGAATTCATGCCAACATGAAGAAAAATTAGTTCAGGTTTACTTTCTCAATAGATTTTATTTTAAACATGAAGTTTGTCTCATTTGTCCTAAAAACTGTGCAGCAGCTCGGGGGGGGGTTTAGTTTGGACACATCATAGTTTAATGCTGTTTTTAAAGAATAAACACAGAAAGAAGACAGAAAGCATGTCTCCATGTGCAGAAGACGTCCAACACGGTGGAACAGGAAGGATCAGGACTCTCAGCGCCCCCCCGACTGTTTAACATGATCTGTGGACGAACACGCAGCTCATCCCCGCCAACAGGAACCTGTTCCCGTCTCTCGTCATGCGGAGGAGAAAGCGGCAGAGACCCGTGTTGGGACTTAAGGAGAACATGTGTGTTCTGTCGCAGCCGGGAGGGAAACGGCAACGCAGCTCCTCCACGAAGTAACGCACCGCCACGCACATGTACGCCCCATGGCTGACCACCAAGACGTGGACCGGGAGGCCCCTGACCCCGTCATCAGCTCCCCCCTCCACAGGAGACGCTTCAGGAGGTGCAGAAGAGGAGGAGGAGAATTCCTGCCAGTGTTCAGAACCGACACGATGAAGAAGTTTCTCCACAAACCTTCGGACTCGTTCCTTCACCTGGAGAGAACACAAGCCGGTTAGAAAACACTCCGCTGGTCTCCTCCTCCTCCTCCTCCACCTCCTCCTCCTCCTCCAGTTCTTCTCCTCCTCCTCCTCCTCCAGTTCTTCTCCTCCACCTCCTCCTCCTCCTCCACCTCCTCCAGTCTTCTCCTCCTCCTCCAGTTCTTCTCCTCCTCCTCCTCCTCCTCCTCCACCTCCTCCTCCTCCTCCAGTTCTTCTCCTCCTCCTCCAGTTCTTCTCCTCCTCCTCCTCCTCCTCCTCCACCTCCTCCTCCAGTTCTTCTCCTCCTCCCACCTCCTCCAGTTCTTCTCCTCCTCCTCCTCCTCCTCCAGTTCTTCTCCTCCTCCTCCTCCTCCTCCTCCTCCTCCAGTTCTTCTCCTCCTCCACCTCCTCCAGTTCTTCTCCTCCTCCTCCTCCTCCTCCTCCAGTTCTTCTCCTCCTCCTCCTCCTCCTCCAGTTCATCTCCTCCTCCACCTCCTCCAGTTCTTCTCCTCCTCCTCCTCCTCCTCCAGTTCTTCTCCTCCTCCTCCAGTTCTTCTCCTCCTCCACCTCCTCCTCCTCCACTGGAGAAGAACTGAGGAGGAGGAGGAGGAGGGAGGTGGAGGAGGAGGAGGTGGAGGTGGAGGAGGAGGAGGACGTCCATCTACTAAAAACAGACGCCACTATGATGCAGACATGCTCAGAGAAACAGGCAGGAGGTTTTCTGTTCTACATCATCATCACCTGAACCGTGCGCGCGTCACGACGGCTCCAACAGAGTTAACGTCCAACCAGGATGTGATGAAACATGGAGGACGCCCCCCCCCATCTGGAGGCCAGGACGGGGGGCGGACGACCTCCTCCGGCAGTACCGGGCTGAGGAGGTGTGTGTCCGCCACCTAGTGGCAGGAAGCGAGCATGACCTCATCACACAGCTTGGAGCGACGCCGACCTTCAGCACAACTTTACGTGACTTGATGTTTATTTTCAGGCTTTTAGAAGCAGAAGTTTTTTCTTCCAACCTCAGAAATAAGAAATAAAACCAGAAAAAACTAAAGCAATAAGCGACTTTTAAAAACCAGAAATATCAGAGATAAACAAGCTTGAAGATGGAAACAGAAGTTTTATTTCCCTGCAGCGAGTCTGTTTGCAGCAGCGGCGTGTCGGCAGACGAGTGCAGAGTCGGACCCGGGTGTTTCAGCAGGAACTGGACGTGTCTGCATGAACCCCGTCATACGGTAAACGATGGACGTCTCCTTTTCTGCTCATCTTGACCCTCAAAGCGCCTCGACGCCCCTTTCATCCATCCTCTCACACACACACACACACACAACGTCTGCAGCAAGTGTTTCGCTCCGTCACACACCTTCACACCCCGACAGACACATGGGGGGGGGGGGGGGGGGGGGGGGGGGGGCGGCTGGAATCGAACCTGCAGCTGTTTCTCCTCTTCAGCTACATCTAACAAACTTTTCTCATTTTCTGTCAGTTTGAAACAAAAGTTTTTGACGTGATTTTTAACCAAAACGTTTTGACGTGTGCTGCTGGACGGAAACCATTTAAACCAGTTTCCTCTGTTTTACTCTCAAACTGGGCGGTTTTACTGGACTTCTTGCTTTTACTGCTGCAGATGTAAACGTCACAAAGCTGCTTGTGAAGTCTGGGCTTCTTTCCTCTCAGGACAGTTTCCAGCTCCTCAGCATCTCTGACATGTTTTTTACATCAGCAAGGAATGTGAACATTTTAGCTCTGCACATTAAAACATTCATTTATTAGAAGGAAAATCTGATTTCAAACCAAGCAGCCTTGGAAATGTAATTATTGTCCCTCCTGGTAAAATATAGAAATACCTGGACGTGAAGAAGCAGCTGAATGTAATAATATAAATAATGCTGCTTTGGAGTCGGAACTAAATGGGTTCGTTTCCGATGATCAGCTGCTCCGTCTTTGTCCCGTTAATTCCCTTTGCAGCAGAAAACTAAGAGCGACTCCCTCACCTGCTCCCGAGTCTCCCCCTCTGGAGGGGTGAAGTCTGGAAAGGAGCCCCCCGCCGCCTCGGCCATCTCCTTAACCTCCTGCAGCCGTCGTCCCTCCGCGATCCCAAAGCTCTGAGAAACGGCACGCCGTGAATCGGGTTCAAACAAACCTTCAGTGTTTCATCAGGAACAGATTTCCTTACTTTCTCCTTCAGCAACGGCTCGCTGAGCATCTGCAGACCCCAACAGCTGCTGTTATGTTCCACGATCTTCTCCGCAGTCTGCACAGAAAACTCATCTTCATCACTTCGTCAGAATAATACAAGGTTTATCTGTGTGGCTGCTCATCTGCTTTCAGAGTTTCCTCCTGCAGCCAGCCGAAGCATCTCACCTGTCGAGCCCGCAGCATGTCGCTGACAAACACGTTGGTGAACTTCACGTGCTTCAGGTAGCGTCCTGCTGCATCGGCCTGCTGCAGCCCGGTGTCTGACAGGGGACAATCTATGGCCTGGCCTGCAGGCAGCAAGACAACAGCAACACTAACATCAAAATGTAAAGATAGCATCTCAAAATGTTTCATTTGGGTTCTAATTTACCTTGTAAGAGACCTTCTCTGTTGTACCGCGTCTCCCCACTGAAGCAAAGTAATGCGTCAAATACAAAAAACAAGTTATTATAATCATTATTATTTAAAACAAACAAAAACTATTAATAGTTTGACTTGAGATGTATGTCAGGTGGTTTTCCCCCGATTGTGTCCATCCAGAGCAGCATCTACCAACAATTACTGTTTATTAGTAATTAATTACACAAATCTGAGTTCATGAAATGTCTGATTAGGACAGCAACACTTATGAAAATCAAACAAATAAATGCAAAAAATAACCTATAACTTAACAGAAAACGTTTCAGAAATCTATAAACAGGTGAGATGATTCAGCAAAACAACCAAAAAGGAATGATGGAAAAAACAAAGAACATTTTAATATAACACAAAAAAAACCCCATAACATTTTAATTTAGTTTTTTCTTTCACTGTAGTGATTTTCCTTTCTTTTTGTATCCACAGTAAAGATATTTAATTATTGTTATCATCATTGATAATAAATTATTTCTCCAAAACGCAAACAGGCGTGAAGCGCCACCGTCCCACTCTGACACCTTGTGGTCATTACCGGCACTGCAGCCTCGCGACGCGTTAAAAATGATTATTTTTATAAAACAAACTGGGAGCAGAAAAAATAAACATTTACTGGAAGTTGTTTAGAGTAAAAAAAATGCGGTGTGTGTGTGTGTGTGTGTTGACAGCCCCGCCGGGTTAAACCCAGACTCCGTGTCTTTTACCTGTCGTCAGGACACCTGCTGTCTCGTGCTGACACGAGCTAAGCTGCAGCCTAATGTGGGTTGAACTCAGTAAAAACACATTTTATTTCTCTACATGAGTTTAACCTTTAGCTTAGAAGCTAAACTCGACGCCAGGGGCGCGGAGAAGGTAGAAAAGGACGGAAAGCTCCAGAAAGCGACGCCTAACAAACTTACTGCCGCACGAGCGTCAGGCCGAACGTCAGCGTTTCCATGGTGCGCAGCTTTGCGACCGGAAAGAAGCGCATCAGTTTGCGCTGCTTAGAGCCGCAAACTGCGGGTTAAAACAGCAGCACGAGGCTGGACTGTCCCGGGTCTGGCGGGTGCGCGCACGCGCATGAAATGTCACCCTGAGAGACGTCATAGTTCAGAACAGGAGAGCTCGCGACGTAAAAACATGAATTAAAACTGTTTGAAGTTTGGCGCGCGCAGCTGTAATCATGCCTCATGACGTCACTACTCCGCTTGGTTCCCTACAAGTTTGACAACACGCAACAAGTGGCGCGTGCACGTTTCCAGACGTCAGAGGCCATTTTACATGAAGTGGAGATGGGGACATGATGGAACGAAAGCTGGAAACGGTATTTTTTCTGAAGTCCCAGATAAACCTGCAGCTTAAAGGAGGCAGGAGACAGATGGACAAAGTGTTTTACAGACAGATGGACAGAACGGGACTAGAGGTAAGGAGGTAGAAGCTGGTAGAAGCAGTTGGAAGCAGGTGAACGCACCTTACGGTGATCCTGTACAGCAGTATCTGCAACTCATCCAACTGAACAGACGTGTTCAGAACTCTACAAGCTGCTGCAGAACTCTAGAGGGTTTTTGGCTTCAGTCGTCTTTATCCCGCGGTACGGTCGTCGTCTTTATCCCGCGTCGTCGTCTTTATCTGGAAGTACGTACACTTTATCCGGCGGTACGGACGCCGTCTTTATCCGGCGGTACGGTCGTCGTCTTTATCTGGAAGTACGGACGCCGTCTTTATCCGGCGGTACGGTCGTCGTCTTTATCCGGCGGTACGGTCGTCGTCTTTATCCGGCGGTACGGTCGTCGTCTTTATCTGGAAGTACGGACGCCGTCTTTATCCGGCGGTACGGTCGTCGTCTTTATCCGGCGGTACGGTCGTCGTCTTTATCTGGAAGTACGGACGCCGTCTTTATCCAGCGGTACGGTCGTCGTCTTTATCTGGAAGTACGGACGCCGTCTTTATCCGGCGGTACGGACGCCGTCTTTATCCGGCGGTACGGTCGTCGTCTTTATCTGGAAGTACGGACGCCGTCTTTATCCGGCGGTACGGACGCCGTCTTTATCCGGCGGTACGGTCGCCGTCTTTATCTGGAAGTACGGACGCCGTCTTTATCCGGCGGTACGGACTTCGTCTTTATCTGGAAGTACGGACGCCGTCTTTATCCGGCGGTACGGTCGCCGTCTTTATCTGGAAGTACGGACGCCATCTTTATCCGGCGGTACGGACTTCGTCTTTATCTGGAAGTACGGACGCCGTCTTTATCCGGCGGTACGGTCGCCGTCTTTATCTGGAAGTACGGACGCCGTCTTTATCCGGCGGTACGGACTTCGTCTTTATCTGGAAGTACGGACTTCGTCTTTATCCGGCGGTACGGTCGTCGTCTTTATCTGGAAGTACGGACTTCGTCTTTATCCGGCGGTACGGTCGTCGTCTTTATCTGGAAGTACGGACTTCGTCTTTATCCGGCAGTACGGACTTCGTCTTTATCCGGCAGTACGGACTTCGTCTTTATCTGGAAGTACGGACTTCGTCTTTATCCGGCAGTACGGACTTCGTCTTTATCTGGAAGTACGGACTTCGTCTATCCGGCGGTACGGACGTCGTCGTCATCCGGCGGTACGGACTTCTTCATCCGGCGGTACGGACTTCTTCATCCGGCGGTACGGACACCGTCTTTATCCGGCGGTACGGACTACTTCTTCATCCGGCGGTACGGACAGGAAAGGGGGTCAGAGAGAAGGAAGGGGGGGGGGCTGCATCGACAAGCTGTAGCCTAGTCGCTCAGCTAGTGGAGCTACACGATGGAGATCCGTTTCATAGAATCAGGTGTGTTGCAGGAGGGCAACATTCAACACCTGCAGGATACCGGGTGTGTGATCTAGATCCCAGAGATCTATCCTGCAGCTTTTAGATGCATCTCTTCTCCGACACACCAGACAAACGTGTCGTTACCGGTCCCCTGCACAGCTGGATGGCATGCTGATGAGCCAGTTCAGCTAATCAGAGTCTTGCAGCGACACCCTTCACCTGAACCACCATCATGTCTTCTGCTTTGGCCACCAGACTTTTGGAAAGTTCAAAAGTTAAGATGGTTGGGAGCGCATAATGACAAATGAAAGCCCCCCCCATCTTATGATGATGAAAAGTGGACCCTGGATAACAGAAGTGACCCCAGTGATCTGGTCAGTGAGAGCCGATATCAGTATCGGCCCAAGTGTGTGTACTCGTACAGATACCACACTAGACAGTGCAGATGTGTTTGACGCTTCAGACATGTTTTAAAAGGAATAAATGCCTTGAATGTTAAAATGTGACATTTTTTGTTCCACTAAAAGCGAGATCTTTGTTCCAAAACCACATTTATAGTTGTAGTTAGGTAAAATGTGCCAAATCAGAATAAAACTTGCTGAAATTGTTAGATCTGTAATATTATATGTGTATTGGTGGGGTAACTTCTAGAAAGGATGGGTCATTTATTATAACCTGATGAAATCTGACAGTTATAACAGCAATAATAACCAGTCACAATAATGTTCACATAAACAGGTCTAGTATCGGCAAATATCGGTATCGGATGCATCCCTAGTAAAGACACCTGACTAAGTCCTCATGCAGAGGGAAAGGAATTCTTGGTTATTAGAGATACTCGCTGCCTGATGCCGCCGTTTCTGCCGTTTTGTTGTGCTACTGACCATGAGGCAATCAGACAAACTGAAAAGGAACGAAATGGGGGGAAAGACCGAGCTGATGTGGTGTCACACCCTTTAAAGCAGAAGTTTATTGAACAGAGGCTGTGCAACAGACATTTGAGGTACACAATGTGAGTTACAGTGGAAGGAGGGAGGGGGCCAAAGGGAAATCTGCACCATTGAAACTTCCAGATATGGGAATATTTATGATTTTACGTTGACAGGTGTGGCAGTTCCAGCGGTGCACAAACACGATGTTTTCGATTAAAACACACCGTTCTCACATACAGAATCCATATTTACTGACATTCAGCACAATGGCGGATGTATAAAGCAAGAACTGTCCTTTGGCCGTCACGGGAACGCTGTTCTTCCCTCTCTAGCGCGCAGCGACTCAGGTGTAGCACCAGCACAAACACAAATGAACATACTTTAACTATCTGCTCAAAGAAAAATGTTGCATTTACACGATTACTTCTGCCCTCCCTCC
The DNA here is from genome assembly GCF_933228915.1 of Telmatherina bonti. Taxonomy (NCBI): domain Eukaryota; kingdom Metazoa; phylum Chordata; class Actinopteri; order Atheriniformes; family Telmatherinidae; genus Telmatherina; species Telmatherina bonti. Next base: position 40,828,789 of record NC_136620.1, on the reverse strand, counting down.
TCCTTCATTATAGCTGAGGTCCAAGTGGAAGCCTTGCATTTTTCCTCTTTCCAATGTCACTGAGCGAGCCGTTGTCCCACTAGATCAGCAGGAATCATCCAGAAAAATGCCGATGTGATGTCGTTTCCCAGGCTTCCTCACTGCAGAGGTATAAGGCCATGAATGTGAGTTCTGAGTCCAGTAAATCCTGAGGTTTTGGGAAATACCACTGATGCAAAATGTGACCGAAGGAGGACAGCAAAAAAATAAAAACAAAAAGGAAATAAAAACAAAAATCACATAAAAATAGGAAATTAAACATGCTATCTAACTGTACAAAGAACATTTCCAGTCGAATACTCATTTCATGTTCTTCTACCACCATCTACGTTGTTTTCTGGAAGTATCTCTTAAGCAGTAAAATAATTATATTATAATACAAATGTTTATAAAATAGCAGCACACAAGTGACACATCACGACTCGGTAATGTTATTTTTTTTGTATAAATGAAACAAATTCATAGCTTTTAGCAGCGCAAAAGACAATAAAATATTGACACTTTTTTGTTGATGTCTTCACACCTCCTCCTCAGCCCTCTCTTCACTTTGGAATACAGTATCTCTAAATCTTAGAAAACCCTTTGCGGAACTGGTCACCCCATAAAATATACACAGCTGAACTGTGGCGTCGAAATAAACACATGCAACTGGACAGAAACGTCACAACCGTTTCGTTTGGGAGAGGCTAAGGGTCACACCAGATACTCCAACCAGGGGGATGTTTTGGCTAAACGTCGCCCCCCCCCCCAAGCAGGATGAGACGATCAGCAAAGTCCCGCACAGAAAAACAGGAATTCCGACGCCTTGCTGTTGCAAAGACACATGTCCAATGGAAACATGACAACAACAGAAAGCCGTCTCTGTGCCATGTTTAAAGCAGCAACGCTGGCGGGGGGGGCAGATGTGTGAACCAGGCGAGCCGGCAGTACCGCAACGCGCCTCGGTAACGGTCGGGCCGATGCCGAGAACATCACTGCCCTTCGCCGAACACGTGCATGGATGTTCCCGCTGCCTGGTCGCCGCCTAGCGCGGCTTTGCGGCTGCCATGCAGATAAATAGAGGAAAAAATTCAAGTAAAAATATTTCATTTCTTGGAAAAGGTGGAAAAGAAACTGATGGACCCCCGTGGAGGAAAGTCTGCGAAGGCGTTTTTCTGATTCAAAGCCATTTTTAAAGTTCTCCTCCATCAAGCTGGGATTTGCTGAAGCAGGGAAGTCGTTTGTGATGGGAATGTTTGGGAAACCAGCCCTACAAAGTAAACCAAAGAAAAAAGCCTAAAGAGGAAAAATAAAAACGGATCCAACGTCCATTCACCTCCCATCACCACCCAACGCGTTCCGCTTCACTCGTCTCCTGGGGAGCATCTTCTCAAAGTGCTTTGCCATTGAAATCATATAGGGAAGCTGGAAACAACCCCATGTGGGACTCCAGATGCATTGACAGTAATATTATCATCCTTTAACCACGCCCCCCACCCCCCCACCCCACCCCAGACAAAATAAGCTGATCCTTGCATGATCTGGCAACGTACAGTCTTAGTTCCTCACAACATTTCCATGGAAATGGAACCCAAAACATTTTTATTGTCGACAGAAAACCCAACGACGCTAAAGTCTCATGTTGAGGCTTCCGGGTGTCTTTTTTTTTTCTGTGAATCATTTCCAGCCAGCGGCTGAACATCATCCACATGTCCTGAACAGCAGCATGTTCCTGCAACACTGAAATCCTCTCTGTCCGCCACCGTGGCGTCGCTCCGGATCTCTCCACATCCTGCTCTTCCTCCCCGCTGAACTACGCCGAGGAGCTCCAACTAGGATAAAAACCAAAAGATAACTAAAAAAAACTCTCTTCACAACACTGTCATGTGTTCACACGTGCCATACCTGCCTGCTCCTCTGCTCACAAACATCCCATCATTACAAGACTAAAGGAAGGCAGTAAAATGGCTCACACGGTCTCTGGTTCTACGGTGAAACAGCCTTTGCAGACATGAGGCTGTAAAGCAAAGTCCCTTTCCCGGTCCGCGCCGCGACTCGGCGCCCGGTTCCACGGATCCACACTCACCTGCTGTCATTCCACACAGAACTAGAAGTCTACGACTTCACTCAGAATGCACATTGCTAATACAGATACGACACACACACACACACACACGAAGGCAGCTATGCACGAAACACACGTGCACCGCATCCACAAACTGATGCATACAAGCAGCCTGACAAAAAGGAGCTTATTGATCAACCACTCAGTTCCAAAATATGTCCAATGATAAAACAGTAAATACTAATACTACTAATCATCATCATTATCATCATCATCATCCTCCCAGCGATGGGCTGGAAATGGGAACCATTACATCTCTGAGCTTCCTCTGCCTCGCCAGGACCTCCTGACGGCCACGTGTGCGCTCTCTTACACCAGCAACAAATGTAAGGTGATAATACTCAGAAAAGTAAAGAGAGAAGAAGAAATGTGAGCCCCCTGCGGCGATCCTGCAGTTCGGCCTGACGACCACGCTGCGGCTGAATATAACTTAAAGATCATTCTATACAATCTAAGGCGGAACGACTGGCTTCCCTTCTGAACAGCCACAGAGCTTCATCTCGTATCTAATGAGTTGCATTTAGACCAGAACGTAGAAAAGACATCTCATGTGCAGGTTTTTTTTTTTTGTTGGTTTTTTAACTTTAAGAACAGAGAATCTAGAAACCTAGCAAGCGTTGACTTTTTCTTTGCGTTGACTTTGTGTTTTTAACATTTTTGTTCTTTTTTTCTGCTTTTTAGAAGACTGAAGTTTTTTTGTGATGTTTTTTCTTCTTTTTCTCTGGAAATCCGGCGCACCGACGCCCCCCGGTGGTTCACAAGTTGATATCGCGGACGTCTGTCGGGGTGGAGGACTGGTCCAGCTCGTCCACGCCTTTTCCGCTGGGCCCTCTCTGGGTCTGCTGCTGTTGCTGCTGCTGCTGCCGGCCCTCGCGGAGGCTGCTCTCCAACACGCGCTCGATCTGCTCCTGGCACTCTTTCAGAACATCCTGTAAAGCGAAAGGAGAAGCTGTTGAGGTGAAAAGAGGTCCTTCAAGTTTTCATAGAAATAACTCTGGATGGAGGTTGACATGGAAACCTCGGTGGCCTGGGAAGGGCTCTGATTGGACGAGGCGGACGTGACGTAATTATGTCTACAGGAAACAAAAACTTCCTGCTTCTCGTCTTTTCGGCTACAACATGGAAACACATAAAAAGCAGCAGCTCGACATGAGGATACTACTTCCCTGCTTCCAGCGAGGAGACGGGAGACAAAGGACCGGAGACGGAGGCAGAGGACCGTGGGGAATATGAGCGCCATGGCGACGGGAGGAGGGAAGGAGCGTGTGGAATCAGAGTGGAGCGAACGTTGACATCAGGGGCGTCAAACTGCAGTCCTGGAGGGCCGGCATCCGGCAGGTTTTTGTTGTTTCCCTCCACCAACGCAGCTGATTTGAATCAAACGCATCCAGCAGCTTCTTGTCAGCCTGTTTTTTTTTTTTTTTTGTCTTGTCCAGCATTTAGGCAAGCAGAATGATGGTCTGGATGTTCTGCTGAGCAAATTTTCTCTGCCAAGAGAAGCTTTATAGATATAATGATCCCCTTGACTTTCTGAATTTTTATTTTATTTCTATATTTATTTTGTATTGTTGTTTGAATTGTAGAGTTTGTCAGCCTGTTTTTAAGTTTTGGTTAGTTGCGTTGGAGCATCAAAAACCTTCAGGATACCGGTCCTCGAGGACTGGAGTTCGACACCTGTGGTTTACATGATGGAGGAATAAATCAGATTAAATGGGAATAAACCAGATATTTACTTCAGAACCAAGTTTTATTCCAAATTGTCGTGTTTCATCTGTTTAAAGTAGATTTAAGTTTTATTCCGAGACATGCGGTCCCAGACCCGGGCTAGACCGTAGCATTGCATCAGCCCACCGGGGTTGTGCGCTGAATACCTCCCCCATCGTTGCAACGTGCACACCCCCACGCACGCATGCCTCTGCCTCCCCCATCCCTCCAGCTCAGCCATTCCCAAACGCACACCAAACCCAAACAGAAGTCGCCTTGACAACGGCAGCTGAAAACACAGGTAGTATTAGAGCTATGTTAATTACATCCATCTCCTGTGGGAACACAAAGGTGGTGCGTTTTTAACGAGAGCCAGTCTGTGTGCCTGCAGGGGATCCTTCTGAGACCTGGCCGCCTCAGCTTTCACCATCAAAGGCCGCTGCGGCAATCTGAGAATCCACCTGGGAGACGGGGCCCTCGACAGTACAGAGGCCTCACATCCTTACGGTGATGAGGGGTTGAGAGAAGGGCCAGGGCAGCGCAGGAAGGGGGGGTGGGGGTAAGGTAGAAGGGCCCTGAATAGGTTGTTAGCATGGGTGTCAGAGAAAGGTCAAACTGTTTTAAGGAGAGGAACAGTGATGATAGTCATTAAAGAGCTTCAGGGTAAGCGGACACCCTGCAGCAGCGCAGACATCCTGTCAGGAGCGGCGAGGTGCTGCCCTCTGGTGGCCACATGCTGAAGAGCGCCCCGCTCTGCACATGCACGACCCTCCTGCGTCTGTGGGGATGCCGGCTCAGACGGGTGGAAGTGTAGCGCTGGTGGAGCAGGAAAACATTCTTCTGAAACTTACAGCTAATCTAAACCTGATGGGCCACAGTTTGAGTCTGCCTTGTGGCCTCTGGTGCTGCTGGGCCTCCGTGAGCGGAGCCCTTCGCTCACATCAGAAAAGCTTTTTGGGAGATGAACGGGGCAGAGTGTCGGGAGGTCGCGGTGTCAAAGGGCAAAAGGCACGAAGCATTACAGGGTGGGACACACGCTTGTTACAGGGAAGGTAAATGGCTGTTGGATGGATTCTGGACATCCGGGCAACTTAGAAACTCAAAGACAGAAAGTGAAGAAATCTAAAGTAAGTCCTTCCTGACTCCAGAGTAGATCCGCTTTGTTTTCAAGCTACAAGACAAAGCTCATGTAGATGCTGTGAGAAAACCAGGTAAAGCTCAGAACATGTAAAGGAACTGCCTGTGTCTTACCACAAGAATGCATGCCTTCACTTCTTCACAGACTCCCCCCCCCCAGTCTCCGTTCGGATCCCATGCCAAGCCCCGTGGGCTTCATTCAAGAACCTTTAATGACTTCAGTGTGTGACGACTGGAAACAGCCGAGCCGTTTCCAGAGGAGCCCAGCGACTTGGACAGCATGACGGCTAGCAGGTCTGATGGTGGAACTTCCCACGTTGCATTCAGAACACGCGTTTTATCGTAACCCCCGCCCCCTATCTGAAGGCTGAAACAAACATGCATCAGCAGCGCGCCGCGGCGTGCACATCATCCCCCGGGAGGCCTCTGCGACACTGGCAGCAGGGGGAAGTCGTGCAGACAGACCAGGAAGAAATATGGAATGTGTTGTAACTGCTGAATGTACCACACCAGACATTACTGGGAACTCTGGGAGGACTCAGTGGTCAGACAGCTGAAACAAACAATCTGAAAGCAAAATATCAGGAGGCTGACACTGGAAAGACAAAGTCAGCAGAGCCGGGCAGGACCGTAAGCAGGGAAGCGCATGGACTCATGTTTGCTTCATTCACACTGACAGGAAAAAGAAAGAAAGAAGATGGAAAACAGAGAGGAACAGGAAAATGTGTTTCCGGTGTCTCAGTGTCCGACCCAACAAGGTGCCAAAACGATAAAACGTAGGAAGTGGCGCTCTATGAGCCTTCTCTAAGCTCTACGTCCGGTCTGAACCTCTAAGCTCTACGTGTCTACGTCCGGTCTGAAGCTCTACGTGTCTACGTCCGGTCTGGACCTCTAAGCTCTACGTGTCGACGTCCGGTCTGAAGCTCTACGTGTCTACGTCCGGTCTGGACCTCTAAGCTCTACGTGTCGACGTCCGGTCTGAAGCTCTACGTGTCGACGTCCGGTCTGAAGCTCTAAGCTCTACGTCCGGTCTGGACCTCTAAGCTCTACGTGTCGACGTCCGGCCTGAAGCTCTACGTGTCGACGTCCGGCCTGAAGCTCTACGTGTCGACGTCCGGCCTGAAGCTCTACGTGTCGACGTCCGGCCTGAAGCTCTACGTGTCGACGTCCGGCCTGAAGCTCTACGTGTCGACGTCCGGCCTGAAGCTCTACGTGTCTACGTCCGGCCTGAAGCTCTACGTGTCTACGTCCGGCCTGAAGCTCTACGTGTCGACGTCCGGCCTGAAGCTCTACGTGTCGACGTCCGGCCTGAAGCTCTACGTGTCTACGTCCGGTCTGAAGCTCTAAGCTCTACGTCCGGTCTGGACCTCTAAGCTCTACGTGTCTACGTCCGGTCTGAAGCTCTAAGCTCTACGTCCGGTCTGAACCTCTAAGCTCTACGTGTCTACGTCCGGTCTGAAGCTCTACGTGTCTACGTCCGGTCTGGACCTCTAAGCTCTACGTGTCGACGTCCGGTCTGAAGCTCTACGTGTCGACGTCCGGTCTGAAGCTCTACGTGTCGACGTCCGGCCTGAAGCTCTACGTGTCGACGTCCGGCCTGAAGCTCTACGTGTCGACGTCCGGCCTGAAGCTCTACGTGTCGACGTCCGGCCTGAAGCTCTACGTGTCGACGTCCGGCCTGAAGCTCTACGTGTCGACGTCCGGCCTGAAGCTCTACGTGTCGACGTCCGGCCTGAAGCTCTACGTGTCGACGTCCGGCCTGAAGCTCTACGTGTCGACGTCCGGTCTACATCTTTCAGTCTGAAACAATGAGGATTTCAGACGTAACGCATCACTGCTCACACATCTATGCTGTTCTGCACATCGTAACGCGTAGAACCCCCAACCCCCGCAGAGCGCCCCTCTTGGCCACACCAGGTGTGTGTGTGTGTGTGTGAGGAAACACATTCCTCCAGTGACCCAAGATGGTGACTTGGCCCTATCACATTTCCAGTGGAAAACCACAGCTTGTGGATCACAGGCATGCCTGTGTGTGTGTGTGTGTGTGCAGCCTTCAGATTTTGGCGGCTGAGATTTACTCGTTAGGAGGCGGAGCTTTAAGCGTTAAAATCACTACGATGTGATTATTTCTTCTACACAAAAAGCAGAGAAGACGCTTGTAATGGGAGCTAACCGAGCATCGTCCTCGCTAAACCTTGAGCTCTGATTGGCTGCCTGGCAGGAAGGACGCCGCCTACTTTACCTGGTTCACTGCGAGCTTCGGCTCGTCTGAACCCAGGAATGTCGGGACGGTGAGCCCAAACACACCGAGGCCCTGCGCCGCCGAGGCCGGCGCTTTGTTTCTCCTCAGCGGCGCCAGAGGGAGCCACGCCTCCCAGCGCTGATGCGGCGTGGACCGTAGGAGGAGGCGAGAGCTGCGCCTCCCTCTCTCTTGCTGCGCCGCCGCCTCCTCCTCTTGCTGCGCCGCCGCCTCCTCCTCTTGCTGCGCCTCCTTTCGGGGGAGACGTTAACATGGCGGATGCTTGGGATCAGCGGTGCACCTGCTGTTCTGCTCGCCGTGCTCACATTACCTCTGATGTTTGGATTAAGGAACCAAAGACCCGCGGCCGGTCCCCCAGACCCGCGGCCGGTCCCCAGACCCGCGGCCGGTCCCCCAGACCCGCGGCCGGTCCCCCAGACCGTCCCCAGACCCGCGGCCGGTCCCCCAGACCCGCGGCCGGTCCCCCAGACCCGCGGCCGGTCCTCGCGGCCGGTCCCCCAGACCCGCGGCCGGTCCCCCAGACCCGCGGCCGGTCCCCAGACCCGCGGCCGGTCCCCCAGACCCGCGGCCGGTCCTCGCGGCCGGTCCCCCAGACCCGCGGCCGGTCCTCGCGGCCGGTCCTCGCGGCCGGTCCCCCAGACCCGCGGCCGGTCCTCGCGGCCGGTCCTCGCGGCCGGTCCCCCAGACCCGCGGCCGGTCCCCAGACCCGCGGCCGGTCCCCCAGACCCGCGGCCGGTCCCCCAGACCCGCGGCCGGTCCTCGCGGCCGGTCCCCCAGACCCGCGGCCGGTCCTCGCGGCCGGTCCTCGCGGCCGGTCCCCCAGACCCGCGGCCGGTCCCCGCGGCCGGTCCCCCAGACCCGCGGCCGGTCCCCGCGGCCGGTCCCCCAGACCCGCGGCCGGTCCCCCAGACCCGCGGCCGGTCCTCGCGGCCGGTCCCCCAGACCCGCGGCCGGTCCCCCAGACCCGCGGCCGGTCCCCCAGACCCGCGGCCGGTCCCCCAGACCCGCGGCCGGTCCTCCAGACCCGCGGCCGGTCCCCCAGACCCGCGGCCGGTCCTCCAGACCCGCGGCCGGTCCCCCAGACCCGCGGCCGGTCCCCCAGACCCGCGGCCGGTCCTCCAGACCCGCGGCGACACGCTGCTCCTCCACAGTCTGCATGGTGACATTCTGAAGGCTCGTACCCAGAAGAGACGACTACAGAAGACCTCCACAGCACCCCCCACCCCGTGGGGAGCTGAAGCCCTCCACCATGATGAAAGCCAGGCATCTGAGGGGCCCTGCCCGTGTCTGGGCTCAACTCACCCACCAGACCGCCACACAACAGCCCGTCGGGACAAAACATCCACATCTGCTTTCAACCGGCTTCAAGATCCTTTTCCCAACTTTCCCTCCACTTTCAGAGCAGAGCATGAAAACCGAGTGGAGCAGCTGCAACATGCTGCTCAGACATTCTGGACCTTCTACACACGACACACAGCTTGGACTCATGGGGAACTTCCAGACAGGAAACCAGTAGAAAATGGGGAAACCTGTTTGTTACCAGATGATAAAACAGATTTTCAGTGGTTATTAGATGACATCCATGTGGCATTCAGCAGAGATGAACTGTTTGCAGAGCAGCAGATTATTCAGATATTCTACTGTAAGAGTTGAAGAGTGAACTGATGTCTCCAGAGATGCATCGACTCAGAGAAGTTCCTCCTTTCTGCTCAACGCTAACGGGGCCTCACGCCGACTCAGGCTTAATGTTCTTAAAGTCGCTCAAGAAGAAGGAAAATGTTGGAAACCAGTGTTTGATGCCGAGCAGAAACTCACCACCTCGGTGTTGGTGATCTTGGCCAGCAGGTCTGTCAGGCTGTCCCCCCACTGGGACTGGTCAGCTGAATCCAGCTGCAGGCCGCAGATCGCTGCCCCCACGCTTCCCGTGGCGATCATGGAGGGGGGGTACATGGCGAACCTGAAATCTGGTGAGACACAACAGCAGTTTGGTGAAATGGGACTGGCGTGTTTTCAGTCTGAAGAAGAGCTTCCAGGTTCACCTGGAGAACTTTATAAATGTTCCGCGTTGTGTCCGCGGAGCCGAGACAACACGATACAGCTGATAAATCCTGCTGCTGCGCTGGGTCTGAACGCAGCGCTCGCTAATGGCCAGGGCTCGGGATACTGAGGGTTCACTTGGCTTGTAAAGGAGCTGAAAGCCCCCACCCTCACCCCCATCCAGCCCCCCTTCCCCCAGCCCAGCCCCTTTTCTTCCATCTCAGTAAATCGTGTGCTCGCTGAAAAAAGCCCCATAGCGCTTGGAAAAGGAGGAATAAAGAGGCTCAGTGCCTTTGCCAACGTGCACTGCTGTAGGTCCTTTTTCCACGTGTGGTCGCAGGCGTGCGTCTCAAAGACCAATAACCTTGTTAGCTCCCCTCACTGTCATTCATAATGCAAATGAGACAGCTTGTGAACGGGCCAGAAGCCCGAGAAGGCAACAGACAGACAGACAGACAGACAGGGCGAGGAGCTGTTTTTTCTCTTCGTAAACACACACACACACACACACACACACACACACACACACACACACACACACACACACACACACACACACACGTTCTCTATTCCGTCTTTATGTCTTGCTCAACTTCTACCTTTCTGCTCGGAGACCACATGGGCCGCCTGGAAGGGCGGTGAATGGCGCACATGCTCGCTCTTTGTCGCTGCAGCAGGCAGCGCTTCGCCGCGGCGGCCCTCCCGTCTCTTAGCATATTAATAGAGTGGCGGGCCGGCGAGAGGAGAGGCAGAAGAGTGTGACTCCATTGTCCAGAGTCATCACCTCATCTCACCCGACAGACACGGCATCCATCCCTCTCTGCTGGTTCCAGCTCAGCCAGACGGCTCGGACAAAGGCAGCGCTGGACACGGAGGGCGGGGGGTCGACAGGGGAAGGAGGATGAAGAGGGAGGGGTGGACGGCGTGGCAACGGGGAGAAGAAGGAGATGGGCGTGGGGGGGGGGGGGGGGGGGGGCATCTCTGCTGCACATCACTCTCAGGTCTGCATCCAAACTCTTCTGAGGTTTGGAAGAAGAAAAGAGTTGCCCTCCAGTGACCCCCACCTCCTGCCTCCCATCCACCCCCCCCCGCCCCCTCCTCTTCCTGCGAGCGCCCCCCCTCTGTTCCTGGGCCACCTATGGGCTAGCAGAGCGGGCAGCGGGGGCATTGAACAGCCGGCACATTAACATATTGCCATATTCAATTGCAAAGCAAACTGTGCGACGGCTCTGAAGGAGATTTTTCTTCCTTCTTTTTTTATCTGTGGAATCAAAGAGGTGGGTCCTTTGATAAGCGCGAAGGCAGCCCCCCCCCCCCCTCGCTGCCTTCTTAACATGCACCGCCAGGCGCTCTCGCATCTTCTGGCTCACTGTTGACAAATAAATGAACTTATTATACACCCTGTGTTCCCGCTGGGCTTCTGCCAAGAGGCCATTTATTAGAGGCCACCTTGCGCCAAGAGGAAAGGGACCCCCCCCCCCCCCCCCACCTGTTACATCACTGCTTCAAGACCGCAACTTTCTAAAGGGGGGGGGTCGGAGTACAAAGGCACACACAGGTTTACTGTAAGTGCCGAGAGGTACGACCACCTTCTGCAACTTAGAGATGCTGCAGTGAAACAATGTCTGTGTTTTAGGACACACACACACACACACACACACACACACACACACACACACACACACACACAAGCTGGGCAGTAGGCAGCAAGCTGATTTTTCACAGTGAAGACAAGACAGGTCTGTAGCAGAACAAGGACGTGCGCGTGCAGCCGAAGCGGGCCGACACGCCGGCCTGGTGGCCGCTGCATGCGGGCCGAAGAATGGCCGTATTTTAGGAGCACCTCATTGATATTCATGCTGCGGATAAACAGTGTATGTAGCTGAGTGGGGATGCCTGCGATGGAAAGCTCCCTGTGAGCAGCGACTGGCTGGCTGGCCCGGCCCGAGCGCCTCTCACCCCCTTCAATGGCCCTTTCTCCTCCCTTTGCCCCTCGTCTCCATCCTACCCCATGAAACTTCATCCCAGGGCCTCTGGTCTGCCCTGCAAGGCCCTCTCTCTCTGGGTGGCTGTGATGCACATTAAAACAGTAAATTAATTAAAGCTGGAAAGTTGAAAACCAGCCAAAAAAAGTGCAAACTGTTTTTCACTTTCTCCGTCCAGCGCTGTAAATCAGGCTCTTGTATTCTACGCTGCCTTGTTTGTTAAAGCGCCAACATTACGGCGAAGCAGGGCCTGTTGACTGATCAAGGTCAAAAACAAACATCGTTTTGGGATTTCCATGAAAGCGGGTTTCACCGCTAACGCAGTGCAGACCATGCCTGCTGACCTCCACCTGTAGGAAGAGGAGATGAACTCCTTTTACAAAGAAGAACCTGAGAATATTTAGCTGCTTCCTGCTCAGGAGAAACAAAAACTACGACTTGGGAGCGTCGGAGTCGGTCGTTGCAGCTTATTCCCCACAAAGCCTCGTTCCTCCGTAACTGCAGCGAGAACCTCCGCCGGCGCTTCACCGTCCTCTCTGCAGCAGGCAGGAGGCGACGCCGGATTTCAGGAGGCAGAAGAGTTCACGTTTCAACTCAAACTGCATTTCTGCTTCATGGTTGGGATGGAAGCAGCGGCTAAACATCCACATGTCTGTCTATCTGTCCTTTTTAATCAACACAGCTGTCCTGATGTCTAATTCAAGGCCTTAGATTGATTGTGGAGATATTTCCCGTCATGCCGGAAGCGTTAGGTTTCATCTCTACTTACATGTTGCTCGACAAAGTGTATTATTTCAGTCCAGACTTCAACGAAACTTTCGGAACTACAGTTCACCATCAAACACGCCAACATGGCAGAAAAGGGATTTCTTCATTTCCCACTTTGTTTACAAGGACAAAGACCAAGGAAAAGCTTGTTCAGGTCAAGCTAACAAACACTAACATTTACTTATGTTTGTGCTTAAAAAGATCTCCAAGGTCAACATGTTCACTCAAAACGAGCTTTGTCTGTAAAACTGAAGTACAAATCCGTCTTTCTGCTGTGACTCAGTATTTAGAAAGCAGAGCTGAGATGGATGGTGGGGGCGGGGGGGGGGGCAGGACATGCCATGGGATGATTCACCCTGCGTGGCACATTTTTGGGCACATACTCTCAGGAATCTTCTTCCTGCTTCACAGCGGCCGGCCGGACATGAACCCCTGTTTCGGTGGAGAGAAGGGATAACTTGCTGGACGTGGTGACTAATCGGTTCTGGTTCTGACTCATCAAACATGAAGAGAGTTTTATGCAAACAAACAGCAGTAAAGATGAATCATCCTCCTCTTGAGGACTGAAGCGAGTCTCCATGTAGCAGCCTGACAGAAGCTACAAGCAGACTTCCTGCCTCTGCATCACAGACACTAAAGCAGGGAGGTATCTGAGACGTCTCTCATGCATGCATGGATGGATTCCTCCCCAGGACTCCAGCCATGCAGACCCAGCACCTGTGTGGGGCAACCAGGGCCAATCTGCTGCCGAGGATCCTTTCTTATGGGTTAAAAGTTGTATAAAAAGATAAATGATGCAAGAGCTAACTCTTCATAGATCCCACACATACACAGCCTGGCTACTATTTGAAGTGTTTTAAAAAGAAAGAAAGGAGCAACATGTTGGAGGAGAGGGAAAAGGGAGCCTCTGCACCAAGCCCGGGCTTCTCCTGTGTTTGTTAGCTGGTGAATCATTAGTTTCTCAAAGAGAAACCAACTAGTTAATGATCAAGTTACTTCTCACACAGTTCAAAGACACTTCCACATACCAGAAATGAGTAATCAAATACTATTTGGAGAGGAAAAAGAATAAGTAATCAGTTCGTAAAATCACTCATTATTTAGATCCCAACTTGTAGCAAATCTTCATTATGTCCTTCAACACAATTGACTCTTTTCTTGGTCAACGCTGTTGGCGAAGATCCAGCGTTTCCTTTTGATCAACTTCTATGACCATTGTCACCATTCCATGCATACCATTACTGGGAGGGCTGTTGGATCCTGCCTTTAATCCCTGCCAATATGGCAAGAAGACGGAGCTCAATAACCCAAGCAGACAGGTTGGGGTGCATCTGTCTGCCCCATGCACCCCATCCATTCTCCCACTTTAGATCAATTGAATAAGAATAGAAGAGGAAGCTCTGAGTGCTTGGTGTCTGTGTGCAGGAATGGAGGTCCATAATCTCCCTTAATGAGCTTGTTTCTGGGCTATTATCCGGCGGCATGCCTGGGGGAAACGCTGGTGTTTCCTATCAAGTGGCCCTGCAGCGCTGACCCTCACATGGTTCTGCATATGAAATGTAAGGGCCAGGCCTTTTGTCTCCTTTCTCCCAGTCTCTAGCGGAGTCCATTTGCATAGTCCTGAATGGGCCAACCGAGGTTATTAATTAATACAGAGCCAGGCAGCGCCACCTGACAAAATTCCACCGAGTGTCCCGAACGGAACTGTTTCATCAAAAGAGAGGAGCCATTAGGAAGAAGAGGCCTTATTCCCCACTTCTCTCACTCAGAAACACAGAGCTGATGCTTTTTATGCATGTTTTCTTCTGCCGGACGGGGATAGCAGTACTGGGTGGACCAGTGGGCTTAATGGGAACGCATGAAACAGGGAGGCCACAGGTGATCCGTCGTCAATTGCCTTGCAAATATAAATCCTCCTGAGAGACCTCCTCACGTTCCGTCTCCACCTCAGAAGACGTCTCAAGGAGCATTCCCACCAAGATAACCTGAAGATTTATGGCTGGGAACCTCCCACAAGCGGGGTTTTGAAATCCCAGAGATCCTCCGATGCACCAAACTGTTGACTCACTCGTGCACGCTCTCTCTCTCTCTCTCTCTCTGTTTCGCCCTAAACTCTCCGTTTGCCTGGAGACGAGTCTGCACAGATAACCGGCCTGTTGCGGATCCACATCCGTCTCTGGAGCATCCCTCTCCTGAGACACAGTTAGGAGAACGATTCCAGGAGGCTCGTAAATCTCGTCCAGCGCCTCGTTGAGGCGATTCAGGACAAAGTGCAGCCAGAGTCTTTCACAACGCTGCTTTGGGAAGAGGTCTGATCACGGACAGGCTGCCGTTCCATGCATGAAGCCGCCGGCACAAAATAAGGGGTGAGAAATCTGGGGTGAGGAAAACTGAGGAAATTGAGACACAGCAACATTTCATGTTTGAAGCTTTGCAAACGGCAACATCCTCTGCAAATGTTCCTCACCCGATCACACCCGTTGCACAAGCAGCATCTTCTTGGTGTAAATACTGGTCACCTCCCTTGTATCTGTTCATGTAACTGTGCACGCTCTTCTGGGCGACTGAGTTCTTTCCCATGGGGGGGGGGGGCAGTCAGCATTCCTGTTTCTGACCTTCTGAAAGTGAAGTTGCTGCTGCAGAGAGGATGTCCATGCTGCATTATTATGCATTGTTTCGTCTGGTCCATTTATTCAGTGAATTTTCTGAAACTTGCAGGAGAAGAGGAGGAGGACGCATGAAATGCTGCGAGGAAATCCTGGAGGATCTGTAAAACCGGTACTTCTCGCCTGAACGTGGGCATGGAGGTGACGCCAACGTGCCCTGCAGGGAATCTGAACATGGGAAAGCTATCATGTCCTCCAGCTGCAGGGCGGGGAGGCGTGTGAAGTTAGGAGGGGAGAGAAAAGAGGGACGGAGGGAGGCAGGGGAACGAGATATGAAAACACCACATGCCTTAGAATTGGCAGTACAAAAACAAAACGCTCTTCTGGCTTTCCCCAACTCCCTCGGTCCCTCCTGCTTCCACCTCACAACCTCTTCATATCACGTTCAGGGCCTCCAGTCCTTCCCAGGACTGGCTGCATGTTTGATCTTCAGAGAACAGTTCGCCTCAAGAGCAGAGAGACAATAAGACGAAGACAATGTGTCGGCCTGCCTCCACCCCGTCCATTCCTCCTGTCGACATCATGGGAATGCCTTCTGCTTTGAAGTGTTACTGGATGCTCTGAAAGGCACCGATACGCCTCTAACAAACGACCACACGGCAGCCTGCGAGAGGATAGGACGATGGACGCCGAGCTAAAGAGTCTAAGGTTACGATCTTCTGCTCGATGCGTGTTTTCTGCATGACGGTGAAGTTCCCCGTCAGAAGCAACGGATTCACGGCCAGCCGTGACTGGCCCACAGCACACCTCTGTGCTGATGCATGTTTCTGACGGAGAGGGCTTTGACATGCTGCTGAGAGAGATGAATGTGCAGATAAAGATATTCTGCAACATGAGAAGCATGTTGATGCATCACATGGTCTGACTTGGCAGCTTCGTCATCGTCACCATCACTTGCAACATGAAAAAAGGGAAAAGATAAGATGTCCCCGTGGAGCCTGTCCTACCTGTGGCACAGAGGGCGATGAAGGTCTGGACGTGTTTCCGTATGAGTGCCAGCTTATCCTCGGGCAGCGGCAGCCTCCTGACAATGTGCTCAATGAAATCGTTGGGTGTCACTGCTGCCAAGTTCCACTTCAACTTTCCCAAAACCACCAGTTCCCATTCCTGAAGAGGGAGAGAGAAGACGGCAAGAGAGATGACTCAAAGCAGCAAAAAGGCAAAACCAAACTTCATTTTTACAGATTACAAAACGCTGCACTTTGTCCTTAAATGTGTGAATGAGGCTCGACCCTGCAGGGTTAGGGTTAGGGGGGCATGCGGAGGTTTACTGCTGTCAGGTTAGTCTCTGTGCCAACAGAGCTCAGAAACACCAACCCAGGTGACCTGACAACACTGTCTCGCTTCTGTCTGTCTGGCATCGGGGGACTTTCCTAAAGAGGCCAAGCAGAGGTTCCAGTGTGCGAGCGCGGAGTGAAAACCTGCTTTCATTCAGCAGGATTAGCAGGAAACCTCTCAAACGCTCCGAATCCCTCATTTTAAACATGATCTCACACACACTGGCAGAATATTCTCCCCGACGTAGAAACATGCAGCCGCTCCACACATCCAGCTGCCCCCAACCTCCTCGTCATCTTCATCTTAACCCCCACCGGGTCCGACAAGGCTCCAGGAAGGACTGCAGGGGGGGGTAGCGTGGCTGGGTAAGGTCCTATTCTCTCAGAACACAATGTTACTTTCACTTCCTCCAGGAGGTGATTAATGGAAGAGTTGGTGGGAATTTGGGGGAAGCAACCGTGTGCCTGGACCTACAGATGCTGCTCATTTTCCCTTTCAGAGAGACGGAGCACGAGACCACTCCACGTGGCTTCCTCTGACTCTCCAACAGCCTGTCAAGTTTCGTGGTTTTAGTCATCAGAGACATTAAAACGGTGCAGAAAATCAGAATTTAATGAAACATTTTACATGTAGCTGTGTCTGCGTACAGATGGACCTCATCAGTCAACGTGTGAATGTACAGCGAAGCCAAAAGCTTGCAACACTGCTGACAGAGAAGCAAGGCAGGCACCCACTTCCTTCTGCTTCTGCCTTCCTTTTGGTCACACCATCTCTGCATGAGATTGCGGTTCTCTTTACAAAAAATATGTTACCAAAGATGAGGACAGACAAAACGATCACATGCCCCGAGCAGCTGATCTCTGTTTCCTGTATCTGCCTCAAACAGAAACACGGAGGCCTCAGCAAGGCTTCGTCTACAGTCAGAACACGTTGGAAAGGTCCAACCTGACTGAAGCCTTTCAGCCTGTTGTGTGTCTGCAGCCTCTCCTACATGCTCAGTCTGTTTAATGACTCTGTCAGCATGTCCACAAGGAGACAAACAGCCTGAAAATGATCAGAAACCAATCAGCTGGGTGGGAAGAGCGGCCACTCTGAGAGGAAAGCGGGTCTACGAGCGTCAGCCACGTCTCAATCTCTTTCCCAACATGGGTGGGATTGGCTGTTTACTGAGGAATGCTCATGCAGCACCACAGAGCAGCGTGGAAATGCTTATCTGATGGGAAACGGAGGTAATTAATAGTTTTGCCCTGTGGATGGCAGCTGGTTTTATCAGACCAAAGAAGCTGAAGACAAAAAGATGAGACTTTTTACTCCAAGATGACAGAATCGCCCCAGCATTGTCGGCCATGTGGAGATCTTTATGTGGGAGTCAGAAAAGGAGGATATCATAAATGTGAGCATCAGGTTATTTTAGGATGGAAGCTAAACTGTAAAAGGCAAACTTGAATTTCAGTGTCTCTGCCTGTCTGGCCGACAGGAACACAGCCAGAGCCTTGGCTGGAGTTCAGCTGACCTCATTGCTCTGTGCAAATATCTGCCGCTAGATGGTGATGGAGACCATCCAACAGCCTGCTGCACAGCCTGGGGGTCTGCACACACACAGACCCTGCTGAAGGGACTCTGCTTTTCATGCACCTTTAATGATGATCCGGTTTAAAATGGAGATTTAATCCGGCAAGAAAAACCTTCCCATACAATCTGCCATGTTTTCATTATTTCATTAAGACAGAGCTGAAAATGAGTAAAGTTCCAAACATTTCTGAGAACACACGAAGCAGAAATATCTAATAAATAAAAAGAGAGATGTATCAGTAAGTGTGTTGCTTACCAGCAGCTCCTGTGGTCTGATGGAGTTATCTGTGTAGATGCAGAGCTTCTCTGCAGTTAAAGGACGAGTCTCTTTCAACTTGGATGCAAGAAACATGCAGACTGCTCCCAGCAGCTGCAGGTTACACTTTTTGGTGGGTACCACTGCTAAAAATCTGTCTAAGTAGTTCATGGCGAGGGGAAAAACTTCTTCTTCACACTTCTGCTCTTCACAGACCTGAAGAGACACAACGCAGCAGCGGTGATCATTCGCAGCCCCTGCGGTCACATGACTCCTCTCCTCAGCTTCTAATGCACATTAAACTTTTATCATGTAACGAAACAAAAGAGAAATCACATAAATATTCAGGGACACAGACTTGGGGCCCGGCCAGGAATCTGCGCCCAACACACTTCGGTTGCGACATCAGACACGAATTTATTGTCCATTATTTGACTAAATAAATTTAAAAAAAGAATGAATAAAAATAATAAAGGTAGTTTCATGTGCAAAGTGTCAATAGGGTCGCATTTCACCAGTTCATTCACTAAGAAATGAATTCAAGTCCCATCAGAGGCAGAAAGGAGCCGACAGCGCAGCGCGGAAACAGGCGCATTTTCTTCAGTCGTCATATTTTCAGAAAATATTTAAAAATAGAAATAAATTACCTACACTCGTTATTTTTTCACCATAATGTCTAACTGTCTCTTCCACATCATTTCGGACTGTTTTGGTCCAAATCCAGACAGGATGAATATGAATAAAAAGGCAAAACGAAAAGCAAGTGGAGAGCGGCTGGTCGGAGGCGCGTCACCGCGACCACATGCGATTCCTTCAAAAATTAATTAAAAATCTCCACAGAGTCACATTCTGACAATATGTACATGAAAATAAAGCTCAGAGCTTCAGGTTTGTTTACAGATACACGTTGAGCATAAATATGTAACGAGGAGGGGAAAAATGAAGATAATTGTGGCGCCGCGGGAGGAAGAGGAGGGCTGGGCCCTCTCCCCTTCCGACATTTCTAACTGGTTTCTAGAAGATTTACAACTTTTATTCTGATCATATCTGCATTAGCTGGACACCTGAGAACCTCTTCTGTTCGTTCTGGTGGATCTAAGCTGCTGTTATTGCGTTTTTAACACCGCAAATCTCCCGTTAGAAGCAGCAGCGCTCCCGCAACAGCCAACATGGCGCAGCGCCGCATTGCACTGGGGCGTGCATACGTGTGCATGGAAATATTCAGCATATCGAAAATAATATGTATAAAAAGCCCAGGCACCTTGTAGACACACTGTACCCGGAATAAAGAGACTTTTTCCGGTGTGGCTGCAGAACAGCTCAGACAAACCGAGTCTTCCGAGTCCGACTTTAAAACATGAAAGCAGTTCAGCGCCGATCTGCTGAAAACTTGGAATTATCAGCAGCAAGAAGCATCAGTTTCACACAAACAGAGAAAAGTTGGGAAGAATCCCCAGCAGGTTGGAGGCTGGCTGGAAGAGGAAAGAAGTTTCTACCTCCAACATCCAGGTCGCCACCATCCTCCTCATGAACGGCTGGATATCCTTCTGGACAACTTTAAAATAGGAATATTGTGGCAGAAACCTCTCCTCTATAGTGAGCAGTCTGTGCAGAACCCTGTCCTCCAGCAGGTTGGGGTCTGGCCGAGCCCGTATGTTGGTGTCCACTTCCAGGCAGAGCAGCTCCATGGCGCTGCGGCGTCGCGACTCCAAAAGCCCGATCTGCTCCTCAGAGACGTGGAAGCGGCGTCGCAGAGCAGAAAGGCACAGAAAGGTGGCAAGACTAATCTCTCAGAGGCATAAAACCGCGAGACTGCAGGAGCTCCGCGCGCCTCTCCTCGCTCACAACTTTTTTCTTCTCTCCCCAAAGTGCGCCTCTACTTTCATCTGCCTGGCGCATTTCTAGCCTGCCCCGCAAGCACTGACGCAACTCACTACCTCTGCATAGGCCAGACGCAACAGCGAGCACCCCTCACCCCGCCTCACCCCTCCTCACCCCCCTGCCTCTCAGCAGAGCTGCTCTGGACGGGATGCAGCTTTCCTGAGGATCTCAGGCTGTCTGGAAAAGCTGGAAAAGCTCGTGCTTCTCCGGACTCTGATCATTTATTAAACAGTCAATTAACAGCACGGAACGTGCACGTTCACGCGCACTCCATGCAACAGAAAAGTGCACGAGCTGCCACATTTCTGCTTTAGATTATAAAAGTTAAATCAAGCTGATTCATCTGCAGTTGATGCTTTCTGAGGTCTGTGCGTGTAAACTGTGCATGTTAACGAGATGCACGCGGATAGGACTCAACCCACCCACCCACAGTGACACACACACACACGCACGGACACACCACTGCTGTTCTGTTAGAGCTGCTGGTGGTTTATGAGATAACTTTCTAGGAAATTTAGACTCGAACATTTTTGTCTGCAGTTTTATCTTCTGTCACAGATCAGAGTGAAGCCTCTCTGGCTTCTGTCCATCCCAGAAATATCAGCTAATTCCTGCAGGAAATGTCCCCTCGTGCTGCTCCTCCTCCTCCTCTCCAAGTATCATCTCTGTGGAAAAGCCTGCAGGTGGAACCCAGCAGATAATTAAAAAATAAGTGCCAGATGATTTATCTGCATACAGTCACAAAGAGAATCTGCATGAGTAAATATGTTAATCCCACTCCCTTTCTTAGTCTGCTTCAAAGTCTGAGTGTTGAATGAGACGTGCGCGCGTGAAGGGGAAGACTGGAGGAGCTGTGAATTTCCACCCAAAGTCTTTATGACCATGCAAGTGAGAAAAGTGGGGGAAATGTCTCTTTAAAGTTTTTTCTCCCCACTCGAAGTTCTTTCCTCCTCCCTGAGAGTCGAGCTGCAGCCAATCGCTCCTCAGCGACTGTTACTGGGCAGACTTCATCTTCACCTTCCTCCCTCCTCCTCCTCCTCCTCCTCCTCCTCCTCACGTCGGGCTCGTTTTCTACTAGGTCCACCTGACGCGCGCGCTGTGCGTCACAAAGCTCAGGTTTGGTTCTTTCTCCAGGTGATTTGACTCATCTGCAGTCCAGTTAAAGTTGCTTTGTTAGCAGAGGAGGAAGGAGAATTCACTGACAGCAACACCAAGATTCAACATTTAACTCGTTTTCATTTCCCACAAAAAGCAACAATAAAACACATCAAATAGATTCCAAACAAATATACAAATATTTTATATTATATATCTATATCTATATATATATATATACTATATATATATCTATATATCTATACTATATATATATCTATATATCTATACTATATATATATATATATATATATATATATATCTATATATATATATATATATATATATATATCTATATCTATATATATATATATCTATATATATCTATATATATAATATATAATATATATATATATCTATATATATATAATATATAATATATATATATATTTATATATATATAATATATATATATATATAATATATAATATATAAATATATATTATATATATATATATAATATATTATAAATATATATATATATATAATATATAATATATAAATATATATATATATATATTATATATATATAATATATATATATATATATAATATATAATATATATTTATATATATATATATATTTTTATATATATATATATATATATATATATTTATATATATATATATATATATATATATATATATATATATATATATATATATATATAAAAATATTTTCTGCATCTTAGTATGTAAAATCCAGCTGTATGTTACAGTGATCCAGTTGCTCTGAAAACTGAGATCAGAAAATATCAAATAAAGTCTTCGAAAATATTTTTTAAGGAATAAAAAAACAGAATATGGATGAAGAAAAAGTGAAATAAATATTTGTTGGGAGCAGAAGTCTTCCAGAAGCATCAGCTACAGTCAGCTGCACCGCGCGCAATCACGCAGTCAGAGCACACCTGGCCGAGGTGCCACACGTGCACGCGCAGGTAACAACTGCTCTGCAGTAAAACAAGAGGAGGGAGAGGAAGATGTGGAAAAACAAATCCACCAGAACTACAGAGAATCTCCGCTGTGAGAGCAGAAAAGTAATCTGATTACACCTGCACGCGCACACGTTTCTTTAATCAATACAAGAATCAAATAAAACTGTAAACAAACATTTCTAACTGAATGAGTCACATCTAAAAGCTCCGACAGGACAGAAGAAAGTTTCTGCAGGAAAACTGCGTCAGACTTTTCTCCCCGGAAGTATTCACTCAGCACATCCCAGCGTGGTCCGCGCGCACATCCCAGCGTGGTCCGCGCGCACGCTTCCTTTAACAGAGAAAAGGAAACCACAAACATGCAGCGTCCACGCGCACGCGCTCTGAGACCAAGTGTCACAAAACCAACAAGTTTGGTAAAAAGTCTGCTGAAATATCTGCTTCTAGAAGTTGTCCAGACACACTTTATTTTGATCAATAATTAATATAACTATAGAAATAACAATAATAATAATAAATAATGAAAAATATCTCTAACAACATTTATAATAATAATAATAATAAGAAGAAGAAGAAGAAAAAACAACCATACATATATATACCATATATATAAACCAAGAAAAATAAATCATACATATATATATACATATATATATACATATATATATATATATATATATATATATATATATATATATATATATATATATATATATATATATATGTATGATTTTTTTTTTTTTTTTTTTTTTTTAGAAAATTCCAGGAGTAAAATAGAGTTGAAATGAGGACAAGCTGCTCCTTCATGCAGATTCCTGGAAGTTATTTTAGCTGAAAAAACCCCCAGCATCAGGTGAGTTATTTCCAGACACCAGTAAAGCTTCACCATCACCGCGCTTCTCCCAGTTAAAGTGACCAGTCCGCCTGGCGCGCGCAGCAAAGCGCGACATCAGCACGCGGCGCGCGGACACGCAGAGCGTGGAGGGGAATTTGTGAGACTGCTGCTGAGGCAGTCGCGAAATGAAGCATCTCGTGTGTTTGCAGTGAAAACAGAAACGAGACAGCTGCTGCTTGATCTGCATTAAAGAACTAAGATTATTTCTGCAGAGAGAAGCTGCTTCATGTGGAGAGAAACCTGCCTGTCTGCTGCTTCCCATCTTCTCTTCCCACTGAAGTCAAAGTGAAACTAAAACCAGTCAAAAGAAACTGGTTTATTCTGCTTTTAAACAAAAGAAAAACTTGTTTAAGCAGATAGGATCTCTGCAGGTATGGAAAGAAAGTTACCTGCAAACAAGAAACCTGCATCAACAGGTCTGCAGCTGCTGCTGAGGGAATAACAGAGAATTTAAGAACCCAATTAATTTACATTCAAATATTAATTGTGTGGCTTAAAAATCAATTTAGTTTCTTTAAAGGATTAAAATCAGCAGGAAAAAAATAGATTTGTTTTGTAGCAAAGAAATTATCTGTAAAATTTCACCTTTATCTCTTCAGCTTTAACTGTCAACATAACAGAACTTAAACTGTTTTTATGAATAATTATGATTTTCAACAAAACGAATCTCCAAGTTGATCTTTTAAAAAATACTTTAAAATATATTAACAGTCTGACTACAAGAAATGACTTGAATGGTTAAGGAGCTGGTTTATTCAGTAGAATTAGCTCAGAAATGTCAGTTTACTAAAAAAAAAAAAAGAAATAAAATGCATCAATTCATTCTCATAATTAGGAAATTATCATTTCTTAATTATCTGATGAAAAAAATCTTTATTTTTGTTTTATTAAGATTCTGTGGACCTATAAATTAAAAAACAGATTAAAAAAAAGGTGGAAATCAGATGAGATAAAACTATTTATTTGTGTGAAAAATGCTGGAATATTTACTTATAAATACAAATGATAAAAACAGATTTTTATTATGTATTGAAATATTAATATAAATATCAAAATCAGAAAATGTATGAATACATATGAAACAATCAAGCTTCAGGGGAGTTGTGACTTTCAGCCTGTTTCTCTGCAGCAGCGCAGAAATTTATCCTCACATCAAATCACACAAAGGACAAGAAGAATATGGGAGTAAAAACGGTTCAAAAGATCTGGAATAAACAATAATAATAAACAATAGAAGCCACGTCCTCACATGGAGCGACTGCCTCCTGGAGAAACGTCACTCTCAGACCTCTTCCACTCATTTGTTTATCATGCCCACATTTCCCCATTTTTCTTCTATTTTTCTCTGCTTGAATAAGTGCAGATGTGTGAAGCGAACAACAAAAACAGCGAGAAGAAGCACTCATCCACGCTAAAAAACACCAGACATCATGCAAAGGTTTACTGGAAAAGCTTCCCTCCGAGCGACCAGGCGGAAACGTCACGTTCTGCTGCAGCTTCAGCTGCTGGAAGGAAACCTGAAAGCAAGTTCAGCCAAAAGTCTGAATGTAGATAAACAAGCAGAACGAACGGAGAACCGTTCTGATTAAAGCAGAAAGGTTCCTGTTTGTGGGACGGATGAACCTTCCTTGCTGCGTAACTCTGTCCGTTTGGTGACTCCTCTCCATGTAGGATCCTCCAGCAGCTCTGGCAGCGAACGCCGTCCTGTAGACGCCGTCAGAAATCCTTCATTCAAACATTTCCTCCCAAATTCTCTGAGACGAGTCGTTCCATGGTTGGCTGGAAGGACGGAGGAGCGCCAGCGAGGTGAGTCCCGAGCATCCAGCATGCGTCGTCTTCTCTAATGCAGAACATGTCTGCGTTCCCACGGCAACCCCATCGGCGTCAGGGATGTTCCCACCACTTCCAGAGACGTGTGTCTGAATCAGGGAAGTTCTTCACATCATCAAGCAGGAGATTCATGCAGGGAAAATTTTTTCTATTAAAACATATCAGCAATAAACTCAGCATGTTACCGTGCACGTTGCTGTGCACGTCTGTCGGTTCCACAACGTTCCATCATGGCAGGGACCGCTGGGTCAGGAGGACCAGGTTAGACCGCCTGCTTCTCCGCTCCACAAGCTGAAGCTTCACTGGAAGACACGGAACCCCTCATGTCCCCGATGTGTCCCCCCCCCCCCCCCCCCCCCCCCCGTTAGGAGCAGCTGGTTTGTCCACAGAAACTTGCTGTTTTCCTGGGGGGGTCAGACGGGAACCCGGTTCCCTCCGACCACCGAGACACAGAACCGGGTTTAAAAAGGCAGGTTTGGTTCATGACCTCCGAGGTTTTACTGCCAAGCCGCTTGTCAGACTGCAGCGTGCACACACGTCTTCAGCAACGGTGTGCACGTGTGTGTGTGTGTGTGTGTTTCATACATGACGGCATGTTTGTGCGATCACGTTACAGGTGCAGCTGAACTCTTTGCAGTCCAGCTGACTGTAGACACACACACACACACACACACACACACACACACCCTGCCAGCAGAAGCATCGTTAAAACATTCATGTCAGCCTTTCTGACAGCTTGGTGTGTGAAGTTCGGTCCGGCAGCGCCAAACCTGCACTACACACACACACACACACACACACACACACACTCCCGTCTGCTATTCGTTTACCTTCCTTCCACCCCTCCTTCACCCCCCCACCCCTCCCCCCCTCCACATGGCCGACCCCGCCGTATCAACAATGGAGGAGGCTCCGTTTGACGGCTGCTAAGTCATGTCAACATTTCCTTCCCCGGCTTGGGAGACATGCTTTCCTCTCCGTTTCTCACATTTCTCTCCTCCTCAGAACGGCAACAGCGAAGTCTCAGCTGCTGCCTGGAGCTCCGTCAGGATCTTTCCCATGTTCATATCACCAGCCCTTGACTTTGTCACTCATTCAACAGCTGCTTGCTGATACGGCGTCATGTTGCAGCCTCCTGCTCCCACTTCTCCTGCTACACACTCCAGGAACAAAGGCTTTGTTAATCCCACTCAGACCTTGACACATACAGAATGCAAGGACTTCTGGGGGGAAAAAACTCTTAAAAATTGTGTCTGTTGGTTCTTTGGGAGGATCAACATCCTGAGGACTTCCACCTGGGAGCACAACAAGCTCAGACCTAAACACACCGGCTTGAGGTCAGAGAGATCCTGCAGTTTATCAACAACTGGCAGCGCGTTCAGTCATGACTCCGATTAGGAACTCATCTGATCCGGAGAACCATCCGGATGCAGAGTTCTGGCTGCTGCAGACCGAAGGAGAGCAGTTCTCACACGAAGCCAGTCAGACCGTTCACACAAGCCTGGTTTACTCTGGTTCACACACCGCTCCCAAAACCCACCGAGACAAACCCGCCTATCGCCACCGAGCCTGTCCGACATGGTTAACCACGGAGTTACCATGGTTACCTGCTCGCCGGCTGCATGCTGCCCTGGTTTCTGCAGGTGGGAACAGATGTTTCCAGGATGGGAGCAGAGATGAGAACAAGATATTTCAGCTGTCGGAGGATTTCCCTCCTTTTTCATCACCTGTTTCTGCCGCCGCTAAAAATAACGCTGCGAGCCGGAGCTGAACGGGGACGCCTCGCCAGGTGAGCGAGGAACGGGGACGCCTCGCCAGGTGAGCGAGGAACGGGGACGCCTCGCCAGGTGAGCGAGGAACGGGGACGCCTCGCCAGGTGAGCGAGGAACGGGGACGCACGTGGCGCCAGGAAGCAGGAAGTGCTTCTGATGAAGGCGTGCTGAAATGACAGGAATATAAATAGACATGACCCCCCCACCAACACCTGCAACATCTGATCCTTTTGATGATCAGTTATAGAAACAAACGCGGTGGGAGCCTATCACCGCCCCCCCCCCCCCCCCCCCCAGCGACCTCCCCCCCCCCCCCCCCCAGCGCCCCGATCAGGCTGCAATGATCTGATACTTTATGAAAACGGAGGAGGGGGATTGTCATGACTGGTCAGGTCCTGTCCGCCGCGGCGTGTGTGTGTGTGTGTGTGTGTGTGTGTGTGTGTGTGTGTGTGCATAACGGCTACGTGCGTCGCTCTGAGTGGCACAAAGGTAAAGTGAAGCTTAACAGCCTGGGAAAAAATCTGAACAGTGTGAAATTACCTTGATCCAAAGATTCCTGCTGCATTCCAGCCGGATGAACCCATAACAGAGCCAGCAGAGGAACAGCTGAGACGTTGCAGAGAGGGAAGGGGGCTGGGGGGCTGGGGGGGGGGGGGGGAGAAACGGGAGCAGGAAGGAGGCTAACTAACAGAAATCTCTAATCTTCAGTTAGTGGTGGAGGTTGAGCTTCTACATGATGTAGATGTGGAATGCTGGCTTGCTTAGAAGAGACACGCCGTCTCTTCATCTGATCCATGAAGACCAACATTTCTCCTCGCAGCTCGGGACACGGACTCGTCGACAACGATCCAACTCAGAAAATCTTGTGAATAAAAGCAGAATGTGTTGATTTGGACGGATTCAGCGGCTTGCTGAGCTGAGCTCTGACGCTCCATCGGAGCCACGTGGGCTAAATGTGGCGCATCTACAATCATTCAAAGTTTCTCTTCGTAAACTGGCCTCTGTGTGAATTTCAAGCCCTTCCTCGGCGTGGTGGGATTTCATCTCCACCACTGAAGTCGTGGTTGCTGTTCCATTAGAGCTGCAGATTTATAGCAGCTTATAAAGTTTTAATCTGCTTCAGCCTGACGACGCTGTCGCTGCAGGCATGAAGGTATTTCATCACACTGATGCTTTTACCTCCGAATTAACATATTCTCCTACGAGTTTACATTAAAAAATAACTCTAAATAAAGGTTTACATGAAACACGTCTTCATTTAATTCCTCTTTAGAGCGGCGGGTTGGGAAGGGTTCTGATTGGACAGAGGGTGCACGTGACGTATGACGTATACCGGAAATAAACAAAGTCGGCTCCCTGCTTTTCGTCTTTTCAGTCGTAACTTGTAAAAACTACATAATAATTTCCAGTTTCGCTGCTATTTTTATTATAAATGTGAAGTAGCAGCTCAACACCAGCATACTACTTCACTTTCTGCAGCACCTGAGAAGGAGAAGAAAGATAGACCATCGAACACGGGAGGTAAAACAATGCGCGTCATCGGCACAGGACGAGGTAACGAGCATGCTCAGAACGACCGGAGTTAACTTAGAGCGGAACGAAGGTTTACATGACAGAGGAATTAAATAGTTCAGGATTAAAATGTGAATAAACCAGACACTTACATCGGAGTTAAGCTTCATTCCAGATAGAAGTCTGCATCAGGAATGAAGTGTTTACATGGTGGTTTAGAGCAGAATGAAGGTTTAATCTGGACTGAAACAGAATTAAAACTCATGTAAACGCTGAAATAAGGAGCCGAACATCGTATTGATGACTGACAACACTCAGACCAGCTCTACTAATAAACTTACAATAAATGCAAACAGACAGAAAATTCTTCATAGGAGCCAGAAAAACATGTTTTTATAGATCAGTTAAAGATGGTAAATAAATTTTTTCTTATTATCTATGATTATTTCATCCCGATTATTTTCCTGATGATCTGATATATGAGATAAATATTGATTTCCTTTGAAGTGATCGCGAACTGCTCACATCTGGAATCAAGTTTTTCTTCTTAAAAATGTCTCCATTATGAATAATTTACTCTGTAAATAAGATAATCCATCTTTCTGCAACTTTACAATTTAATCACATTTAAAAAACATTTTATTCGATTTGCTTTCATTTACAAATGTTAATTATTCATTTTTCTGTTGTGTTCTAATAGATTCATGACTTTTATCTGGATTAAGTTGGTTTTATTTCATGTAACGCTGATTTAAAACAATGACACTAAATAATAAACCGAAGTTATTTGAGCATAAAAATGTGGTTTGGGACGTGTTCCTGCGCTTTGCAGACGGGAAACTTTATGATTGTACCTGATAATAAAGGAGTTATATGAACTGTAATTATCTGAACGATAGGAGTTATGATTGAGCTGTTAGAGAAGGAAATGGACTGAACTGTGTTGAGTTTTTCACAGCTTTATTTGGGTTTGCAGTTTGTACATAATAATTACAAGAAAGGATCAACTTTGGTTTTATAGCCGTTTAATCCATTTTCATAATTCCATGTCGCGTATCGGGGTGGATTCCAGACTAATTTATGAGAGCTGAGGTATAAACGGGAAGGCTAACGTCCTGTTAGAAACCGTCTTCTGGTCATGTGAGGACGTCTAACATGGATGTTGTCCGGGAAACGTCACATGGACACGTGTCCAAAACCTGCATCTGATCGATCAGAATTCAATATCTGAACATTTCCTGCACGTTTCTGGAGTTGATTTAAACCCACATTAATGAGCACAGTTTTATATGTTTAATTGCTTATTAATTCATTTTAGTGAAATTTATTTTTATTTGTGTTTTTAATACACTGTAAATTCTAGTGAGTTTATTTCTTTTATTGTTTTACTTTCAGCTGTATTTATTTATTTTATCCTGAATAGAGCCCCAAAACTTCAATGTATTTTAACTTAATTTTATTTTATTTACTTTAATTGAATTTCAATTAATTTAATAATTTCCTCAATAGGATATTAGAATCAAAGTAATTGCAAAGCTTTTAGCTTCCCTTTTTTCATCATAAAACATCTATTTATTTATTGAACAATGAATTTGATCAGGTCCTGCATGAGTTTATTTATTAACGGTTTAATTCAGACATAATCCCTGGAGGTTGGAACTGGGTTGGGAGCTAATTTGATTGTTTTTGGACATTTGTTACATTCCGTTAGCATGAAAACTGCTCCACAAACATCTGAGCAGCTCCAACAAGCCAAAGTGCTTCGTACCAAAACAAAAGGAATAAAACCAGTAAACAGGAGCTTCTCGTACCTGCAGCTGCATGGAGGGGATGACTGGGGGGGCAGACTTTAGTGGGTCTACTGGTCTTTACTGGGGGGTGTACCAGTACATCATGTGGTCAATGAGCTGATAACACTGATACAAAATGCAGATATTGTTAAAAAAAAAAAAATCAGAAAAAACTTTTAATAAATACAGTTTTACTTTGAAAATTCTGCATTGTGAGTTTCCGTGTCAGACGCTTTCTGTTCACTCGTCTGTAGAAAAAAACAGAATGTTTTGGATTCATTTAAATACCTGAGCTCAGGAATAAAATAGTTTTATGATATTCTACCTGCTTTTTAGTGATTTTCAGATGAATTAAAACAAATGATCAGAAACTCGACAGATCAGATCCTGAATCCATCAAATGGAAATCAGATTATGACTGAATATAAGACATTTTATGGAAATAATATTGTATTGTGATCGAGCTTTGGTTCCACTTCTTCCTCTCATTGTTCATCTGTGACATGAAAACCTGACAAAGCGTCTCTAAGATGCAACCTGATTATCTTTTTTTGTTAATGGTTCAAAATAAAAGCAAGAAGTTTCTATTTATTTAAAGACAATATTCAGTAATTTCATCTCCTGTTTATCATCACTCAGGTGAGATCAGAAAAATGTCCATGAGAACAGCGGTCCAGCTGCGGCTCCTGATGTGATGGGGGGCAGATTTTACAGTTTGACAGAATATTATTTCTCATGACTAATGAGCACAGCTGGAGGAGCTGCAGCTCACAAACGACCAGTTCCTGTGTTTGTTGCTTGCACCTGTTTGTTGTGTGGCAGTCTATTCTTATCTGCCAATCTGCCGCTGCTGGCGTGCTCTCTCTGGCTTCTGCAACTATGACAACTGTTCATGCCCAATCAGAGAAACCTGCAACCTGCTGTAGGGCTGCAGGTACTGATACTGAAAGTGCCGGATATGAGCAAAGGTGCACTTTGAGCCACATCTAGAGCAACGGGACCCGGGTGCCTGCTGGTGGCATGCCTCCAGGCTACTCAGGTACAACTCTCCTGCAGGATAACAAGCATTTCTGCTGTTTTGTGCACATCTGCATGAACATGTGATGTAAACGAGCGTTCAGCTCTGTCCGTGCACGTCACTCCAGACAACAAATTAAAATCATTTGGAACAGATCAGGCTGCTGCAAACTGACATTTAACTCCAACAACAAAATTAAACCGCCCCCCCATCCACACACAGAAAGAAAAGAAGGAAATATTGATATAGTTTGTTTTCCTGATAAGTGAAAGAGATGATGTTATTAGAAGAGTGATTTTCCTGACTGCATGAACAAGGTGCTCGGCTCTGCACCAGCAGGAAGTCACGTCAGAGCAGCTGGACATCCCCAAACTTCATTCTGCTCCTTTCAACCCGAACAAAAGCAGTTTGTACTGATGAGCTGCTGGAGCCTTCTCGTGTTTCTTCTTCTCCCCGTGTTTGGATCTACAGATGTACGGGTGATGCTCGTCTGCAGTAAACTTTAAACACGAACCGAACAACAAACTTGTGTGTTTCTTCTTTGAATGGTGCATTTCTGTATCCACAGTTGGCATCGGCTGTCCTGTAAAACAGCCACTGCCGGCGTGCGTGCACGAGCAGGTAGATGCCGTCTAGCTAAATCACGTCTCCATGGTAACTGCTGGGTGAAAACATTGTTCTTCACACAGCCTGCAATGCAACGGAGGGAGCTGCTGATGAAGTAGGAAACTATTCATCGCTTCTGTTTCACAATGACAACTTCCCCCTTCTCACTTTTCATCTTGCAAACTCACCGAGTTGTTTCTGGTCCTTTCTGCCACCCAGAGATTAATCTGAGGGAATATTTAAATGAGATCAACCATTTTTACAGGTTTATGTCCTGTGATATCCCACCATTTACCTGCCTGCTGGAGAAGGCCTTTACTTATAAAACAAACATGGTGAAATATTAAAACGACCTTCAATAAAAGTCTAAATGGAGCCGTGAGGCAGTCAGGACGGTTTGGTGTGAAGGCGTTTACACACAGGGACGGATGTGAATAAATGGAAATAATTTAAAGGTGAATTATCGACGTTTCTATCTGTGGACACCAAGTGTGATGTGAAACGGGGAATGAGCCATGTATTCCTTTCTCACTTAGCTGTGATGATTTCATGTATTTTTTCCAGGAATAAAATTGACACTATTAGAGATCAAATCCACAATACTCTTCCTTCTACCTATAATGTTGAGCCTGTTGTGGTCTCTGAAGCATCCTTAAAACCAGGATCTGACTTGTGTCTAAATAGTTTCTGTCCTGTCCAACCCTCTGAATTAACTAAAATAATAGCTTCATCTAAACCATCCACCTGTATCTTAGACCCTCTCCTAACAAGCCTCTTTAAGGACATTTTCCCTTTAATTAATACATCACTACTAAATCTTATCAATATGTCTTTAGTGACAGGATATGTACCACAATCATTTAAAACTGCTGTAATCAAGCCTTTACTTAAAAAGCAATCTCTGGATCCAGAGGTGATAGCAAATTATAGACCTATATCTAACCTCCCGTTTATGAAATAATTTATTTGAAGAGTTTCAGTCAGGATTTAGAGCTCATCATAGTACTGAGACGGCATTGGTGAAAGTTACTAATGACCTTCTTATGGCCTCAGACAAAGGACTTGTGTCCGTACTTATCTTGCTTGATCTTAGTGCTGCATTTGATACAGTCGATCATAACATTCTGTTACAGAGACTAGAACAGGTGATTGGAATTACAGGTACAGCGTTAAGCTGGTTTAAATCATATTTATCTGATAGACTTCAGTTCGTTCATGTAAATGACAAGTCCTCCTCCCAAACTACAGTAAGTCATGGAGTTCCTCAAGGTTCTGTACTTGGACCAATACTCTTCACGCTATATATGCTCCCTTTAGGCAAAATTATTAGACAGCATGGAATAAACTTTCATTGTTATGCAGATGATACTCAGATATCCTTATGCTTTAAACCAGATGAAACAAATCAGCCCGATAGGCTACAAAATTGTCTTATAGACAAAGACTTGGATGTCTAGAAATTTTCTCCTCTTAAACTCAGATAAGACTGAAGTAATTCTCGTTGGATCTGAAAAACTCAGAGCTAAATTTTCCGGTTTTGTAATGAACCTGGATGGCATTACTTTAGCTTCCAGTGCTACAGTGAGAAACCTTGGAGTAATATTTGACCCTGACCTGTCCTTTGGCCCACATATTAAGCAGGTTACTAAAACAGCCTTCTTTCATTTACGTAATATAGCCAAAATTAGGGACATTCTGTCTCAGAGTGATGCAGAAAAACTGGTTCATGCTTTTGTTATTTCAAGACTAGATTACTGTAACTCTCTATTACTGGGCTGTCCTAAATATGCCCTGAAAAGCCTTCAGCTGATCCAGAATTCTGCAGCCAGAGTCCTGACCAGAACCAGCATGAGAGATCATATTTCTCCAGTTTTAGCCTCTCTTCATTGGCTGCCTGTTGAATCTAGAATAGAATTTAAAATCCTTCTCCTTACATATAAAGCCCTCCACAACCAGGCACCACTATATATCAAAGACCTCATAGTTCCTTATATACCAAGTAGAGTACTTCGTTCGCAGACTGCAGGCTTACTTGTGGTTCCTAGAGTCTCAAAGAGCCGAGCAGGAGGCAGAGCCTTTGGTTATCAGGCCCCTCTCTTATGGAATAAGCTCCCAGTTAGTGTTAGGGAAGCAGACACCCTCCCCACCTTTAAGACTAGGCTGAAGACTTATCTTTTTGATAAGTCCTATAGCTAGGGATGGTTAGCATCCCTTAGTTATGCTGCTATAGGTTTAGACTGCTGAGGGACATTTCCTGATACACTGAGCTTCTTTCTCTTTATCTCTTTCTTTTACCCCCCCCCCCCCCATAACAGTGTAGCATCATTGACATGTATGTCTCCTGTCTCAGCAGGTCTCCCTGGCCGGGAGTAGCAGTTCCTGTTGTCTGTTGTCTTTCTGTCCTCTTCCCCCCACACAGCAGAGGCAGATGGCTGCCTGTCCTGAGCCGGGTTCTGCCGGAGGTTTCCTTCCTGTTAAAAGGGAGTTTTTTTCCTTCCCACTGTCGCCAGTGTGCTTGCTCAGGATGGGAGATTGAGTTGGACTCAACTCAATCTGTTGGTTTCCTTATATAGGCTGTTATGAATTGGCCTTCATTATGTTTTCCCCTCTGTCTGTAAAGCGTCTTGAGATGGCATTGCCGTGATTTGATGCCATAAAAATAAAGTTGAATTGAACTGAATAAATAATCAAGATGGATTCCACACAGACAACAGCGTGCTGACGATGCAACGGACAAGACAGAAAGAGGCGCCGAGTTCATCCGGTTCTAGAAGAGAGAGGAGGACTTTGGGAGTTTCATTGTTTGATCCAGGATCTCAAGCTGGGCCACTTCAGGAAAGACTTCAGGACGTCCTGAAGCTGGACTGCGGCCGCTGGACGTCCCGGGGACAGCTGGCCATGATGATACAAAGTCTAAATGCAACAGCAGCCAAAATGACGCCTGCAGAGCTGCAACCGCTGACCTGTCAGTCAACACGCCATCTCTGATTGGTCGATTATATGTCTGTCGGAGACGAATATTTAGAAAAATCTACCTCAGTTCGAATGGATGAAATTTGTCACTGATCTGAACGTTCTCGTTGACTTTACACTGATCTGATGAAAAATATTGCCGTGTGGATTATTTGGAGGAAAAATGCTGAGTAGGCGTATAAAGGCCTTTACATGCCTACTCAGCATTTTTCATTTTGTTTTCAGTTTCTGCTTTCTGACAGAAGAGGAGTTGGAATCACTGGGTAAAAAAAACCGGATTTATTTTTGGCAGTGGAACAAAAACATGGCATAAATTATTTTTTTTAATCAAAACCTTTTGGTATTTATGATTTTAACTGTGACATCACTTCTCTGTAATTATCCTTTAGTATGATGTTCTGCTGGTAACGAAACCAACACAGTGGGGTCCAACTGGTCTGATCCATCGGGGAAGACCACCATAAGTTCATAAGTCCTCCATCCATTACGTCTGCCAGATTTAAAACATTTTTAACTTCATCACATGACCAGAACTGAGAAAAAGTCTCATTCAGGAATCACACCCCACGGCGATATAAACCTCAGTCCATTTAGTCTCATCTGAAGTCCAAGCTCAAGTGTTGGAGACCAGCAGACGAGCAGACTGATGCAGGCCGCTACTTCCAGGAGCATTCCTGTCTAATGCAATTCCTCAGGTTGCGATTCAAAGCCTTTTCCTGCCTCAGGAGCTGGGAAGAACCATGAGAAATACACATCAACTCAACTTGTGCTCATTCCCCACTGGCATGAAGGCGGCAGACTCATTCATGTTCCATTACCTCTGGAATGTCTACAGTGGAATAAGGGAGCAGTACATCACAGGGTGGCATTCACCTTTCAATCACCCCCCTTCCCTGCAGCCCCTCACCCCTGTAATCACGTTAGCTCATACATAATCGCATTTCAATTACTGACAGGAGTGTGACCCTTGCCTCACAACATGCTTAATCTAATACATGTGTTTCCTAAAAGACAGAGAGATGCCTTGTTTGGGGAGGAGGAGGGGGGAAGAGGCATGCATCGACATGCTGTGTCATGCTGAAGCTATAAAAAGGGATGCCACAGTTTTCTTCTAGTTTAGCCTCGGAAGTCAGCATCTAT
Source organism: Telmatherina bonti (assembly GCF_933228915.1). Classification (NCBI taxonomy): domain Eukaryota; kingdom Metazoa; phylum Chordata; class Actinopteri; order Atheriniformes; family Telmatherinidae; genus Telmatherina; species Telmatherina bonti. The sequence goes on along the minus strand of NC_136620.1, from coordinate 40,793,476 downwards.
TTTTAGGACGTTTACTGTGTGTTGTGCCGGGAGTGATGTAAACACCGGAGCTGCTGGATGTAGATTGGACAGAAAAGGAGAAAAAAGGGGTTGGGGCAGGAATGTAAAGCCAACAGGTTCAGTGTGTGTGTGTGTGTGTGTGTGTGTGTGTGTGTGTGTGTGTGTGTTTGGGACGTCTTTCTGCAGCTTCATGGCCGAGGAGAGTGGAGAGAAAACACCAAAGAGACCCTGGGTCATAAATCTGCCTCTCCCCCCTCCGTGAGCATCCCTCTGGGTCAGGTAATGCCTTCCTGCAGGACTTTTCCTTCCCTCTTCTCTTCTTTCTCTCTCTCTCTCTGTTGCACTTCTTCTGTCTGCTTATCGTTCATTCTGTAATTCTCACTCTGTCACTCCATTTCTGTGTGCTTAGCAGCCTTGTGTCATTATTATGGGCCAATTTGTGTCAATGCTAACATCCCATTCATCATGGGGGGAATGGTTTCCGCCAGGGCTCGGGGGGCTCGCATACCTCACCTCTCACATTTTCACCATGGTGGCATCCGCTCCGCTATGGGGTCAGAGGTCAGAGTTCCAGACCTCCTGAGTGATCACTGACTACTCTTACTTCCCCGCTAACCCCCCCATGCTCTCCCACAGACCCACCATCCATTCCCCCTCCCTGCCTCGCCGGCTCTTTCCCACTTCCAGGCGCACGTTCAGCCCAGACAAAAAGCAGCACGAGGTTTATTTAACTGGGAAAAGTGGTGCAGCGAGCTCCGTGTCGTGTTATTCATGCACAATGCCGTCTTCACACCACGTGTGTGTTGTTGCTGAACGGGTCACACCTCTGACACGCCCTCAGACAATTATCTAACAATTAATAAAATAAAAACATTGTTAAAGGCCTTTGCAAAGAGTTTGAAGGGAAACGACGGCCGTTTTTAACTTCTTATGGCTTTTATACGGTGATACATGAGTTTTAGCAGCTCTGTAGATCCTAACAGGCTCATTTCTGTCTTCAGCTTCCACAAGCTTTCATCGTTGGAGCGAACGCCACTAAAACAGCACATCTTCAGTCAGAATATGTCTCAGAAGCGTCATGTTTCTGCCCAAATACCTCCGCAATGCTGCATACATCGTGCTCCTGTTCCCAAGCTTCTGGCCCACCCACCAACCCTCTCGCTCCCTGCAAACCACCCCCACCCCCATCACATCAATGGCTGACAGCCCTTACTCTCACTAAAACCCCAGCATGCGGGTCGATGGCTTGTTTCTTATGAATGAAGGAACCAAACGAAAGTGCATTCCTGCCCTAGCTGAAAGGAAGCAGCTGGCTCTTCTGGTGAGTTCATGTATGTTCTGATGCTGAACATACGTGTCCTGCTCAGGACCAGAGGTAGGGACGGAGTCCAGAAAGTTTATGTGCAGAGAATATCAACCACCTGTGGCTGCTGCAGACCAGGACAAAGGAGGGATTGAAGCTGATGTCAAGGTGAAGGGTCAGAGCGAAGAGCTAATTTCAGCTGTGATGGTTTAGACTTCGTTATCTCAAACTTGTTTCACATGCAGCAAAGCCATGCAACTGCAGCGTGGCAGAGGAAAAGGGATGTGTGCAGTTGGCTTTCACGGTTACACAACTCACTGCAAATATTTTGGGAAAAGTCGGTGAATAAGACTTTTCCTGCTGTGGGCTGAAAATAAGCAGCTGAGCTGAAAGGATCCTTGTTGTTGTGAAGGTTTCCTTGCTTGTTTGGAGATGGTATTTGCTGTAAATCTGCGCGGAGAGCGCTTGGCTCCATGGTGTCGCAGGCTGCCAGATGGAGGCAGGCATGGGGAAGGAAGGCATGTAGGGCACTCAAGTCCATCTACATTTCTCTCTCTGCCAGCTTCTAATTATGCCCAATTACACCTTTAACACAAGTGGGCCGCTGTGGACATTTCTCAGGGTGTGAGGTCAAGCATTTCCTGTGTCTGTGAATGACCCAACGTCAGGGGAATTGTCTTGCAGGGGCCTCCCTTTCTTCCCCTCCCTCCATCATTCACTCTCTCCATTTCTTTTTCACCCCTCCTCCACTCAGCCCCGATCCCAGACCTCCACCATTCACCAATGAGTCGGATAGTTAGGGCTTAACCTCTGTGACTTGCTAGGGTTCTTTTCTCTCAAACACAAATAAACAGGAAAAGGTATGCGCACCCCAGCTCCCTCCTGTATGCACGTGCTTCCACATACATGCAAAGTAGAGCATAGGAACATGCAACAGAGTACTGCATGAGTCACCCATGTTTGCAAAGTTGCAAAAACACAATTTGTGTTCTATGTTTTGCAGCTTCACACCCACTTCCCAGTGAGTTAGATCCCAGTGGTGCAGATCATTCTTTTCATCTTCCACTGTCAACAACATACCTTAGCTGGCTTTCAGTGTGGGCCGAAATGTTAATTACAGATACGATCTAATCCCAACTAATCTAATTGTTAGAAAGTGCGTCAACATGCATGAGTCACAACTTCAGAAGAAGCAGCAACCCACCTCACTATGGTAGTGTACCAACAGGTTGGGTTCCCACACCCAGCAGGAAAATAAATACTCTATAATCACTGCCTATCCAAACAGGCAACGTACACAGGGTGAACCGAAAATGGTGCATTCCATGGGAAATCCATAGCGAGCAAGTACATGTTCGCTCCTCCGCACTGACATTTCAGAGACACAAGGGAGAGATTAGAGGCACAAATGGGAGGGCCACGAAACCAGGATGAAAGATGGCTGAGGGAGATGGGGGTTAGGCCCCTTGTTTTCATAAGATGAATCGGTGGTTGAAGTGGCACCACAATGAATGAACTGACTGAAGGTAAATCTGCAAGCGGTCCAAGAGAGTAGACTGGACCCTAGAGGATGATGTATTCACCAGAAAAAGATTTGGAAATGGGACAATCTCACGCAGGAAGCGGCGGTTTTGCAACGTGTGTCACGACACAGTTTTGTAGCATCTAAAGGAAAATAAAAACTAAACAATGGACACAAGCCTGTTCGTCCAAACCAATGAAGTGGCAGTGTGGGAGTAAAAAGCCATTTAACTGCCCACCCACCACCCCACGCAGCAAGCCAGCAGGCAGTGAACAGACGTAAAATGATCCTGCATTTCCTCCTGCCAAAAAGGGCAGAAGTGGAAACAAACATGACAGAAAAAAGGAAGAAAAAAACGTTTTTTTTTTTTTTTTAAATTCTCAAACGCTGACTAGAGGATTTGGTTATTATTGGAGGTGAGGAAAAACGAAAGAGGTCATTCATGAAAAAGAGCCAAGATATGAGGAAACCACACTTGTGTCAGAAACAGGGAGTTGGAAGCCTGAGCCAAGACTTATTCTCAGCTGTTGTTCCAAGCCGCACATTTATCACACAGGCACTTCCCCGGCAAGAAAAGACCCTCACAGGCAGCCATGGAGGGGTGCAGGCTTGCTCAAGTGACTATAGATGACCCTGAATACCAGAGAGTGGCAGGTCTGTGGGATGAAAGGAGACCTTGTCTTGGTCTCTGTCTGTCCGTGTGACAGAATATACCGTCCTGTCCTGAGCTAGCGTGAACCTTCAAACAGAGACAAACTACCTGGCAAATATCTGAGTGTTGGATCCACACTGTGGGCCATATGAAGAGGAGGAAAGCTGAACTGGGTGGAATATGGCCTAAAGCTATTAAACACACTGTTCTCCTCCACATTGGAAAAACTGAACAGGATAGGGAAGGTGGAAGAAGTTGGTGAGCACAAGAGAGGCAGTGGGAACTGAATCCAACCTTCAACATACTAAAGAGCATTGTATGTGCCATTTAAGCAGGCTAACGATCATAGGAAAGCTTTTCCAGGTTTTGGCCATCTGTCACTTTTATGAACAGTGTGGTAGGAAATTGGGTCTTTGGGTTGTTTGGCTTGGGAATAATGAGCCACTGAAAATGATTGGTATAGATGACCTCTTGGCACTATTCTCATATGGAGCCAATTGAGACGCAGCACCAGAGGCCTCCTAACAATCGGGGATAAATCAGTTGGTTGTTTCAGGTGAGTTTGCTGCAGGAGGTAGGCCTGGGAACACGCCAACAAGGTAATGGCCAGCAGTGTTTCACTGGAATAAAGACTTTGTGCCGACAAGTATCCTCCAAAGCGTCAAGTGAACTCTTGAAAGGCGCTGCAAAAATAAGTTCAGAAGGGAAATTTGAAAGTTGATAATCTCTTGATTAAATCTTATTTTTCATATGTCAAAAGGGATTTATTTTTGGGACAATCTAACACTGTATGTCCCCATTGAAATCCCCTCCAATCTACAAAGCAAACTTGTGCTTATCAACCAAACAAACCCAGACTGAGTCAGCACCAGTTGCAGGAAGCCTCATCTTCTGCTGTGGTATATCTAATTTTACTTAATATTCTATGCTGTTATCATTTACGCAGCAACTTTCATGATACAGATGAAATCTCAAAATACATCTAATCATCACATCAGCCCACAGAGTTCCTGCGTAGATGAAGAGGACAGTGTTTCAGTGATGCCGACTATTGGTAAAGTCTGTTCAAAAACTGTGTGCTTAAATAGAAGAGAAATGCTAGAAGCTGGATGAGTAACAAATCCTGTTTGTGGTGTTTCTGTGAGTTATTTTTACCCATTCCCCACCCATCCACTCATTTAACTTACCTGCATTTGCAACCAGATCTCATGACACGACATAACACTGATCAGCAATAAGACACATTGCAGTTTTCCTGGATCTGTTTCGTACAAATGTCAGGGTGTCTGTGGGTTTCATGTGGCGAAAGGTAAAGCTTTTAAAGACCTGTATGATCAAATTTAAGACCTTACGTTTACAAAATGGCAAAAAGTATGACCTACTTTCAATTAGTTCCCTTTTTGAAACTTAAAGTGCTGAAAATAACACAAACAAAGATAAGATATAGCCATTGTTTACATCTGCCATGAGGAGTTTAAAGAAATAAGGAGCCAAACCGGTTTGTCTTGACCTAAAGTCAAGGTGAAAAGCTTGGAAAACATCTTTACCTCCCTTATTAGTGTTGTGTGACCCAAGGGTCACCTGTTGCGGTAACCGCTGCTGCAGTGATGAAGACTGTTACAGTAACCGATGCAGCAGTGATGAAGACTGTTACGGTAACCGCTGCAGTGATGAAGACTGTTACGGTAACCGCTGCAGTGATGAAGACTATTACAGTAACCGCTGCAGTGATGAAGACTGTTACAGTAACCGATGCTGCAGTGATGAAGACTGTTACAGTAACCGATGCTGCAGTGATGAAGACTGTACAGTAACCGCTGCAGTGATGAAGACTGCTACAGGAACCGCTGCAGTGATGAAGACTGTTACAGTAACCGCTGCAGTGATGAAGACTGTTACAGTAACCGCTGCAGTGATGAAGACTGTTACAGTAACCGCTGCAGTGATGAAGACTGTTACAGTAACCGATGCTGCAGTGATGAAGACTATTACAGTAACCGATGCTGCAGTGATGAAGACTGTTACAGTAACCGATGCTGCAGTGATGAAGACTGTTACAGTAACCGATGCTGCAGTGATGAAGACTGCTACAGGAACCGCTGCAGTGATGAAGACTGCTACAGGAACCGCTGCAGTGATGAAGACTGTTACAGGAACCGCTGCAGTGATGAAGACTGTTACAGTAACCGATGCTGCAGTGATGAAGACTATTACAGTAACCGATGCTGCAGTGATGAAGACTGTTACAGTAACCGATGCTGCAGTGATGAAGACTGTTACAGTAACCGATGCTGCAGTGATGAAGACTGTTACAGTAACCGATGCTGCAGTGATGAAGACTGTACAGGAACCGCTGCAGTGATGAAGACTGCTACAGGAACCGCTGCAGTGATGAAGACTGCTACAGGAACCGCTGCAGTGATGAAGACTGCTACAGGAACCGCTGCAGTGATGAAGACTGTTACAGTAACCGCTGCTGTGATGAAGACTGTTACAGTAACCGCTGCTGTGATGAAGACTGTTACAGTAACCGATGCAGCAGTGATGAAGACTGTTACAGTAACCGCTGCAGTGATGAAGACTGTTACAGTAACCGCTGCTGTGATGAAGACTGTTACAGTAACCGATGCTGTGATGAAGACTGTTACAGTAACCGCTGCTGTGATGAAGACTGCTACAGTAACCGATGCTGTGATGAAGACTGTTACAGTAACCGCTGCAGTGATGAAGACTGTTACAGTAACCGCTGCAGTGATGAAGACTGCTACAGTAACCGATGCTGTGATGAAGACTGTTACAGTAACCGCCGCAGTGATGAAGACTGTTACAGTAACCGATGCTGTGATGAAGACTGTTACAGTAACCGATGCTGTGATGAAGACTGTTACAGTAACCGCTGCTGTGATGAAGACTGTTACAGTAACCGCTGCAGTGATGAAGACTGCTACAGTAACCGATGCTGTGATGAAGACTGTTACAGTAACCGCCGCAGTGATGAAGACTGTTACAGTAACCGATGCTGTGATGAAGACTGTTACAGTAACCGATGCTGCAGTGATGAAGACTGTTACAGTAACCGATGCTGTGATTAAGAATGTTACAGTAACCGCTGCAGTGATGAAGACTGTTACAGGAACCGCTGCAGTGATGAAGACTGTTACAGTAACCGCTGCAGTGATGAAGACTGTTACAGTAACTGATGCTGCAGTGATGAAGACTGTTACAGTAACCGATGCTGCAGTGATGAAGACTGTTACAGTAACCGATGCTGTGATTAAGAATGTTACAGTAACCGCTGCTGTGATGAAGACTGTTACAGTAACTGATGCTGCAGTGATGAAGACTGCTACAGGAACCGCTGCAGTGATGAAGACTGTTACAGGAACCGATGCTGTGATTAAGAATGTTACAGTAACCGCTGCAGTGATGAAGACTGCTACAGTAACTGATGCTGCAGTGATGAAGACTGTTACAGGAACCGCTGCAGTGATGAAGACTGTTACAGGAACCGATGCTGTGATTAAGAATGTTACAGTAACCGCTGCAGTGATGAAGACTGCTACAGTAACTGATGCTGCAGTGATGAAGACTGCTACAGGAACCGCTGCAGTGATGAAGACTGTTACAGTAACCGATGCTGCAGTGATGAAGACTGCTACAGGAACCGCTGCAGTGATGAAGACTGCTACAGGAACCGCTGCAGTGATGAAGACTGTTACAGTAACCGATGCTGTGATTAAGAATGTTACAGTAACCGCTGCAGTGATGAAGACTGTTACAGTAACCGATGCTGCAGTGATGAAGACTGTTACAGGAACCGATGCTGTGATGAAGACTGTTACAGTAACCGCTGCAGTGATGAAGACTGTTACAGGAACCGCTGCTGCAGTGATTAAGACTGTTACAGGAACCGCTGCTGCATTGATGAAGACTGTTACAGGAACCGATGCTGCAGTGATTAAGACTGTTACAGGAACCGCTGCTGCATTGATGAAGACTGTACAGTAACCGCTGCAGTGATGAAGACTGTTACAGGAACCGCTGCTGCATTGATGAAGACTATTCCAAGTAGACAAAGCTTCTTGCAAGTCCTTCTTAATGTGATAACTTGAACCAAACCTGTTCAATGTTTATGAGCCATTAGTTTTATGATATCAACCACTGATGTTCAATCACTTCGCTGATAACTCTTAAATGTGCTACTTCCTGCACCATACGAGAACCAAACAGCAAGTCAACAGGAAATTCTGAGGAGGTGCAAAACCATTATAAAGTCTTTGTTTTCTTATAGCGTGGAGAGAAAGAAGGTGCATCTTCCTGCTTTCTCAACCAGGGGCTGTGGCAATATCTTATTTTATTTTTAGACAAACTAATCTGATCGATTGAACAGATTTTTTTACCTGTGAGTTGGAACTCAAACGTAGATCAGCGTTAGTTCTATGAACAGTAACACTACTAAGGTATTAACAGTAATAAAACAGCTTTTATTCATATATAAGTGTGTTAGATTATACTTTTTAAAAATGTCTGACACATTAAGTTGTCCAGTGACTCAAAGGCTCAGTTCAGGGTCTGCACACTTCCAAGTGCCTTATTGTCACTAAAATGAGACGGCCTCTCTAGTGCACGAGAATTACCCATAGTGCTCCAGTCCTCTGTTGCCTGGCAACTAGATATGCCAAGTTTATCTAATTACTGATTCCATTCTTCCATAAAAAACTGGAAAATATTGTTTAAAATGACAGAAAATGGTGCCAGCAATTTAACTTTGATTTCTTTTCCATTTCCTTTGTGTGTAAATGAGCAACATGAGGCGGTTTAGACGAGCTCTCCTCTGGCTGACAGCTCATCCTGTCAAGCTGACGTTAACTTCAGTGGGAAATAATCCTTGTTAGACACATATACAGTCATGCTCATATGTATTCATACCCTCCCATTAAAGAAGGAGAAAAACTGAAACTGACTAAAGTCAGAATAAATAAAAGTTTGATGAAAATCATGACATTATTTTCTAATTCTGGTTCAACAGAAAGATTTTTTTTAGAAACAAACAAACATGATAAAATAATAAATGTTCCATCAGTCATAAAGTAATATTTAGTAGAACAATCCTGTGATGTTTCCAGTCCAGTCAGGTGTTTTCTGTTCCTCCCAGTCAGACTTCTGCACCTGTTGACAGGTATTTTGTCCCACTGTTCATCAGAAAAATGCTCTCATTTGTTTGTTTCTTTAACTCATTAAATGACAGTGTATTATATGACTGGATTATAATTTAGCACATGTTTAATTATTGTTGCTTATTTCAGTCTCCAGTTATCTGAGGGACTGGAATAAATTCAGCCTTTTCTTTAATGAAAGGGGACGAAGACATCTGAGGACGACTGGAATGAAATCCATCTGTGGTTATTGGACACAATGTCCTCCCAGCTTGTCTGCTGGGACAAATATGTGTTTATACATAAAAATAAATAAACAAACGGTCTGGCTGGTGTGGTACCTACACCGGCACTCTGCTGCTTCTTTTCTATCAGGAATGCAATGAATTCTGGGATAGGAGAGGGTGCTGAGGATGCATCGCTTGTAGCCTTCGTTTTAAGCTGATCTGGAGCCAAAAAAAGGGAAGACTGGGAGGAGCCTTTGAACTGGGACAGAACTTGGTGCCACTATGAGATATGCAGCCGACAGATCAGTACTGAATTGAGAAAAATATTTAGTCCCTTCTACACTAATGTACGGTGGCCCTGAAGTGTCACAGTAACACAAAAGCTCCAGCGGTAGTTATGCCGCTTTTTATTCCTTGGAATTTAAATCGCGTGAAGCGGGGAACAGTGAACGTTACGCAGCAGGAAGTTACTGGTTCTGCTCCTTTACAATTAACTAAGCGATGATGAGCGGTGCAGGAGGAGTTTGCTGCTTCAGTGGAGGGGAAAGCATGGGAAGGAGCATGGAACCTTCAGGGCCAAACTGATAAAATCAATAAAACATAGTAATCAAGCTATAAATTTGTATTAGTTTCTTTCCGCTTCCATCAGAGGAAAGTCCAAATGTAACTTCCTGCCTGGAGCAGCCGTGTTGTGGTTTTTGTATTCGTGTTGCGTAATTGTGGAGGGTTACGGCATTATAATTCATGTTGTGGTTCCTGTTTTGCCATGACACTTCAGGGCCACCGTACCAGTGGCCAAATGAAAACTTATCAGGTAGAAAGACAGAAATCCTCCAACATTTGCTTCATGGATCAATGAAAAGATTGAATCTACATTTTAAAGTTAATCTAAATGAACTCTCTGAAATAACAAACATGACCTGGAAATAAAATGACATAAGACACAAAATGCCTCGAGAACAAGAAAAAAGCTTCTTGTGGAGGACGTAGCAGGCCTGAAGATTTAACCTTCACCTGGCCAAGTTTATAAAGCTTCTTGCAAATCCCTCTTTATGTAATTTCCTGTAATAAAATCCCATAAAGATTTGTTGAGTTGGGTTATGTACATCCTACTGTGCTTTTTGTGATGCATATTATATACAGTCTTTGTATTTTAACTTGTGAGGGGAAACACAGCTGGGATGATTAGAAATCTAGCTTAAAGTGTGCTATATTGAAGAAAGGAATAGACAAAGGGTGGGTTTCAAAAAGCCTATCAGTTGTAACGCTGAGCCCTCTTCGGATGCCCCTCAGACAAAACAGTTGATAAGACATTCCTCAGCTGAATGTGTGTGCACTGATCAGGGTACGCTGTGTGGTCACAACCGAAACCAAGAATTCCACTTTCCAGAGAGTCAGCAGCAAAATATGAGCGTGGTATGTTATTGTAAAAACAATGATAAAACATCTCGCAGCTATCTGACTTTTCCTTTTTCTTTTCTGCAATTGAGCAACAAGCTAAAGACACGATTCTCAGCAGAGCTTTGACAGTTTAGAGGATTTGCTTGTTCTTATCAGCTTGATCCATCCTGGAAGGAAAGGAGTCAATGCTTCAACCTTTAGTTATAATACTAAGGTATTTAATGTCCCTCTGACATTCCTAAATGCAGACATCTTGCAATTTAAACTCATGGAGTTTCAACGTTTGGCTAAAATCCAGAGGTGTTTAAATGTCATAATTTCATGTAATACTCACGAACATTCACCATCCTCGCTAAACAAATAAAAACGATAAAATTTGACTTGTTTTCATGGTTGGAAGGCAACTGAACCTCAGGATTGACTACTTTTAAGCATTTTTTGAAAAATTCTAATCCATTTTTACTTACTGTATGATGTACTGCGTTCAGCGCATAGACTGTATATAAAAGATGGGCGGAGCCTCCATGACGTCACCTGTAGGTTTCTGAAGAGCTGAATTGACGCTCGGTGGGCGGTTCCTACCATCGCCATCTTGGCAGGGGCATGCGTGTCGTCTCACCCGAAAAATACAAATATGGGCAAAGAGGTGGAGCTGAGAGGGGGGCTGTGAGCGTCATGGTGGATGATTGACATCGAACGAACTCCGAGCTTTCTGTAGCTAAGAGCTAACCGAGCTAACCTGGAGATAACAGGAGCTAACCAGCTAACGGAGGTAAGTGGGCTAAAGCTAAGTCACGTTGTTAACCGGCTAAAAACCGCGGTTGTTCTACGTTCTTCTGACTTGAAGCGGGAGATCGGGTGCCTGTCAATCAAAAGGACACGCCCCTAAATATGCCGAACTTCGAGATTAAATTACTTTTAAACGGTTAGAAAAAAATTCCCAGGATTGATAACTGAAAGTTTTACATGTTTTAATTATACCAAATACTGGACTACTTGTTCTGATACTTCGTCAAAGTTTTTTCTTAAAGATACATTACGTAACTTTCTGACCTTAAAACCCCGCCTCTCTGGTGTGGTCAATGGTATAGTGACATATATCATCTTAATTTCTAGAGACGCTGCTGCCCAGCAGTGCCCTGAGACTGAGAAACCGACACTAACACAATGTTTACATCGGCGACGCGACGTGATGTTTCGCTTCTTGGTATAATAAGGAACTGGCTGGTTTAAAAACGCAACTTCGCTGATTCAGCAAAGAAACAAGAAGATGAAAAGAGAAAAAACAAGAGTCATGGTGAGATGGTCTTCTGCTGGCTGGAGAAAGCTAACAGGTCAGGTAGGATGCAGGATGGAGGCTGGATTAGCTGTCGATAGGGGGCACATGGTGGGGAAATATACACTACTCACAAAAAGTTAGGGATATTTGGCTTTCAGGTGAAATTTATGGAAAATGCAATATGTTCATGCTACAGTGATATAATATCATAAAAGTAAGACATTTAAGTAGAAGGATGCACTACTGATTTCCTCATCGCAAAAAATTTATTCAACACAAAAGGTAACAACAATGGTAGTTACACCACAACAAAAAATTTGAACGT